>NC_054705.1:33477598-33840098 GCF_016097555.1 Gigantopelta aegis | reverse complement strand
CTCTCTCTCTCTCTCTCTCTCTCTCTCTCTCTCTCTCTCTCTCTCTCTCTCTCTCTCTCCGTGTCAAAAGAAGAACCATGTTAGAAAGAAATGTGGCTATTTGACTTAATCGAGTCTTTTTATAAAATGTTCACTCTGTATATTACGTTAAGAACAAAACAGAATTTGTTGCTGCTACGTCCGTTTATAATTTAACACATCACGCGTGAAACTGGAAAAGGGCTAAAACCGCTGAATAGACAGAAAAGATCACAAAGTTAATACGGGCTTGTGGCGCAATGGATAACGCGTCTGACTACGGATCAGAAGATTCCAGGTTCGAATCCTGGTGAGCTCGAATAGGTTTTTGTTCGTAACAAGCTTTAAAAAAATATAGGAAGATACCTATTTCCTATTTTATTTGTCATAAAAAGATATGTATTCTAATATATCTATGTATATTTGAAATATATGTAGATATACACATGTAAATGTATATGTTCATGTGTGTAACAGATAAGGTAAATATAATGAACCAATTTAAACACGTTTTAAAAGCGGTTCACTATATGTAGACAGACCATGAGGCATATAGCTCAGCGTTAAAGCCCCCCCCCCTCCCTTTGCTCCCCTCTCCCTCTCTGTCTCGTTCTCCGTCCTCTCTCTCTCTGTGTCTCCTCTCTCTGTCTCTCTGTCTGTCTCTTCTCTCTCTCTCATCTTTCTGCTCTCCTCTCTCTCTCTCTCTCTCTCTCTCTCTCTCTCTCTCTGTGTGTGTCTTGTTTCTCTCCTTTCTCTCTCCTCTCGCTCTCCTCGCTCTCGCTCTCTCCTCTCTCTCTCTCTTCTCCTCTCTCTTTCTCGCTTTCTTCGCCGTCCGCTCCTCTCTCTCTCTCTCTCTCTCTCTCTCTCTCTCTCTCTCTCTCTCTCTCTCTCTCCGTGTCAAAAGAAGAACCATGTTAGAAAGAAATGTGGCTATTTTACTTAATCGAGTCTTTTTATAAAATGTTCACTCTGTATATTACGTTAAGAACAAAACAGAATTTGTTGCTGCTACGTCCGTTTATAATTTAACACATCACGCGTGAAACTGGAAAAGGGCTAAAACCGCTGAATAGACAGAAAAGAGCACAAAGTTAATACGGGCTTGTGGCGCAATGGATAACGCGTCTGACTACGGATCAGAAGATTCCAGGTTCGAATCCTGGTGAGCTCGAATAGGTTTTTTTTCGTAACAAGCTTTAAAAAACATATAGGAAGATACCTATATTCAGCATGCTGATGATACTACTATTACAGTTAGAGAGACTCAGTCTGTTGAGGCTATTTTTAACACTGTTAATATTTTTTGTCTTGCTACTGGTGCAAAGGTCAATATTGATAAGTCAGAAGTACTCTGTATTGGCAAGGCTACGTCTAAGGATTTATCTTTTAATATTCCTGTGTCTATTAATAAAGATTGTGTTAATATTCTTGGTAATATTTAGGCCCAAACAAGAAATTATGTGAAAGATTGAATTGGAAAAATAAAATAGATAAATTAAATGCTTTAATTAGTCTTTGGGGTAAAGAAAGCTTACTTTAAATGGAAAAGCTACGGTGTGGAATACTATTTTATCTTCTAGATTGTGGTATATGATAAGTACTATTCATGTTCCTAAATGGAGTTAGAAAAAGAAATTCAGACTTTGTTTTGTAAGTTTATGTGGAACGGTAAATACCATTAATAAAATATTCTACAATTATTGGGAATACAATTTTGGGGTGGATTAAATATACAAGATGTTCCATTTAAAAAGGTTGCTTTTCGTGTTAAGATGCTGAAAAAATATTTTGATCATGATTTTAAAGCTGTTTGGAAACATACAATGTCTGAATTTCTTAAAAAATATATGAATATGAATTTATCTTATAACATTTTCAATATAGTTTTTAATGAATATTCTCTAGTAGCTATTAATCCTTTTTATGCTGAGGTGTTGTCAGCATGGGACTCGGTCATTAAAGGTGAACGTCATTTTGCTATGGATTTAGGTGAAATATTATCTCAGCCACTTTTTGATAATCCTTATATTAAGTATAAAGATAAATTGTTACTATTTAGTTCTTTTATTGAAAGTGATATAGTCACTGTGGCTGATATTGTTTATGAAGTTATACCAGGTTTTCCCCCTGTTTCTGCTGTTTATAATGTTATCTTAAACTCACTTCCAGGTGAATGGAAAACAGTTATTAATAGTGACAATAAAAATGTTTCTTTAGTAAAAGATTTATTTTTGATTTACAATAATGAAATAATAAATTCAAGTAAATTCACTGTTAAATTAATATATTCTTTTTTAATTGCTCAAAATTTCAAACTACCTACATGTTAAGAAAAATGGAAGGATTTTTAAGTTTTAATGTATCATGGAAGCCAATTTGGAAATCCATTCATTATTGTGATAAATCTCCTGAATTCATTGATTTGGATTTCAAAATAGCGCATAATATTATTTTTACATATTGTAAATTATATAAATATGGTAATTTTTTTTTTTCTTTTTGTCCAGTCAATGTTTTTGTATGAAAAGACGATGAAGATTTGTGACATTTTTTTTTTTTATACTGTGATGAATTGTATATGACTTATTATCAATCTTTCATGAAATGTGTATTGTAATATTTCAGAAAACCAGGTTTTTCTTTACAACTTGCTAAAAATATTATTACTATTTGGTTGTTATGTTCGAATACAAAAAATTGTCCATATGATTTCCTAAACATTATCTTGTCAATTTATAGAATATCATTTTTTTAAAAGACGTGTAATAGCTGAATCAAGAGGGTCAATAATATCAATCTTGTTAGATTGTTTAAGCACTACGTGCGTCAGTTCTTTGAATTACTTCTTAATAATATCGTTTTCGAAAAATAAACTTCCTGTTTTTACTAATAAATATATTAAGGATAATAGGTTCCTTGACTTGAATGATGATGTATTAATCTTTAAATATCCTCTTAATATGTAGTATTAGCAGTCAATATTCCTCAAGACTTTATAAGAAATCTATAAAGTTTTAAATAATTATACAAGTGTGCTTGGTGTGAGTCAGTGGAGTGGTTGTTTGTGTGTGTGTGTTTTTATTTATTTTTTATTATATACATGTTGTATTTATTTATGTATTATGTTGATATTGTAAATAAAAAGATAAAAAAAACAAAAAAAACGCGTCTGACTACGGATCAGAAGATTCCAGGTTCGAATCCTGGTGAGCTCGAATAGGTTTTTTTTCGTAACAAGCTTTAAAAAAATATAGGAAGATACCTATTTCATTTGTCATGAAAAGATATGTATTCTAATATTTCTATGTATATTTGAAATATATGTAGATATACACACGTAAATGTATATGTTCATGTGTGTAACAGATAAGGTAAATATACTGAACCAATTTAAACACGTTTTAAAAGCGGTTCACTATATGTAGACAGACCATGAGGCATATAGCTCAGCGTTAAAGCCCCCCCCCCTCCCTTTGCTCCCCTCTCCCTCTCTGTCTCGTTCTCCGTCCTCTCTCTCTCTCTCTCTCTCTCTCTCTCTCTCTCTCTCTCTCTCTCTCTCTCTCTCTCTCTATATATATATATATATATATATCCCCCTCTCTCTGATGCTGTCTATCTGTCTCTCTCTATTTGGTTTTTTTCTCTGTATCTCCTTTTCCCTTCTCTCCATCTCTGTCTCTATATCTGTTTAGGGGAGGGACGTAGCCCAGTGGTAAAACCCCCACTTAAGGCGAAGTCGGTCTGGGATCGATCCCCGTCGGTGGGCCCATTGGGCTATTTCTTGTTCCAGGCAGTGTACCACGACTATATATATATATATATATATATATATATATATATATATATATATTATATATATATATATATATATATATATATATATATATATCAATAGCCGTCGTATGTGCTATCCTGTCTGTGTGGTATTGTTTAAGAGATCCCTTGCTAGTATGGAAAAAAAATGTAACGGGTTTCCTCTCTAAAGACTATATGTCAAAATTATAAATGTTTGACATCCATTAGCCGATGATTAATAAATCAATGTGCTCTAGTGGTGTATTTAAACAAAACAAACTTTAACTGTATGTTATACACCAAATACTGCAGCCGTAGTTTAAAATGTACTGTGCATAGGCGTACAGGCTCCCATTTGTTTGGGGGGGGGGGGGGGGGGATAGGCTGGATAACAACATTTATTCTTATTAGTATTACTGCCTGACATCTACATATGGTTGCAAACGAATCACTACACGTTTTTACATGGATTACAACTAATATCGCTCCCCCGCCCCCTGTCTCGCACGTTTATGGTGCTGTGCATTACTTTCTGGACAAACAGACAGACAGAAAAAACCCCAGACAGACTGGCAGGCAGGCAGGTAAATGCAGATACATATATGCTGATATCCATTGTTAAAGATTATGACGAAATATATATATATATATATATATATATTTATATTATATATATATATATATATATATATATATATACTATTATTGATTACATAACATAATATTGTTTTCGGCGCAAGCATGTTTACTTTATGTTTGCCAAAATATCTGAACACCTTTATTGTCTCTCCCTCCCCCTCCCATCCCCCCCCCCCCCCCCCCCACCTATTATCCTAGCCAAAATGTCACACATGGCTACACAACAGGGAATATGTCGTGCTGTGAACCGTATCGACAAATGCCGGCCGGCTGTAAGCTTCGCGTTGCTAGACACTGGCCACGTCGATAAGTATATAGTATTTTCTCACCGGTTACAAGCCTTCAAGGCCACTAGCGGCGGGAAAGCCTTGATCTCTTAACCTGCCGTTGGTCCCGTGACCTCCACGTTATATTGTGGGTGTTGGCGGTGAGGCTCCACACGAGGGAGGTTCGGCCAGGTATGCGAGTCGAAACATTTCGCTGGTCTTTCGTAAATTTATGTTTCGTATGCTAATGGGAAAAGAGTAGCCCATGAAGTGGCGACAGCAGGTTTCCTCTCTCTATAGATGTGTGGTCCTTAACCATATGTCTGACGCCATATAACCGTAAATAAAATGTGTTGAGTGCGTCGTTAAATAAAACATTTCTTTCTTTTTGTTAGTGGTGTCGTTAAGCAAAACAAACGTAAACTTTTTAAACCTACAGAAAAAATATCAACACCAATGATAAAAATTAAATGCGAGCTCACCAGGATTCGAACCTGGAATCTTCTGATCCGTAGTCAGACGCGTTATCCATTGCGCCACAAACCCATGGAAAGGTTGTGTACAAATTCCATTGTCATCAGAATGTATTGCACCACTTCATGTTTTATAAGTTTAAAGTTTGTTTTGTTTAAGGGATCTTCTATATGCACCATCCAGCAGACAGGATAGTACATACCACGGCCTTTGTTACACCAGTTGTGGAGCACTGGCTGGAACGAGAAATAGCCCAATGGGTCCACCGACGGGGATCGATCCCAGACCGACAGATATGTGGAATGGTGCATATAAAAGATCCCTTGCTACTAATGGAAAACATGTTGCGGCTTTCCTCTCTAAGACTATATGTCAAAATGACCACATGTTTGACATCCAGTAGCCGATGATTATTAAATCAATGTGGTCTAGTGGTGTCGTTAAATAAAATGTGTTGAGTGCGTCGTTAAATAAAATATTTCCTTCCTTCCTCATGTTTTTATGGTCTGACCACGACGATTTAGAATGGTTTTTTTCTTTTTATTCTGTTTGGATTTTAGCATCATGATTGCAATATTATAAAATACCAAGAAAGTTAAAGTTTGCTTTACATCTATAGAGCGCATAATGGTTTATAAATGTTCGGCTATTGGATGTCAAACATTTGATAATTACACAAAGTCTTAGAGAGGAAACCCGCTACATTTTACCATTAGGAACAAGATATCTTTGATATGCACTTTGACACAGACAGGACAGTACATACTACGACCTTTGATATACTAGTTATGGAGCATTGGCTGGGAAATGTATTAAGAAATATATACATATTTTATATATTAAAGAAATAATAATTTTAAAATGTATAATACGAGCTCACCAGGATTCGAACCTGGAATCTTCTGATCCGTAGTATCCATTGCGCTACAAGCCCACGAATAAATTAGCTAAGTATTTCATAGTCATTGGTGAGCGCTTTGGTCTATTCTCTTCATGTGTGTGTGTGTGTGGGGGGGGGGGGGGGGGGAGAGTTGAGGGGGGGGGGGGGGGCGTGCTGAAAACGAAAGAATAAACTAGCATTATGCATCTTAATTCCAGCCCCTGTGCGTGCTGTAACCTCACCGTGGTGCAGGGGTGTAACATTCTTTGAGAATGGCCAATACAGCACAAATTTGAAAATTTGAGTAAAAGTCAGTATCTATCTGTGATATTTGTATTTTTGCAGTTCTTTACACTGTTTTTATTTAAATCTTGAATTTTTATATTAATGTTGATCATCACCTTATTTGTTTGCATTACCATAGTTTGACACCCAATAGCCGATGTATTTTTCGTGCTGGGGTGTCGTTAAACATTCATTCATTCATTCATTCATTCATTCTTAATTCCATCGCTGAACATGGATGCCAAGTCATGCCATTGTATTGCATTCCACACATTCAAATTTTGTTTTCCCTCCATGTATCATAACCCCCCACCCCCCCGTCCTGTAACCGACGGCAAAATATTAAATGTAAAAAAATGTAATGTAATGTAATGTAATGTAATGTAATGTAATGTAATGTAATATAATATAATATAATATAATCGAACCACCTCCGTGGATCCATTCAACTGATTGGGTTTTTTCTCGTTCCAACCAGTGCACCACAACTGAACAAAGGCCTTGGTATGTGCTTTCCTGTCTGTGGGAAAAGTGCATATAAAAGATCCCTTGCTTCATTAAGAAACATGCAACGGGTTTCCTCTGATGACTACGTGTCAGAATTACCAAATGTTTGACATCCAATAGCCGATGATTAATTAATCAATGTGCTCTAGTTGTGTCGTTAAAGAAAACAAACTTTAAACTTTAAAACATGAAATGGTGCAATACATTCTGATGACAATGGAATTTGTACACAACTTTCCCATGGGCTTGTGGCGCAATGGATAACGCGTCTGACTACGGATCAGAAGATTCCAGGTTCGAATCCTGGTGAGCTCGTGTTAATTTTATTGCTTTATTATTTTTAAAATGAAGGGTTTTTTAACGACACCACTAGACCACATTGATTTAATAATCATCGACTATTGGATGTCAAACATATGGTTATTTTGACATATAGTCTTAGAGAGGAAAGCCGCTACATTTTTTCCATTAGTAGCAAGGGATCTTTTATATCCACCATTCCACATATCTGTCGGTCTGGGATCGATCCCCGTCGGTGGACCCATTGGGCTATTTCTCGTTCCAGCCAGTGCTCCACAACTGGCGTAACAAAGGCCGTGGTGTGTACTACCCTGACGCTGGATGGTGCATATAGAAGTTCGCTTGCTACTAATGGAAAAGAGTAGCCCATGAAGTGGCGACAGCGGGTTTCCTCTCTCAATATCTGTGTTGTCCTTAACCATATGTCTGACGCCATATAACCGTAAATAAAATGTGTTGAGTGCGTCGTTAAATAAAACATTTCCTTCCTTCCTCATGTTTTTATGGTCTGACCACGACGATTTAGAATGGTTTTTTCTTTTTATTCTGTTTGGATTTTAGCATCATGATTACAATATTATAAAATATCAAGAAAGTTGAAGTTTGCTTTACATCTATAGAGCGTAAAATGGTTTATAAATTTTCGGCTATTGGATGTCAAACATTTGATAATTACACAAAGTCTTAGAGAGGAAACCCGCTACATTTTACCATTAGCAACAAGATATCTTTGATATGCACTTTGACACAGACAGGACAGTACATACTACGACCTTTGATATACTAGTTATGGAGCATTGGCTGGGAAATGTATTAAAAAATATATACATATTTTATATATTAAAGAAATAATAATTTAAAAATGTATAAATACGAGCTCACCAGGATTCGAACCTGGAATCTTCTGATCCGTAGTCAGACGCGTTATCCATTGCGCCACAAGCCCACGAATAAATTAGCTAAGTATTTCATAGTCATTGGTGAGCGCTTTGGTCTATTCTCTTCATGTGTGTGTGTGTGGTGTGGGGGGGGGGGGGGGGGGGGGGGGGGGGGGGGGGGGGGGCTGTGCTGAAAACGAAAGAGTAAACTAGCATTATGCATCTTAATTCCAGCCCCTGTGCGTGCTGTAACCTCACCGTGGTGCAGGGGTGTAACATTCTCTTTGAGAATGGCCAATACAGCACAAATTTGAAAATTTGAGTAAAAGTCAGTATCTATCTGTGATATTTGTATTTTTGTTTAAATCTTGAATTTTTATATTGATGTTGATCATCACCTTATTTGTTTGCATTACCATAGTTTGACACCCAATAGCCGATGTATTTTTCGTGCTGGGGTGTCGTTAAACATTCATTCATTCATTCATTCATTCATTCTTAATTCCATCGCTGAACATGGATGCCGAATCATGCCATTGTATTGCATTCCACACATTCAAATTTTGTTTTCCCTCCATGTATCATAACCCCCCACCCCCCCGTCCTGTAACCGACTGCAAAATATTAAATGTAAAAAAATGTAATGTAATGTAATGTAATGTAATGTAATGTAATGTAATATATAATAATATAATATATAATATAATATAATATATATATAATATAATCGAACCACCTCCGTGGATCCATTCAACTGATTGGTTTTTTTCTCGTTCCAACCAGTGCACCACAACTGAACAAAGGCCTTGGTATGTGCTTTCCTGTCTGTGGGAAAAGTGCATATAAAAGATCCCTTGCTTCATTAAGAAACATGCAACATCCTCTGATGACTACGTGTAATTAACAAATATTTTTCTTATATGCACTGTCCCACAGGGGACTACATACTATGGCCTTTGATATACAGGGCGTGGTTCGCCTTTAGAGTACGATTACCCCATGAATTAAAACATGAACACCACGACTGGTATATCAAAGGCCGTGGTATGTGCTATTCTGTCTGAGGGGTGGAGCATATAAAGGATCCCTTGCTGCATTGGGAAAAATAAAACGGATTTTCTCTGATGACTACGTGTCAGAATTTCCAAATGTTTGACATCCAATAGCCGATGATTAATTAATCAATGTGCTCTAGTTGTGTCGTTAAAGAAAACAAACTTTAAACTTTAAAACATGAAATGGTGCAATACATTCTGATGACAATGGAATTTGTACACAACTTTTCCATGGGCTTGTGGCGCAATGGATAACGCGTCTGACTACGGATCAGAAGATTCCAGGTTCGAATCCTGGTGAGCTCGTGTTAATTTTTGTATTTTTTAAAATGAAGGGTTTTTTAACGACACCACTAGGGCACAGGAAAAATAAAACGGATTTTCTCTGATGACTACGTGTCAGAATTACCAAATGTTTGACATCCAACAGCCGATGATTAATTAATCAATGTGCTCTAGTGGTGTTGTTAAACAAAACAAACTTCTTCTTTTTCTTATATGCACTTTCCCACAGAGGACTACATACTATGGCCTTTGATATACAGGGCGTGGTTCGCTTTAGAGTCGATTATCGCCCATTTCATGAACACCACGACTGGTATTATCAAAGGCCGTGGTATGTGCATACTATGGCCTTTTGATCCCTAGCTGCAGGGGTGGTTCGCCGTCAGAATTACCCAATTTTGACATCCATGATTAATTAATCAATGGCTCTAGTTTGTGTCGTTAAAAGAAAACCAAACTTTAAACTTTAAAACATGAATGGGCAATTAACGCGTCTGACGTTTCCATGGGCTTGTGGCGCAATGGATAACGCGTCTGACTACGGATCAGAAGATTCCAGGTTCGAATCCTGGTGAGCTCAAATTTCATTTTTATTATTGGTGTTGATATTTTTTCTGTAGGTTTAGAAAGTTAAAGTTTCTTTTGCTTAACGACACTACTAAAAAAAGAAAGAAAGAAATGTTTTATTTAACGACGCACTCAACACATTTTATTTACAGTTATATGGCGTCAGACATAATATGGTTAAGGACCACACAGATACTGAAGGAGGAAACCCGCTTTCGTCACTTCATGGGCTACTCTTTTCGATTAGCAACAAGGGATCTTTTATATGCAGGGTAGTACATACCACGGCCTTTGATATGCCAGTCGTGGTGCACAGGCTGGAACGAGAAATGTACGGCTATCTGGTAGATAACGAGACAGGAAATCCCCTTCCGCTTCCCTTTCCGCTACCGATATGGGGCGGGACGTAACCCAGTTGCAATTAGCGCTCCCCTGATTTGCGAGCGATCCTAGATCGATCCCCGTCAGTGGGCCGATTGAGACTATTTCTCGTGGTATGTGATATCATGTCTGTGGGATACTGTATATAAAAGATCCGTTGCTGATCATCGAAAAAGAGTAACTCGTGTAAGCGGGAAAAGCAGGTTTTCTCTAGAGGGGGTTAAATATGATAGGGTTGTTGTGGGGAGGTCTTACGACTTTTATTTCAGTTTTGTATATTAGTATTTATAATTTTTTATTTGTATTAATTCAGTTGCCAAAAGGGGCGGGGCGTAGCCCAGCGGTAAAGCGTTCGCTTGGTGCGCGGTCGGTTTAGGATCGATTCCCGTCGGTGTCCCCATTGGGCTATTTTTCTTTCCAGCTAGTTATCAACAACTCGTGTAACAAAGGCTGTGGTATGTACTATCCTGTCTGTGGGATGGTGCACATAAAAGACCCCTTTCTGCTAATCGGAGAGAGTAGCCCATGAAGTGGCGACAACAGGTTTCCTCTCTCTATATATCTGTGTGGTCCTTAGCCATATGTCTGACGCCATATAACCGTAAATAAAATGTGCTGAGTGCGTCGGTAAATAAAACATTTCCTTCCTTCCCATCGGTGTACCTATTCTCTGGCCGGGGTGGGGTGGGGTGGAGGGTGGGTCAGTTCCAGCCAGTGCCTACGACTGATATATCAAAGTTTGTGGTATATGCTGTTCTGTCTGTGGAAAAGCCCATATTATAAAAAAATAAAATGACAATATTACAATGAAAAATGGAAATTGTCAATGAATAATGAATCAATGTACTCTAGTGGTATCGTTAAAATATATTACTTGGAATATATATTAATCAATAAAAAAAATATAGGGGCGGGACGTAGTGCAGTGGTAAAGCGCTCTCTTGATAAGCGGACGGTCTGGGATCGATCCCTGTCGGTGGGCCTATTGGGCTATTTCTCTTTCCACCCAGTGACACCACGACTAGTATAACAAAGACCGTGATAGGTGTTATCCTGTCTGTGGGATGGTGCACGTAAAATATCCCTTGCTACTAATGGGGAAAAAATGTAGCGGGTTTCCTCTCTAACATTATATATGTCAAAATGACCACATGTTTAACATCGAATAGCTGATAATTATGAAATCAATGTGGCCTAGTGGTGTCGTTTAACAAAACAAACTTAATTTTAAAAATAAAATAAGCAATAAAATTAATACGAGGTCACCAGGATTCGAACCTGGAATCTTCTGATCCGTAGTCAGACGCGTTATCCATTGCGCCACAAGACCTTGATTAAATTAACTAAGAATTTCCTAGTCATTGGTGAGCGCTTTGGTCTATTCTCTATATGGGGGGGGGGGGGGGGGGGGGGGGGGGGGGGGTGCTGAAAACGAAAGAGGACATCCCCTGTTAGATGTTAAAAAAAACATCTTTTATATGCACTTGGGGCGGGATTTAGCCCAGTCGGTTGAGTGTTCGCTTGAGGTGCTTGCGTCACAGAATCGATTCAACTAATTGGGTTTTTTTCTTGTCGTTCCAACCAGTGCGCCAGATCTGGTCAAAGGCCGTGGTATGTGCTTTCGTGTCTATGAGGGAAATGCATATAAAATATTCCTTGCTGCTTTAGGAAAAAATGTAGCTGGTTTCCTCTGATGATTTTGTTTTGTTTTGTTTAGAGACACTAGTAGAACATTGACTTATCCTCTGATGACTACGAGTTGGAATTGCCAAATGTTTAACATCTAGTAGCCGATGGTTAATTAATCATGTGCTGTAGTATTGTCGTTAAACAAAATAAACTATTTTTTTCTAGCCTTGGTTGGCAGTCCTCCTGTAAATTAAGCATCTGACAGCGATTCGTGGAAACAACCATAACCTTGCCAACACACCCTTTCAAATCTGCCGTGTGCGGAGATACGATTTTATTCACGACACCGGTTTTGTAGTTCAAATGAAAAAAAAGACTAGCGTAAAAGGATATTTATAGCAACCTTAATTGAGAAATGCATCATGGGAGACAACTGTAAAAGACCAACGTGAAATGAGCTGTAAGAGTTAACGCCTCTTGATGGTTCAAATAAAGGGAAATCATTCTGCTCTGTAAATAGAATGAATAGGTAAAACACACGTGTGAACACTACTCGGGGGCTGGATTTAGCTCAGTCGGTTGAGTGCTCGCTTGAGGTGCATGCGTCACAGGATCGAACCACCTCGGTGGATCCATTCAGTTGATTGAGGTTTTTTTTCGTTCCAACCAGTGCACCACAACTGGACAAAGTCCGTGGTATGTGTTTGCGTTTCTGTGGGAAAGTGTATATAAAAGATTCCTTGCTGCATTAGAAAAAATGTAGCGGGTTTCCTCTGTTGACTACGAGTCAGAATTACCAAATGCCGATGATTAATTAATCGATGTGCTCCAGTGGTGTCTGTAAACAAAACAAACTATAGTATACTACTCAACTTTAGCTAGGGGTATTTGGAAAAAGCAGACGTCAAGTAAAGCAACAAATTAAAGTTAAAGTCTGTTTTGTTTAACGACATCACAGAAGGACATTTATTAAAGGGACATTCCTGAGTTTGCAGCAATTTTTAAGATGTTATCGAGTAACAGAGACTTTTTGACGGCTGTAAATACATATCCAATATATTTTTCTGCATACATTATTAGTGACTGTATATTAAACGTGTTTTTGATCGTTTTAATATTTGTACTAGGTTAAATTTCATTTTATTTAAAAAAAAAAAAAAAATTCGTACGTACGAAATTATTTGAAGACAAACTCCAGTTTGGGCTTCTTACAAATATTAAGACGACCAGAAACACATTGAATATGCAGACACTGATATTTTAAACAAGAAAATATATTTAATATGTAAGTTTAATCGTAGAAATATTTTATTAGTCGGAAACATCTTACAATGCAGCAAACTCGGGAATGTCCCTTTAATGAATGAACAACTATTGAATATCAAACATTAGGTAATTTTAACTCGTAATCTTCAAAGAAAACAGGCTCCTTTGTTTTTCATTGGCAGCAAAGAATCTTTTAATATACACTTCCCCAGAAAGAACATCTGTATGTGTTGGTATGGGATGGGGTATATAAAAGAACACTTCCTGCTAATGGTTTTCGAGTTATAATTCTGCCAACTAAGTCAAAATTACTCAAATAGCTCCTTTTATTATGTAACATTTAGTGAAATATCTTAAAATATCAGTGAAATAAAAATGTTATCAGTCACTCAGTGACGATAACACATTTTAGAGTAAAATTCTCACTATTTCATTCTAAAATGTGTTATCGTCACTGTAGAAAATGCTATCTTCACTGTAAAAAGGCCGGAACTATTTTGCTGCTGGCATTTTAAAAAATAAAGGTAAATTGCCAAACGTTATATAATAAATAGAAAATTTCATGTTGACTAGATGGGCTGCCAGGAAGGAAGGAACGAAGGAAAGGAACGAAGGAAGGAAGGAAATGGTTTATTTAACGACGCATTCAACACATTTTATTTACGGTTATATAGCGTCGGGATATATGGTTAAGGACCACACAGATATTGAGAGAGGAAACCCGCTGTTGCCACTTCATGGGCTACTCTTTTCCATTAGCAGCAAGGGATATTTTTTATGCACCATCCCATAAACAGGATACCACATACCACGGCCTTTGATGTACCAGTCATGGTGCACTGGCTAAAACGAGAAATAGCCCAATGGGCTCACCGACGGGCATCGATCCAAGATCGACCGCGCATCAAGCGAGCGCTGTATCACTGTACTACGTCAGAGACAATAACTGCACTGCAAATTTGTCAGTAACATCCACTTGGCATTTAACGTTACGGAATGTTAACCTCTACTGAACGCACCCAGTTCCGTCGGTATTACAGTAAAGATTCTTTAATAAAAATACTTTGATTCTACTAGTAAATTGAATAATTTAGAATCATGTTTATGGATAAATAGGTATACGCCGGGTAAATAGTCGAAGTTTGTTTTGTTTATCTTCACCACTAGATCACATTGATTAATTAACCATCGGCTATTGGATGTCAAACATTTGGTAATTTTGACATGTAAGTCTTCGAGAGGAAACCCGCTTAATTTTTCCAGTAATAGCAAGGGATCTTTTATATATGCACCGTCCAACAGACAGGACACCACATACTACGACCTTGGATATGCCAGTCGTGGTGCACTGGCTGGAACTAGAAATAGCACACAATTTGGAAAGTCAACTGGACAGGGCTGTCAGAGACCGAAGAATTACACGAAGAATGCAAATTTGTCATAACATCCAATTGGCATAACGTTACGGAATGTTCGCTTCGACTGAACGCAGCCAATTACGTCCGATCTTCCACTAAATGTTCTCGAATAAAAATACTTCTGAATAATTTAGTTGTAATTTTTATCGGTAAATACTTTTAGGTATACGCCGGGTAAATAGTTAAAGTTTGTTTTGTTTAACGGCACCACTAGAGCATGATTAATTATTGATTATTATTGATTAATTATTCATGGGCTACCGTATTGGATGTCAAACATTTGGTAATTCTGACATATAGTCTTAAAGAGGAAACCCGCTACATTTGTTCCTAATGGGTGGGTGGGCAATTTTTGGCATGCTTCCATCAGAGAACTGTTCAAGCACGCCGGTCGTGGGCACAACCTCTGACTTCGCCAGAGTGTTCTGTCCATGAGAGGTGTTGCCCCCAATGCAGCAAGTGATCATTTATATGCACTTTCCCACAGACAGGAAAGCACACACCACGACCTTTGACCAGTGGTGGTGCACTGGTTGGAACGAGATAAAACCCAATCAGTGGAATGGATTCACCGAGGTCGATCGAGCCTGCGACGCAAGCACGTCAAACGAGCACTCAACCGACTGAGCTAAATCCAGCTCCTTACACTAAATATCCCCCAATAAAAATACTTTTTTGTTCTACTAGTAAACTGAATAATGTAGTTGTAATTTTTATGGGTGGGATCGATCCCCGTCGGTGGATCCATTGGGCTATCTCTTGTTCCAGTCAGTGCACCACGACTGGTACATCAAAGGCTGTTTTTTGTACTATCCTGTCTCTGGGATGGTGCATATAAAAGATCCCTAGTGACTAATGAAAAAGCGGGTTTCCTCTCTAAGACTACAGGTAAAAATTACCAAATGTTTGGCATGCAATAGCCGATGATTAATAAATCAATGTGCTCTAGTGGTTTCGTTAAACAAAACTAAGTTTATATGACAAAATTACCAAATGCTTGACATCCAATAGTCGATGATTAATAAATCAATGTCCTTCAAGATCTTTGGAGGTCATAAAACCTACTGTAATACTGAACTTCCGGTTGTAATGTTTGCCCAATTAATTCACTATTATCATATAACCATTCCCCCACAGCTAATATACGTTACAATTTTGGCAATTGTAAATTCTTATTAGAGTTCCCCTACTTTTTTTGAAGAGTATACTTTGGAATCGGCAAAACCACGAGTTTTGGCAAGTTTACTGGATGAAAGATCCTCAAATAAAAATGCTTTTGTGCTACCAGTAAACTGAATAATTTAGTTGTAATGTTTATGGGTAAACAGTTGAAGGTATATTGCTATGGTTCAAAGTAAAGTAAAAGTTGGTAGGTTTGGATTGATTGATTTCAACTTATTTTCGTGCTTATATCCAATTAAGGTTCAAGCACGCTGTCCTGGGCACACATCTCAGCTATCTGGGCTGTCTGTCCAGGACAGTGGGTTAGTTGTTAGTTTGTTAGTGGTTAGTGAGAGAGAAGAGGGTGTAGTGGCCATACACCTACCCATTGAGCCCTTAAGAACTCGCTATGGGTTGGAGCCGGTACCGGGCTGCGAACCCTGTACCTACCAGCCTGTAGTCCGATAGCTTAACCACTGCGCCACCGAGGCCGGTGTAGGTTTGGAAGGGAATAGTTTTGGCGAATTGCCGCCCTTATTCAGGGGTTGTGGGAAGGGGGGGGGGGGGGGTCTAGCTCAGTGGGTATGATCGAACCACTTCAGTGGAATCATTCTTTGATAGTTTTTTTTTACCCACGTAGCAACCAGTGCTCCACGACTGATATATCAAAAGTCGTGGTATTTGCTGTCCTGTCTATGAGAAGTACACAAAAAGATCCCTTGCTACAGATTGCTTGACAAAATATAGCAGGTTTCCTCAAGAATGAATGAATGAATGAATGAATGAATGAATGAATGAATGTTTAACGTCACCCCAGCACGAGCAATACATCGACTGTTGGATGTCAAAGTAAGGTTATTTCATAAATGAAGTGATGATCGACATCAATATAAAAATCCAATAGTTAAATTAAAACAGTGTAAAAAAAACAAAAAAACCTCCCTCTAAGAAAAGTTTGTTTTGTTTAACGACACCACTAGAGCACACTGATTTATTAATCATCGGCTATTGGATGTCAAACATTTGACAATTTTGACATATAGTCTTAGAGAGGAAACCCGCTGCATTTTTCATTAGTAGCAAGAAACATTTTATATGCACCACCCCACATACAGGACAGCACATACCACGGCCTTTGATATACTAGCCGTGATGCACTGGCTGTTACGGGGAAATAGCCCAATGGGCCCATCAACGGGATCGATCACAAACCGACCGCGCATCAAGCTACCTCTATACCAGTGGGCTACGTCTCACTCCTAACTCCTGTAAGACTACGTGTCGAAATTACCAAATGTTTTTTATTCAATAGCCCATTATTAATAAATCAATATGCACTATTGCAGGCACGGCGGAAGTAAGTAGACATTGGGGGGTGGGGGTGGGGGTAGGGGTGGGGGTGGTTGTGGAGCTGACTGAAATCGAGGGCGGAAAGGCGCCCGAGTTTCTAGGGGGGTTCGGGGATATGCTACAGTCGGCTATTGAATGTGAAACATGGTAATTTTGACAGTAATAGAGAGGAAACCCGCTACATTTTTCCATTAGTAGCAAGGGGTCCTTTATATGCACCATCCCACAGGCATGATAGCACATACCACGGCCTTTGATATACCAGTCGTGGTGCACTGGCTGGAACGAGAAAAATCTCAATGGGCCACCGACAGGAATCGATCCCAGACCGATCGCGCATCAGGCGTGCACTTTACCACTGGGCTACGGAGGTATGCTAAAGATTTACTATCAATACTATTTTTGATTCAGAATTATTGGAGGGTGGGTGCTATAGCCACCAGCTCCCCCCGCCCCTTCTCCGCAGTGACTGTGGTGGTCTTATTAAACAATTAATTTAACAACACGAACTTTAACTTTAAACTTTAATCATTATGCAAATGTGATATACCACCGTTAAACCTCTACGTCATAATATACCGTCTCAGACATTGCAGCAAACGTAAACGAATTACCTCTGTATAGTAGACAAAAAACACAAAAAAACAGATCCCGAAGTCTCTTTCAACTCCGCTTTTCAGCTAACACTCGCTCTGTCTATTTTTGTTACTGGCGCGAGCAGTGCCTGTTTTATTACAACGCTGGATATTTTTGGGGAGCACTTTGCCAGAAGGCCGGAGCTGAACGAAACGCTAGTCCCGCAGCTAAACGCAGACGCGAGCGTTTTCGCGCCAACATTGTAGAATTGATCTACAGGGGACCAAGGGCAAGGGAAAACACGAAGAAATGTTCGTCATAGGATTACTGTGGGTCGCGAGTTTCATGGGCCATATGTGAGTAATGTTTTAATATTTTATATATTTTTTAAAATTGTTATTTATGTAAAGAATTATAT
The DNA here is from genome assembly GCF_016097555.1 of Gigantopelta aegis. Taxonomy (NCBI): domain Eukaryota; kingdom Metazoa; phylum Mollusca; class Gastropoda; order Neomphalida; family Peltospiridae; genus Gigantopelta; species Gigantopelta aegis. The sequence goes on along the minus strand of NC_054705.1, from coordinate 33,821,950 downwards.
AGTTTTTGAAAGTAGAAAAAGTATGTGTGTTTGTACAATGTTACATTATATTTTGAAAGATATGTACATTTAATGGTGGTGAGTCTAATGGAATTTGTTGTAATACAAAAGAAAAGAAGAAAAAAAAAAGAAGAAGAGAAAACGAAAAAAGAGAAGAAAAAAAAAAGAGAAAAAAAGATGAAAAAAAAAAAGGAGAGATCGAAATTGATAGATAGGGAGCATCAATGAATGAATGAAAGTTTTGTTTAATGACACCACTTGAGCGCATTGGAATGAATGACTGAATTGATGTTTCGACACCCCAGAAGACAGATAGAGAGAGAGAGAGAGAGAGAGAGAGAGAGAGAGAGAGAGAGAGAGAGAGAGAGAGAGAGAGAGAGAGAGAGAGAGAGAGAGGCGGGGGGGGGGGGGGGGGTAGAGGGGAAGAGGAAGAGAGCGAGATAGAGATTAAGACGGAAAGATAAAGAAAGAGACTAGAGAGAAAGAAAGAGACAGACACAGGCAGACAAACACACAGACAGACAATCTGAATGAAACTCTCTACTCGTCTATACAGGGCCGTAGCTAGGATTTTTTGTTTGGGGGGGGCAACTGAGTAGTTAATAGTCTAAAACTCCTTAAACAGTTAAGAAGATAATTTTCTTTAAGTTTCTATAATGCTTTCCGGATTTTTTTTTCGGGGGTGGGGGGGGGGGGGGGACTGCCCGCTAGCTACAGCCCTACTATAACTATTACCTGTAGACAAGTAGCGACTTCAATCAGGTTGGACAGACAGAAAGACAGACAGACAAAAAAAAAAACCCAAACATTTTAACTATCATTTATAAAATGGATTACTGGATTTTTTCCCCTTCTGCATGTGATAACTTCAGAAACGACTATTAATACTGGCGCGTGTGTAGGCCTGGTCATGGGGGTGGGGACAAGAGGATTGTTGCATCTCTACAAACATATAAAAAAGTACACCTTTTAATTAAAAAGTGCCATTTTTGTTTAGATGTGGAAAACAATTTTATTAAAGGCACATTCCTGAGTTTGCTGCATTGTAAGATGTTTCTCTTAAAGGGACATTCCTGAGTTTGCTGCATTGTAAGATGTTTCCGACTAATAAAATACTTCTACGATTAAACTTACATATTAAATATATTTTCTTGTTTAGAATATCAGTGTCTATATATTCAATGTGTTTCTGGTCGTCTTAATATTTGTAAGAAGCCCAAACTGGATTTTTGTCTTCAAATAATTTCGTACGTACGAAAAAACTATATTTTAGGAAATAACCTAATACAAATATTAGAACGATCAGAAACACGTTTAATATCCAGCCACTAATATTTTATGCAGAAAAATATATTTGATATGTAATTACAATCGTTAAAAAGTCTCTGTTAGTCGATAACATCTTAAAAAGTGCAGCAAACTCAGGAATGTCCCTTTAACGTAATCCAATTTTGTCCACTGACAATCCCCAACCCCACCCTCCATTACGTTAGTCTAGAAGTTAAAATAAATACTGTGTGTTGCAGTGTCACTTTGACAATGGTCGTGGGTCCAACCTCTCCGATTGGTTTTTTCCCCGTTCCAACCAGTGTTCCAGGACTGGAATGTAAGAATTTGTCTCCCATGGCAATTCTTTTTTTAAATTGCCATGAGTGAAATAACCCACCGACGGCAATTTTGACCCTGCCTACGGCAATTGTTTTAAAAAGTTACTTCTGCAGCAAATAAACATGACTGAAAGGTTATTTTGCTGTAGGTAAACGTATTTCAAATGTACGAATGTTATACACTGGCAGATAATATACACCAATTGCCGTCGGTACTGTTGTTAAGTTTGAGCCCTGGCGTTTTATGACTAATATATCAAAAGCCGTGGTATGTCTGTGGTAAAGTGCATATGAAATATCCCTTGCTGCTAGTGGAAAAAACATATTCTTTGATTTTTTTCAGACGTTTTGTTCACAAATGAATATATACCGACAGAAAAACAAAACAAGGGACCACTTGGTACTGTAAATCAAGGGGGGAGGGGGGGGGGGGGGAGCGGGACGTAGCCCAGTGGTAAAGCGCTTGCTTGATGCGCGGTCGGTCTAGACTCGATGCTAGTCGGTGAACCAATTGGGGTGTTTCTCGTTCCAGCCAGTGCACCACGACTGGTATATCAAAGGCTGCTGCTAATCTTCTTCTTCTCCGTTCAAGCTATAGTTCATCATGTTCAGTCCGGTTGTCAAGTCGCTGCTAATTGAAAAGAGTAGCCCATGAAGTGGCGAGTGCGTCGTTAAATAAAACATTTCCTTCCTTTTCCCTAACATAACGAGCTTAAATCTTCTCAGTGGACACATTCTCTACCCCCACTCACATCCACCCCCACCCCCACCCCCCAAAACAAAACTTTAGCGCGTTTCCTCTCTAAGACTATATGTCAAAATTATCAAATGCTTGACGTCCAGTAGCCGTTGTTTAATAAATCAATGTGCTCTACTGGTGTCGTTAGCGCGTTTCCTCTCTAAGACTATATGTCAAAATTATCAAATGCTTGACGTCCAGTAGCCGTTGATTAATAAATCAATGTGCTCTACTGGTGTCGTTAAACAAAACAAACTTTAGCGCGTTTCCTCTCTAAGACTATATGTCAAAATTATCAAATGCTTGACGTCCAATAGCCGTTGTTTAATAAATCAATATGCTCTACTGGTGTCGTTAAACAAAACAAACTTTAGCGCGTTTCCTCTCTAAGACTATATGTCAAAATTATCAAATGCTTGACGTCCAATAGCCGTTGTTTAATAAATCAATATGCTCTACTGGTGTCGTTAAACAAAACAAACTTTAACTTTAACTTCCCAACAATGTTGTGAGGGCTTTAGTTACAGCCATCCTTTGCTGTTAAAGTGTCTAGGTGATCCCTTATTTCCTTCCAATCAGAATACTTTGCTAGACAGTATACTTTACTACCGAAGAAACACTTGGTCAACCAAGAAATAACAACATTTCCCTTTGTTTACAAACATTCGGGGGGTTTTCTCTGTAAATTAATCGTGTATTCGTTGTATGTTAGTGGTTTATTACTATGTTTGTAGCCAGTGCAAGGGGTGGAACGGGACGTTAGCCCAGTGGAAAAGTAGTCGCCTGATGTGCGGTCGGTCTAGGATCGATCCCCGTCGGTGGGCTCAATGGGTTATTTCTCGTTTCAACCAGTGCTCCATAACTGGTGTAACAAAGGCTATCATGCCTTTGAGATATATAAAAAAATAAAAATAAATATATAATGTATATAAAATATCCCTTGCTGCTCGGAAGGAGTAGCCCATTTCATAGCTGCAGCGGGTTTCATCTCATTATCTGTGGCCCTTAACCATAGGCAGACGCGTATGCTGAAATTTTAGCAGGGGAAGGTCTAGACTGGCGTCCGACGTTTATAGAGTTGGGGATGGGAGGTCGAGTTATGCTTCTCTGGAAAATATATTGAAAAAAAAAGAAGAAAATGTGTTTCAGCAGGGAGAGAATTCGACCCCCGAAACCCTCCCCCTGCAAACGCGCTTCATAGGTCCGACGCCATATAACTGTAATAAATTTCCATTGCGAGAAACGAACATCGCGAGACCTCCCCCTTGGCCTGCCCCTGAATTCCACTGTCAGTTTTTGATGCGGGCATAGTCTGGGCACATCGCAGAATAATCAGTGGCCGTTCCTGGTATAACAGTAAACAAACAAAAATAAAACGCGGCTCAAAATACAAACAGGTGCAAAAGTACTTTGTACCAATCATAAATATGGTAGAGAGAGAGAGAGAGAGAGAGAGAGAGAGAGAGAGGAGAGAGAGAGAGAGAGAGAGAGAGAGAGAGAGAGAGAGAGAGAGAGAGAGAGAGAGAGAGAGAGAGAGAGAGAGAGACAGAGAGAGAAATAATGTAAATAGTAGACACATTTTTCCTAGACATCCGTTGAAAAGAACAATCGTGTTAAACGGCGATATCCCACACATGGTGGATTTCGATTTAAAGACAGCCGACTGACTGTTTTCATGGTGATGACATACAGACGTCCCAAGTCAAACCGTAAAATGATGTTAACACTACTGGATACTACCTATGTTGTTGGAGATCTGAAATATTAGTGATACAAAACACACGCTGAAGGTCTGTTTAAAGATACCTGACTGATCGCTCCATGGTGATGTCCCAGATGGCAAATCCAAACTGTTCAATGAAATTAACAGTACTAAACTACTTGCGATGCATGTTGTTATCCATAACATATACGTTAATTGTGGAGGATGCAAGCGTTGTAAATACGTTTTATGTTGAAATCCCCCCCCCCCCCCCCAACTAAAAAATCCCCTACTGAAACTGGTTTTTAAGGATATGTAAGAAATAGAATACTACATTTGTGTCCGTTAAAGTAACCATTTGTATCACAACTCACTGTTTAAAATCGTATCCACGTATTTATCCAATTTTTCATGTCGTGAATTATAGAAAGAATTCACCGTATTTTCTGTCTTGAAGTATAGAAAAGTAGCTATCATTGTATAAACGTAGTTATCAATTTTCGTGCCATGAAGTATAGACAGATAGGTTGTAACGTATTCGCCGTATTTTCTGTCTTGAAATATAGAAAAGTAGTTATCATTGTATAAAGGTCTTTACCAATTGTTCGTGTCATGAAGTATAGGAAGATAGGTTGTAACGTATTCACCGCATTTTCTGTCTTGAAATATAGAAACGTAGCTATCACTGTATGAACGTATTTACCAATTGTTCGTGTCGTAAAGTATAGGAAGATAGGTTGTAACGTATTCACCGTATTTTCTGTCTTAAAATATAGAAAAGTAGCTATCATTGTATCAAATTATTTGCCATTTTTCGTGTCGTGAAGTATAGAAAGATAGCTAATGACATAACTGTAGAGGCCGTTTGTCGTGTCGTAAAGTGTAATTACATTCCAACCCTACTCGCAATTCAAATGTTGCAAGATACGCTGGAATAAGAAGGATGACCTTTTAACTCACGCTGAGTACATATTTCAGTGTTAAAGTACAACATAATTACAATAATGGCACTTTATGCACAAAGCGTCTCCATTTTGTACTTTTAATGTCAGTCTCGTTAGACGAAGTGGGTTTTTCTTCTTTTTTTTCTTTTACTTTTTCTTTCTTTTCTTGTATAAATTGTTTAAATCCACAGATTTTCAAGTATCTGCTCAGGTGCAGATAAACCACATTTGAATAAAAACATTTTTGTTGTATTTGCATGTCACATTATTAGCTTATTAGGTTTCAACGTGTAAGACGCGTATGACGCGTATGACGCAGGTTTTTTTTTTTTTTTTTTTTTTTTTTTTTTTTCTCGGGGGTGGTGTTGGTGGAGTGCGGTATTAGGGTGGTGTGTGTGTGTGTGTGTGTGTGTGTGTGTGCGTGTGCGGGTGTGTAGGAGGTTCTGAGCGTGGTTAACGGTTAAAGGGACACTCCTGAGTTTGCTGCATTGTAAGATGTTTTTGACTAATAAAATATTTCTACGATTAAACTTACAAATTAAATATATTTTAATGTTTAGAATATCAGTGTCTGTATATTCAATGTGTTTCTGGTCGTCTTAATATTTGTAAGAAGCCCAAACTGGATTTTGTCTTCAAATAATTTCGTACGTACGAAATTTTTTATATTTTAGGAAATAAAATGAAATTTAACTTAGTACAAATATTAGAACGATCAGAAACACGTTTAATATACAGCCACTAATATTTTATGCAGAAAAGTATATTTGACATGTAATTACAATCGTTAAAAAGTCTCTGTTAGTCGATAACATCTTAAAAAGTGCAGCAAACTCAGGAATGTCCCTTTAAACAGATACATTGTACCACTGTTAAGTCAACATGTTAAGTTCTTTATTGCTTTAAGGAAGGAAATGTTTTATTTAACGACGCACTCAACACATTTTATTTACGGTTATATGGCGTCAAACATGTGGTTAAGGACCATACAGATATTGAGAGAGGAAACCCGCTGTCGCCACTTCATGGGCTACTCTTTTCGATTAGCAGCAAGGGATCTTTTATATGCACTATCCCACAGACAGGATAGTACATACCACGGCCTTTGTTACACCAGTTGTGGAGCACTGGCTGGAACGAGAAATAGCCCAATGGGCCCACCGACGGGAATCGATCCTAGATCGATCGCGCATCAGGCGAGCGCTGTACCACTGAGCTGCGCCCCACCCCTTATTGCTTTAAGTTATACAACTTGTAAACTTTATAATAAAACAGCAAGTTATACTAAATACATATTTACAATATTTGATAATGGTGGGGAGCGCTATAGCACTATCTAAAACATTCATCAATACATATTTAAATAAACGAAATAAACTATACATATATACATGCATAATAAATAATTATGTGGGTAGTAATAAATAAGACGTTAAAGGGACATTCCTTGCTGCAATTTTTAAGATATCAACTAAAGATATCAACTAAAAGAGACTTGTTAACAATTGTAATTACATATCAAATATATTTTTCTGCATAAAATACTAGTGGCTGCATATTAAACGTGTTTCTTATCGTTCTAATATTTTTACTAGGTTAAATTTCATTTTATTTACTTTTAATTTTTTTGTACGTACGAAATTATTTGAAGACAAAATCAAGTTTGGGCTTGTTACAAATATTAAGACAACCAGAAACACATTGAATATACAGATACTGATATTGTAAACAAGGAAATATATTTAAGATGTAAGTTTAATCGTAGAAATATTTTATTAGTCGGAAATATCTTACAATGCAGAAAACTCAGGAATGTCCCTTTAAATATAAACACACCACATGCGTAAGGAAACTAAAGACACATATATATATTTATCTAAACATAAATAAATAGGGAAAATAAAATTTAAAAGACTAACAATAATAAAACGCTTAGGATGTTTTTTCATTAACAAAAGTGTGCAATAAATCTGTAAAACCGCACTTTTTTAAATACCACCTCTCACTGAACCAAACATCCTTGTTATATCGCGTCATGCTACGTCAACGTCAAACTAGGCATACCATTAGTAAGTTTATGAGGTAACTTTAACACAATACCGTCTACAAAGATGGTGAAGATATATATTATTACGTTTACCGACCTTCTTAAAGAGTCGATCTAAGTTGCATAATGATCAACACTTCTTAAAGAGTCAATCTCAGTTACATAATGACCAACACTTCTTAAAGAGTCAATCTCAGTTGCATAATGATCAACACTTCTTAGAGCGTCAATCTCAGTTGCATAATGACCAACTCTTCTTAAAGAGTCAGTTTTAGTTGCAATATGACCAACACATCGTAAAGAGTCAATCTCAGTTGCAATATGACCAACACTTCTTAAAGAGTCAATCTCAGTTGCAATATGACCAACATTTCTTAGAGTCAATCTCAGTTACATAATCACCAACACTCCTTAAAGAGTCAATCTCAGTTGCATAATCACCAACACTCCTTAAAGAGTCAGTCTCAGTTACATAATCACCAACACTCCTTAAAGAGTCGGTCTCAGTTGCATAATCACCAACACTCCTTAAAGAGTCAATCTCAGTTGCATAATGATCAGCACTTCTTAAAGAGTCAATCTCAGTTACATAATGACCAACACTTCTTAGAGTCAATCTCAGTTGCAATATGACCAACACTTCTTAAAGAGTCAATCTTAGTTGCATAATGCCCAACACTTCTTAAATAGTCAATCTCAGTTGCATAATTATCAACACTTCTTAAAGAGTCAATCTCAGTTGCATAATGATCAACACTTCTTAAAGAGTCAATCTCAGTTACATAATGACCAACACTTCTTAAAGAGTCAATCTCAGTTGCATAATGATCAACACTTCTTAGAGCGTCAATCTCAGTTGCATAATGACCAACACTCCTTAAAGAGTCAATCTCAGTTGCATAATGACCAACAAATATTTATTATTTCTTTTCATGTGAAATGTAAACATTGTACTGTGATTAATGCTAGTCTTAGACTGTTAACTGTTACGAATGAATGAACGTTTAACGATACCCCAGCACAATCCTCCCCCCCCCACCCCCACCCCCACGTACGGCCGATGCGGGCACGGCACAAGACTATTTCATCCTTCCTGCACCGCCTGTAGGAGGACTGCCACTCGCTCAGGACTGGCTTGGCAGAATATAGCTTGTTCACAACGCACCGTCCCAATCATCTTGCCAAGTCAAAAAGATATATTGGTTAATATGAAATTTAAAATCACTGTTGGGAACACCGATATTGACACGGGGCAAGTTCAAAGCAGACTTGGTCAACTGTTGCGACGACAACGAAGTAGGCTAACTCGACGGTTGCGTTGTAACTTCCTCAACTCCCGACTTAAGACGAGTGCGCTCAGATTAACAACTAATGGGTTATACGACGAGACTCGAGTTGTAAAAGCGCTTAGACTAGTAACTGGACAGCCGTAGAAGTCGTAGCAAGCAGAAAGTTGTCTAACTGTGCTGGCAGTTGGTAGTTGGACCCTAGCATTACCGGACCATAAAACATTACATTCAGATAATTTCATTTAAAGGGACATACCCTAGTTTTTAAACACAACAGCGAAAATTTCCACTATTAATGTAGTCATAATAGCTGTTGATGCATGGTATTGTGGTCTATTAGAGTGCGCCGTGCGGCCCAATACCTCTGACTTCAGCACTCGAGGTTTCTGTTAAGGTTGTTTCATACTTCACTCGCCGACCTCCATACGGAACGGAAATTTAGGTCGCCGCAAGGTTGCCAACAACAAAAATCCGTCGAACAAACTCTCGCGGAAGATGACGTAGCGAAGCGAGTGAAACTGACATGTTTTCAGCGTTCGCACGGGTGATCCGTTTCCAATCCGCCCGAGATGAATTTTATTTATCTTTTTGCGCATTGCGTTTCTGCTTTGTTGAGGTAAAAATAAAGATGGCTGGCGTTAAAAAAGTTCCCCTTTCTTCAATAGAAGACGAATTTCTCATTAAAGCCGCACGCCCTAGTTCCATCCAGAGAAAATAAATTATAATTTGGTTAATCTACAAACCTGTAACACACTTAGATCACGCTTTTATCAAATGGAGTGAAAAAGCAGGTTTTATATCGATAAATACCATGGGAATCCCCATGTCCCAATTGCTTGAAATAATTTTGAAAGTTAGTATTCTGATGTCACCGGTAGAAGCACAACAATGCCTACGTCACGACAAATTTCACAGACTTGGGGTGCGTTCGTTTCACCTCTCCTGGACATGTTCCAACTGTTCTGTCCTGGTTGTATCCCCTCTCCAGGTATCGTAAGACTTAGCAAAATTATTAGTTTTAAGGGTTTGTAACGTTTTGTATTGAGACACTTACTTGTCTGAACTTTATTGTTACTGAAAATGTTCACGAACTGTGAAGAAAAATCTCACAAATGAACAACAACAAATCGGATGTTGATTGCGCGAACCGTGCACGAGAAAACAAACCGAACCAAAATGATAACGGTCACGTGATATACCAACGTCTGTGACATTAAAAATAGATTGGACCTCGCTTGCTTAACGGTTTTTTCTCGACAACACGTTTTGTCAAAAAATGCATTTCGTGGTTTTACAAACATCAGGATTACCCAAAAAGCACTTCAGGTGAATGGAAATGTGTATTCTAAATAATAAAATGTAAGTAAAGTGCAATTTTATTTGTGAAAAATGGGGTTTAATAGCGAAAAACAACGCCGTAATGGTTAACAAATAAACGTAACTAGGGTGTGTCCCTTTAACGAAGTGTGTAAGAATCCAAACCTGTATGATACTAGTTTACTAGAATACAGGGACCATGGACGGACAGAACAATCGTAGATTGCTGTAGGCAATATTGTTGAAAATAAAGATCGTGGAGGGAAAGTATTTACGGGATCAATACGACCTACTGAGTTTCCTATCTGACCATGTAAAACAGAGAAACAGATGGGAACCTATCCAGGTATATCAAATCTAAATTCTATTCTACAGTTCAGTTATGAATTATAACTTAAGTCCCTTTTGTATGAAACTACATTGTAGTTAGTGACAATTCTACTGTTGACGCCCCAGTCACACCTTATTTTCCTGCATAAATAATTGTTTTTGTATAATATTATGTAATACTGCTTACTTAAAACCCTTTGAAATGACAAACTTTACACATCTAGGTCATTAAGCATACATGTTAAATTATTTAGGTATGTAAAAGTATATTAAAATGTCGGTAAGCATTTACATGTCTTACAAATATTACATTTAGGTTAAACAATAATAATTCAATTAAACACTATGGATAATATGTTTTTCACAAATCCATAGAAATTTGGTAGACCACTGTCAGTACCAAGTAGTTATATACATGATCTGTTGTCATAGGAGAAAAATAGAAACCGTGCAAATTTGCATACATGTATATACACACTGTGTGTGTGTGTGTGTGTGTGTGTGTGTGTGTATATATATATATATATATATATATATATATATATATATATGCATACATGTATATACACACTGTGTGTGTATATATATATGTATATATGTATGCATGTATGTATATATATGTATGTATATATATATATATATATATATATATATATATATATATATATATATATATATATATATATATATATATATATATATATATATATATATACCCATGCTGTGAGATGCGGGTGAATATATTTTCTATCTTTCCCTAGGGCAGACACAAGCTATAGTTTCCCCCCCGCTGATGCCATGACGTTAGTTTTGGTGACGTCATCGGTTTCCTGACTGTCGTCTCTCGTTGATGAGATTTTACAAAGCATTTAGCTCCACCAGTGTTCAGTTTTTGTTGAAATGGTTTAAGCAATTTGTTCTTGTTAACAATTAAACATGCTCTAAACTAATTTCATTCACATCCCACTAGAAATATCAGTTCATTAGGAATGTGACCTCTCTTGCTTACATTTGATTTGTGTACCTTTTGAAGTCATTGCTTTTCATTCATGACGTCATCAGTTTCCTCAGACTTTCTCGTCTTGTATATATATATAGTTTGTGTATGTAAGAAGATGTGAAAGTTTACGCGGTTTCTAAACTCATTTACAGTATATGGGTAATGAAAATACAATAACCCATCGATACTCGGAGTAGGATTATCTGTCCCTCGTGATATTAATGCTTTGTTGACACCCTTAGATAATCCGTAATCCATTGACCAGTCCTCGTACCCACTCGTCCAGCCTGGGTTATCCTGCTCTATGGGACACTATATACATATATCAATATATATGAATAAGAAGAATATATATATTTAATATATACATTTTATATATATATCAGACATATGATGACCAACAGATTTTTATAGCGCGTCGCCACTACACGACAACATTAGCAAAGGGTCTTTGATTTTGCTCAGCAGGTAGCACAAAAAAACAGTTATGGCACGTGCAAAACCTTCCGAAATGCGGAGCACTCGTCTGTTGAACGGCGAGCTCTGAAAAAAGCCGGACTGAGATATGAACCCAATACCGACGGCCTGTGCCGGGTACCCAGGCCGGTGGACGACCAGTGAAATCGGCAGAGATTAAGTATCCGAACCTAGCTTTAGGGTTGACCAACTTTCTGCTCTCACTTGTTCGACTGTCCAGTTGCTAGTCAGAAAGCTCTTACAACTCGATTCTCGTCATATAACCCATTAGTTGTTAATTTGAGCGCACCCGTCGTAAATCAGGAGTTGGGGAAATTACAAAGCAACCATCGAGTTGGCCAACTTTCTGATGACAGTTGGTAGTCTGACCCTAGCATGAGAACTAACGGTAATGGAGACGAAGTGACTCAAGACGACTCTATTTGTAAAAGGTATTTTCCCGTTTTGACATTAGACTCTTCCTTCTCTCTCTCTTGTAACTTTATCCAAATGAGTTACAGGTTGGTTGATTAACCATACTTAGTATCCATTTCCACAAGCGGAAAGAAAGAAAGAACTGGTTTATTTAACGACGCACTCAACACATTTTATTTACAGTTATATGGCGTCGGACCTATGGTTAAGGACCACACAGATATTGAAAGAGGAAACCCGCTGCTGCTACTTCATGGGCTACTCTTTTCGATTGGCAGCAGCTGCAAGGGATCTTTTATATGCACCATCCCACAGACAGGGTAGTATATACCACGGTCTGTGATATACCAATCGTTGGTGCACAGATCGACCGGGCATCGAGCGAGCGCTCTACCGCCCCTTCTCGTTTTGACATTAGAGACTCTTCCTTCTGTCTGTTGTAACTTTATCCAAATGAGTTACAGGTTGGTTGATTAACCATACTTAGTGTCCATTTCCACAGACGAAAACTAAACTCTGCTACTATATGTCCTCAGGCAAACGCTATACTACTTAAGTTAACCACACACCAGGGCCCAGTAACATAAAGCACACGTAACACTTACGTGAGACGTACACCATACATAATGTGTGGTGTACGTCTGACGTAAGTGTTACGAGTGCTTTGTGTTACTGGGCCCTAGCTCCGTATTCATAAACGTACTTAGTCAATGTATGATACCTAAATACATACCTAAAGTACACAAATAAGTATCATACACTGACTTAAGTACGTTTATGAATATGGAGCATAAGTCTTCACTGAGCTACTCTCGGCGTACTAATATCCAAACCTATTCGTAGCTCCCAACCCTTTTTCTGTTAGATCGACCGTTCCAAATTGCGCCTAATTTCCTTCGTCAAAATGCACTTAAATCCTACGGGACACTCCAAATTCCATAGCACCGTAACACCATCCGCCTGTTACCGACCACGATCGGGCTGCTGGTGCTCCTTTGCACCTGCCAGTGCAGGCGGTTCCTCCTCCTAAATCCCCACACCTTTCCTATCCTGGACAGAGAAACCGGCTGAGGTCGATACCTGGGACCAGGACAGGCGCGCGCTACAACAGCTTGCTCTAAATGTGCACGTTAAACATTACTCTACTCCACCACAAGTTTTCGGATTAGTCTTATTTTACCAAAGCAAGTTGTTTACATGCATATACAGTTTAGTTTACAATATTTCAATATTACAATAACACAAGGATGACAGCCCCGTGGTAAAGTTCTCGCCTGATGCGCGGTCGGTCTAGGATCGATTCCAGTCGATGAACCCATTGGGCTATTTGTCCTTCCAGCCAGTGCACCACGACTGGTATATGCTATCCTGTTTTTGGGGTGGTGCATATAAAATATTCCTTGCTACTAATGGAAACATGTAGCGGGTTTTCTCTCTAAAGACTGTTAGAATTACCAAACGTTTGACATCCAATAACCGATGATTAATAAATCAACGTGCTCTAGTGGTATCGTTAAACAAGGTAAACTTTAACTTTTTAACAACCATGGCGACAAGTAATTCGAAATACGGGTTTCTCTCTAAAGACTGTCAGAATTACCAAACGTTTGACATCCAATAACCGATGATTAATAAATCAACGTGCTCTAGTGGTATCGTTAAGCAAAGTAAACTTTTTAACAACCATGGCGACGAGTAATTAGAAATACAGTATTTTAAAGGGACAGACCCTAGTTTCAACCCGTGAAAATTAACACTATGTTTAGTTAAAGGGACAGACCCTAGTTTTAACCCGTGAAAATTAACACTATGTTTAGTTAAAGGGACAGACCCTAGTTTCAACCCGTGAAAATTAACACTATGTTTAGTTAAAGGGACAGACCCTAGTTTCAACCCGTGAAAATTAACACTATGTTTAGTTAAAGGGACAGACCCTAGTTCCAACCCGTGAAAATTAACACTATGTTTAGTTAAAGGGACAGACCCTAGTTTCAACCCGTGAAAATTAACATTAACACCAGGATGACCAAAAACACTTCGAATGTACGGAAATGGATAATCTAAACAATAAAATCTAAGTAAAGTATGATTTCAGTTATAAAAACCTCCACCCAGCTGTGATAGTCAAAAAAATGTCTTAGTGTTTAAAAACCTAGGGTATGTCCCTTTTTACTTAGTAACAAGGGTATAACAGTACACGTCAGTAATCATGTACATCTTAGATGAACAGACGAAAGCGAACTCTGCTGCGTTGGTCGGGCAGGTGTTTTAAACCCACGTCATGCACACCAGAATGAATCACAGACATGCCAGGTCTGACCGCTCGCCGCCCTTCCGTTATAATTGCCCACTTACAGCGATAAATATACGGTAATTGACGCCATTAATTCCGCATACACACATTGTCCAAACAGCCGTTCATTGCTGATCAGACACGAGCGATATTTGAACATGTAGTACCACATAGTCGGGCTCGTGTACAAAATATTATGCATGGGAATATGTGTGTGTGTGTGTGTGTGTGTGTGTGTGTGTGTGTGTGTGTGTGTGCTTAGACTGTGGCGAGCGAAGTTTCTAGGGAGGGGGGGGGGGGGGGGGCAAGTTATGCCTTCCCAGAAAATATATTTAAAAAAAAAGGAAAAACAAGGTTGTTTTGTTTAACGACACCACTAGAGCACATTGATTGATTAATCATCATCGGCTATTGGATGTTAAACATTTGGACATTTTTGCATATTAGTCTTAGAGAGAAAACCCGCTACATTAGTTTTTTCGATTAGTAGCAAGGGATCTTTTATATGCACCATCCCACAGACAGGATAACACATATCACGGCCTTTGATATACCCGTCGTGGTACACTGGCTGGAACGAGATATAGCCCAACGGTCCCATCGACGGGGATCGATCACAAACCGACCGCGTATCAAGCGAGCGCTTTACCACTGGACTACGTCCCGCCCCTTGCTGGAACGAGAAATAGCCCAGTGGTCCCACCGACGGGGATCGATCCCAGACCGACCGCACATCAACCGAGCGCTTTACCACTGGGCTACGTCCCGCCTCTAGTACCACACAGTTTTAGAGTCGGGCTCGTGTACAAGAAATTATGCAGGGGTGGGGTTTAGACTGTGGAGAGCCAAGTTTCTAACTTTCTAGGGTGGGGGTTCCCAGAAAAATGTTTTTTTTTTTAAAAAGGAAGAAAATTCGCTTTGCGCAGGAGGGTTCGACTCCCAAACCCTACCCCTTCATTTTCGTCATCATCATCATGTCCTACCGGCCTCGGTGGCGTCGTGATTAGGCCATCGGTCTACAGGCTGGTAGGTACTGGGTTCGGATCCCAGTCGAGGCATAGGATTTTTAATCCAGATACCGACTCCAAACCCCTGAGTGAGTGCTCCTCAAGGCTCAATAGGTAGGTGTAAACAACTTGCACCGACCAGTGATCCATAAGTGGTTCAACAAAGGCCATGGTTTGTGCTATCCTGCCTGTGGGAAGCGCAAATAAAAGATCCCTTGCTGCTAATCGGAAGAGTAGCCCATGTAGTGGCGACAGCGGGTGTCCTCTCAAAATCTGTGTGGTCCTTAACCATATGTCTGACGCCATATAACCGTAAATAAAATGTGTTGAGTGCGTCGTTAAACAAAACATTTCTTTCTTTCATCATCATGTCCTGTCATGCCTAGTGGTACTTAGGGCAGCATTTTCGTGCTTATATCCAATTACGGTTCAAGCACGCTGTCCTGGGCACACACCTCAGCTATCTGGGCTGTCTGTCCAGGACAGTGGGTTAGTTGTTAGTTGTTAGTTGTTAGTGAGAGAGAAGATTGGTCTTACACCTACACACTGAGTCGTTAAAAACTTGCTTTGGGTGGGAGCCGATACCGGGCTGCGAACCCTGTACCAACCAGCCTTATGTCCGATGGCTTAACCATGAGACGACCGAGGCCGGTTGTATAAGTCAAATTTGTATTGACGTTTATATTATGGAGCCGGGGTAAGTGGGCTGTGCACCCCCCCCCCCCACCCCCCACAAGACCTGCTAATGTCTCTAAAACTGGTTTGACCTGTACTAGACAGAGCTCAATGGATATACTAGTATATATATATATATCACACACATATCCATATTTCACTACCAAACCAGTAATGATAGCAGGTGTTCGCGAAAGGTTCTGCATATCCTGCCCCACCGATGGCATCCGTCATGAGCACAGCCCACAATTTAGGAACAGAGTCGTTTCTAGCAAGTCTGTCCAGTTTTGCCATCACGAATATGAAACAAGTGGTCGCGAAAAGTTCAGCATATCCCGTCCCACCTGTGGCACCTGTCACACGTACAGCCCGCAATTTAGGAAAAGGGCTCTTTCCACAAGCACGCCTTTTCAGTTTTGTCATCATGAATATGAAACAAGTGGTCGCGAAAGGTTCAGCATATCCTGTCCCACCTGTGGCACCCGTCAAAAGTACAGCCCGCAATTTAGGAACAGGGCTCTTTCCACAAGCACGCCCTTTCAGTTTTGCCATCATGAATATGAAACAAGTGGTCGCGAAAGGTTCAGCATATCCTGCCCCACCGGTGGCAACGTCATAAGTACAGCCCACAATTTAGGAACAGGGCTCTTTCCACAAGCACGCCTTTTCAGTTTTGTCATCATGAATATGAAACAAGTGGTCGCGAAAGGTTCAGCATATCCTGTCCCACCTGTGGCACCCGTCACACGTACAACCCGCAATTTAGGAACAGGGCTCTTTCCACAAGCACGCCTTTTCAGTTTTGCCATCATGAATATGAAACAAGTGGTCGCGAAAGGTTCAGCATATCCTGTCCCACCTGTGGCACCCGTCACACGTACAACCCGCAATTTAGGAACAGGGCTCTTTCCACAAGCACACCTTTTTAGTTTTGCCATGATATAAATATAAAACGAGTGGTAATTCTGCCACATCGTCTGACTACACTGCTGCCACTGGGCTATTTCTCGCTCTAGCCAGTGCAGCATGACAGGCATATAAAAGGCCGTGGTATGTCCTGTCCTGTCTGTGGGAAAGTGCTTATAAAATATCCTTTGCTGTTAATGGAAACATTAGCGGGTTTTCTCTGAGACTACGAGTTTAAAATGACCAATTGTTCGACATCCAATAGTAGATGAAGGAAGGAAATGTTTTATTCTACGACGCATTCAACACGTTTTATTTACGGTTATATGGTGTCAGACATATGCTCAAGGACCACACAGATATTGAGAGAGGAAACCCGCTGTCGCCACTTCATGGGCTACTCTTTTCGATTAGCAGCAAGGGATCTTTCATATGCACCATCCCACAGACGGAAAGCACATACCACGGCCTTTCATATACCAGTTGTGGTACACTGGCTGGAATGAGAAATAGCCCAATGGGCCCACCGACGGGGATCGATCCTAGACCAATAGTAGTTGAATAAACAAAAAACAAAACACTTTTAACTTATTGCTACAGCACTGGGGTGGGGATGGGAGGGGCAGTCGTACGCGTATGCCCTGCTTTATGAACATGAAGCAGGCCATAGGATTTCAAATTTCAAATGAGAACCTATCGGAAACTGGTGGGGGTTTTGTGGGGTTTTTTAAAAGTAATTTCTCTGTCTGTCTGTCTGTCTGTCTGTCTCTCTCTCTCTCTCTCTCTCTCTCTCTCTCTCTCTCTCTCTCTCTCTCTCTCTCTCTCTCTCTCTCTCTCTCTCTCTCTCTCTCTCTCTCTCTCTCTCTCTCTCTCTCTCTCTCTCTCTCTCTATATATATATATATATATATATATATATATATATTATTTTCGTTGAATAATCGTACTCGATATAATAATCATAGGACACGAAATTTCGGTTCCGCTAGTTTACCCACACACTACCGACACGGTACCTGTAATATGAAGCAAGTGGTAATTTCTGAATATGAAGCAAGTGGTAATTTCTGAATATGAAGCAAGTGGTAATTCTGAATATGAAACAAGTGGTAATTCTGAATATGAAACAAGTGGTAATTCTGAATATGAAACAAGTAGTAATTCTGAATATTAAACAAGTAGTAGTTCTTAATACGAAGCAAGTGGTAATTCCGCCACATGTTCTGACTGCACAGTGCTGATGGTGATTAGCACACGCGCCACGTGGCTGTCGGTCCTACACGCACGCGGAATCCGTAACAATCCCCGGAGGTACATTATCTAGGGAAAACATGGCATGCCTCGGCTGAAAGGGCTAATAAATAGTTTCCACGCATCAAGGGAGGTCCCAGGAGGGGTTAGTGGCATGGAAGATGAAGGGGTTTTTTTTCAATATCGAGCGGAGGTAAAATGCATTAATTAGGATTTAGGAATCGTGTACAAAATGTATCGGAATGCATGCGCGGAATCAGAGAAGGGGTGGGGGAGGGGGAGGTACGGACCCCCGCTAATGACAAAATGTTTCACCCGCTAATTTTCAACTTCATTCACCGCTAATATACAAATTCCATTTAAATAGTTGCATGTTTTTGGATCCAAGCCTGGAATGTGACACCCATAATGCACAGAAAACAAAAATTAAAACAAAAATTTGAATGGTTCCCATCAAAAGAAGTCCTTCCCATACCATTGTGCATAACAATGATGCATAACAAACATAATTTTATCAAAACACCCTAGTCATATCATGCATACTTCCAACCCACCAATCATAAACAACCAAATAACCATGAAACGATTAAAGAGATATTATGTTTTTGTGTTTTTACTCGTCACTTCTGCCATAACCCTTATGATCATTTCTGAAATAAAAATACATAAGAACAAATAAATGTTTTATTAAAATCCACCAGTGCCCCACCCCACCCCACCCCACCCCACCCCACCCCAACTCTGAAGATTAGGCCCACTCTTTATTAAACACTATGTTTACTATGGCATATTTTGTCACCATTAGAAACCTTTATGGTAATTGCAATCAAACACTACTTTAAAGGGATATACCCTAGTTTTTAAACACTAAGGCATACTTTTTTTTACTATTAGAACCATTTTTTATAACTGTAATCATTCTTTACTTAGATTTTATTGTTTATATTATCCATTTCTGTACATTCGAAGTGTTTTTGGTCATCCTAGTGTTTTTAATATCGCAAAATGCATTTCTCATATTTTTAAAAACGTATGTGTGTCTGAGAAGTAACAGTTATGGAGTCCAGTTTTAGTCTATTTTTAGAGGGTATTTCACCATTTCAAATTCACAGACTCACGTTTCACTCAATTGTAACTTTATCCAAATGTGTTACAGGTTTGTAGATTAACTGAACTTAGTGTTCATTTTCACGGGCTGAAACTAGGGCATGTCTCTTTAATTGTTTGGATTATCCATATCCCTTCATCCGAAGTGTTTTTGGTCATCATCCTAGTGTTTATAATACGACGGAATGCATTTTTAAATAATTCTAAAAAGCACGTCCCTTAACGAAATGTTTTATTTAACGACGCACTCAACACATTTTATTTACGGATATATGGCGTCAGACATATGGCTAAGAACCACACAGATATTGAGAGAGGAAACCCGCTGTCGCCACTTCACGGGCTACACTTTTCGATTAGCAGCAAGGGATCTTTTGTATGCACCATCTCACAGACAGGATAGTACATACCACGGCTTCTGTTACACCAGTGGTCGAGCACCGGCTGGAATAAGAAATAGTCCAATGGGTCCACCGACGGGGATCGATCCTAGTAACCGTTATGGAGTCGTGCTCTAGTCTATTTTAAAAATGTGTTTCCCCTTCACAGAGTTGCTTAATTCTATTACAACTTTATCCAGACTTTAATATATAATCCAGTGGAGGATCGGGGGGGGGGGGGGGGGGCAGGGTCCTCCCCCTAAAGTTTTAATTATTTTACGTTGGAATCCGAGGAATCTCTTCGGCAACGTCTGTGGCCTTCGATCACATGTCATTAGCCTCCTCTAAATGGATATTCTGGATCCGCCACTGAATGACCCCAACCCCCTCCAGTTCCTGGCATGTTCCGAGGTCTGTGTCTGTAATCATCTGTGGTACGGCTCAAAGCAGACATACGTCAAATTACAATCAATCAGCGAACGCATGTCGCATTCTTCGTCGAAACGACAGAAGTCAGCAGCGTTATCCGTGTTCGTCTGCTTCAGTAAAAGTGCACGTGTGCGCGCGCTCCTAAAACGCAGTACGACACGTCTGCCTACGCTCTTGTTTGTCACGTCGTCTTGTAGCCAACGGTGTACTGTACAGCGTGAAAAAAAATGATGGAAATACAGTCTGTATTTCCATTATGTTGGTCACCTGGTAAAGTACAAGTTACAACGTTGTTGAACACTAGATGAATAAAAGAATGAATGAATGAATGAATGAATGAATTAATTAATTAATGTTTAACGATACCCCAGCACAAAAAATACACATCGGCTATTGAGTGTCAGGTACATGTATATGGAATTTTTATTTTTTATACAATTATGTAAAACCACAGTGTAAAGAAGAAGCTGAAACAAATCGTTCTGTGGTTATATCCAGATAATACCATCGAGATGACATTTAGTTCACGAGCCAGAGGGGTCGGTCTGAGAAGTAACAGATATAGAGCCGAGTTTTAGTCTATTTTTAGAGGGTATTTGACCGTTTCAAGAAGGAAGGAAGGAGATGTTTTATTTAACGACGCACTCAGCACATTTTATTTACGGTTATATGGCGTCAGACATATGGTTAAGGACCACACAGATATTGAGAGAGGAAACCCGCTGTCGCCACTTCATGGGCTACTCTTTTCGATTAGCAGCAAGGGATCTTTTATATGCACCATCCCACAGACAGGATAGTACATACCACGGCCTTTGTTACACCAGTTGAGGAGCACTGGCTGGAACGAGGAATAACCCAATAGGTCCACCGACGGGGATCGATCCTAGACCGACCGCGCATCAAGCGAACGCTTTACCACTGGGCTACGTCCCGCCCATTTTTACCGTTTCAAAGGCACAGACTCCTGTTTCATTCAACTGTAACTTTATCCAAAGGCCGTGGTATGTGCTATCCTGTCTGTGGGATGGTGCATATAAAAGATCCCTTGCTTCTAATCGAAAAAGAGTAGCCCATGAAGTAGCGACAGCGGGTTTCCTCTCTCAATATATGTGTGGTCCTTAACCATGTGTCTGACGCCATATAACCGTAAATAAAATGTGTTGAGTGCGTCGTTAAATAAAACATTTCCTTCCTTCCTTATCCAAATGTGTTATAGGTTTGTAGATTAACTAAACTTAGTGTTAATTTTCACGGGTTGAAACTAGGATCTGTCTCTTTAAATGTATTTTCTTGTTTAGAATATCAGTCTCTGTATAAACAAACCGGCCTCGGTGGCGTCGTGGCAGGCCATCGGTCTACAGGCTGGTAGGTACTGGGTTCGGATCCCAGTCGAGGCATGGGATTTTTAATCCAGATACCGACTCCAAACCCTGAGTGAGTGCTCCGCAAGGCTCAATGGGTAGGTGTAAACCACTTGCACCGACCAGTGATCCATAACTGGTTCAACAAAGGCCATGGTTTGTGCTATCCTGCCTGTGGGAAGCGCAAATAAAAGATCTCTTGCTGCTAATCGGAAAGAGTAGCCCATGTAGTGGCGACAGCGGGTTTCCTCTCAAATATGTGTGGTCCTTAACCATATGTCTGACGCCATATAACCGTAAATAAAATGTGTTGAGTGCGTCGTTAAATAAAACATTTCTTTCTTTCCTTACGGATCTCGCTTGAGGTAGTACTAGACCAAATAACTTCCGGCTGGGTCAAAGTTCGAAGTGCACGGAACTTTTGATGGAGAAGTGAACACCATAAGTCCTGTGATTGGTTGTAAATATGAGTGTGTTGGTTGTAAAAAATAATAGTTTCATCTATGGAAATACTACAATATTTTACAAATATATCAGGTCTTTTAAATTAAACATTGATAAAACAAATATAATAAGATTAGGCAAAGATCGTAATGATCACAAAAAAATGTGTCCAAAATATATATTAAAATGGACTACTGAATTTACAGTTCTTGGTGTCCATTTCTCTTCTACTAATCTGTATCAAATGCAAGAACTGAATTATAATAGAAAGTTAAAAGAAGTTAAAAAGTTAACTCGAACAATGGTCAAAACGTTCTTTATCAGCATTAGGAAAAATTGCTGTAATCAAAAGTCTGGCTTTATCAAAATTTGTTTATTTATTTTCTTCACTCCCAAACCCAACTGATGCTTTCTTTAAAAAATTAGAAACTTATTTCTTTCAGTTTATTTGGAATAAAAAGCCTGATAAAATTGCTAGAAAAACATTAATTCGAGATTACCAAAATGGTGGCTTAAGAGCAATAGATGTTAAAATAATTTGTAATGCCCAAAAAATATCGTGGATGAAAAGTGTATATCTAAACCAAGACATTGCCTGTTTATTGAGTAATTGTTTACAGTCTAAAGCGGAATTACTATTAACTTTTGGGTCAGCTTACAGCAAGGCAAAAGCAGAGGTATGCACAAATCCGTTTTGGAAAAATGTATTATTTATATGGTCAATATTTTTAGATAAATGTGAATCTACAACTGATAAAACAAACATACTAAACTTATCAATTTGGTATAACTCTTTTATTAAAATCAATAATAAATATGTTTATTACAAGACATGGGCAAATAAAGGAATTTTGTTTTTAAAAGATCTGTTTAATAATACCAGTTGGCTCACGTATGATGAATTTTGTATGAAATACAACATCATACCGCCATTTACAGTCTACAACGGTTTGATTTTAGCAATCAAAAAATATTATAAATTGGTTATATATACAGAATTAGTAACATTAGAAATGCCAATAATACCTAATTGTTTGAAAGAACTTCTTAAAACAAACGTTTGTAAAAATTTCTACAAAGAGTGCATAAATGAACACACATCTAAATACAAAATAAACGCACAAATAAAATGGAATCATATTTTTGATAATGACCTCTGTGACAAATGGTGGGAAAATGTATATCTTATCCCTATCAAGCTAACCACCGACACAGGGCTCCGTTACTTTCAATACAAGATATTTTTATTTATTTTAACAACAAATAAGCATTTGGTTATATATGGTATTAAAACATCAGATAAATGTGAATTTTGTCATACGTTTAGTGAAGATTTAATGCACCTTTTTTTTTTTGGTTATGTAAACATGTTCAAGCATTCTGGAATACTGTTATCAACTGGATATTCTTGAAAACTAAAATTAGACTCCAAATAAATGCACAAACAATTATTTTAGGCAATCCTAATTATTCTAAAAAAGATAATATTGTCAATTTAATACTTCTAATTGCGAAACAATACATATATAAACCAAAATGCAAAAGTAAAAAACTAACGTTAACTGGATTCCAGAACAATCTGAACATGTATTATTATATAGATAAATATATTACTACAATAAATAACAGGATAACTAAATTTGAGGAAAAATGGAATATTTGGACAAAATTAATTGTATAAAATATATATTATTGTATATGTTTTTAGTTTATAACTAATTACAAGTTGATCATCGGTATATACCTTTTTTCTTTTCCACAGGAAATATATTGATATATACTAGTATATATAAATGGGATACCATTATTATAACATGTTTTTTGTTGTTGTTTTTTTTGTGTTTTTTTTATTATTTATATATGCTTCTCTTATATGTATGTTTATTATTTCCTTTATGTATGCTGTATATTTGGTGGTGAAATAAAAATTAAAAAAAATAAAAAAATTTAAAAAAAAAAAAAAGGTGGGAGACTTCGACCCACCCCCGTCCCCACGTCTGCCGCACTGGCGTAGCTAGGCATATATACATATTCACTGACAGAACAGCACATACCTCGACATTTGATATACCAGTTATAAAGAACTAGTCGGAGAGAGAATCCAGACAATGGGTCCAAAAAGGGACTCACTGACAGAACAGCACATACCTCGACATTTGATATACCAGTTATAAAGAACTAGTCGGAGTGAGGAACCAGACAATGGGTCCAAAAAGGGACTCACTGACAGAACAGCATTTACCAAGACATTTGATATACCAGTTATAAAAGAACTAGTCGGAGGAACCAGACAATGGGTCCAGAAAGGGACTCATCACACCTTAGGCGAACATACTAACCATTGAACCACATCGATTCCCATCCCTGTAACGTACAGTTAAAGTAATTTCCGTACAGCGTACGATCATATTACGTAATTCAAGATAGACGAGTCTGGTTCGTAAATTAACGTCCGTGGGAGAAAAACATATTTTCTACATATAGTTTTATTCCGCATTGACTTTCTCTGTGTTATTAAAGGCATTTAAGCGACTGTAAAACACTTTCTACATTAAGTTTTGTTCTGCATTGACTTTCTCTGTGTTATTAAAGGCATTACGTCGACTGTAAAACACTTTCTACATTTAGTTTTGTTCTGCATTGACTTTCTCTGTGTTATTAAAGGCATTACGTCGACTGTAAAACACTTTCTACATTAAGTTTTGTTCTGCATTGACTTTCGCTGTGATATTAAAGGCACAATGTCGATAGTTTGGAGTAAAACACACTTTCTACATTTAGTTTTATTCTGCATTGACTTTCCCAGTGTTATTAAAGGCATTATACCGACTGTAAAACACACTTTCTACATTGACTTTCCCAGTTTTACCGGCCTTGGTGGTGTCGTGGTTAGGCCATCGGTCTACAGGCTGGTAGGTAATGGGTTCGGATCCCAGTTGAGGCATGGTATTTTTAATCCAGATACCGACTCCAAACCCCGAGTGAGTGCTCCGCAAGGCTCAATGGGTAGGTGCAAACCACTTGCACCTACCAGTGATCCATAACTGGTTCAACAAAGGTCATGGTTTGTGCTATCCTGCCTGTGGGAAGCGCAAATGAAAGATCCCTTGCTGTTAATCGGAAAGAGTAGCCCATGTAGTGGCGACAGCGGGTTTCCTCTCAAAATCTGTGTGGTCCTTAACCGTATGTCTGACGCCATATAACCGTAAATAAAATGTGTTGAGTGCGTCGTTAAATAAAACATTTCTTCCTTTCTTTCAATCAAGCACACGTATATCCAACTGCTGTATCCAAATTGAATAAACACGTAGACACCACCTGTTACGCCAAACACCACCTGTTACGTCACGCACTGATTCACTCATCCAACCAACTGATGGCTACACACACGGCAGCAAGTAATTAAAACGCCTCAAACGAGGCCACCGAAGAATACAGCTTACTAGAAGAATTTGCCATTGAAAACGCCAGTCTAAAGATGTGTTCAAAAATGATCAGGGGCCTAATTCACTAAACTCTCGTAACTTTGCGATCTCGCAGTGCAAAGCTAAACGACTTGCAAAGAGGATGCTTTGTTGTCTAGCAGAGCCTAAGAGAGCTTTGTGAATTAGGCCCCAGTTCCTTAGTTAAAACGGGGAGGGGTTGGGGGTATATGGGGGAAGGGGGCTGCCGCCCACTATCCCTCCAGCCCAAATACCTATGGATTTACAGTTCTGCTTTAAAAAGAGACAAAATTCATAAGAACAGCCCCCCCCCCCCCCATCCCCGCCTGTTACCGATTCCGGTCGGGCTGCTGGTGCTCTCTTGCACCTGCCAGTGCAGGCGGTCCCTTCTCACACCCACCCCAAGCCTTTCCTGTCCTGGACGGAGGAGCCGGCCGAGGCCGGCACCTGCGCCCACGACAGGCGTGCGCTACAACAGCTTGCTCTGAATGTGCACTTAAAACCCTCTGACCTGACCTGACCTCATTTGAACATTCCAAAAGCAGAGGCGGATCCATGATTTTGTAAAAGGGGAGGAGGGATCCACCTCCACAGAATTCTGAAAATGGCAGACGCGTTTTCAGGGCAATTTGTGTTATATATTGTGAATGATGATTTTTAAAAAAACCTTAAGTCTTTAAATAGGGCACTTAAAACAGGCGGAGACGGTCAGTGAAAAAAAAGAAGAAAAAAGAATAAACACGTACCAAGGGAATGGTAAATAAAATATTTATTGTCAAAAGTGTCAAATAACATGATTTGAGCGAACTGAACTAACTCGCATGACATTAAATTTGATATTGTATTTGTGATGGGTAAAATATTGCACCCCATCACCTATATACTCTGTTGAGCTTTCTTTACAAAATCGGTGATTTTTTGTTCTTGCAGCAACACAGACTGTTAAATCAATCATAGAGAACTAAACAAAATATACATACATGTACACATTTCGTGCATGCGTGGGAGGGTGTGGTAAAAAAGCAAGTTCCAGCTGTTATTATTGTAAAGAAAACGTGTGTCGTGGTTAAGCCATCAGACATAAGGACAGCGAGCTTGAACCTTAATTGGATATAAGCACGGAAATAAGTTCAAATGAAATGGTTTTCTGTTTAAAGAATGTACGTTAATAGATACTTCAGTATCAGGTTATCACCAATCTCAATTTGATCACCAGCCGTGATTACCACAAGTCTCGATCGATTACCACAAGTCTCGATTAATATCAGCCTCGTTTACCACCGGATTTCCTCTCGATTACAATCATTCTTCATAATCACTAGTCTCGATTATCATCAGTCTCATCATCAGCTTCGGTTATCACTATTCTCGATCATCACTTATTCTTGTGAATACCAGTCTCGATTATCATCAACCTCGCTTACTACCAGTATTCTCGGTTACCACCATCCTTCATAGTTATTAGCCTCGATTATCAGCCTTCATTAGCACGATATTTGATTACCACCAAGTCTCGATTATCACCAATCTTCTTGGTTACCGTAAATCTTTTTAATTATTAAAGCCTTGATTACCACTAGTTTTGATTGCCATCGTCCTCCATAACAATCAACCTCATTACCGGGACAGGGGCGGGACGTAGCCCAGTGGTAAAGCGCTCGCCCGATGCGCGGTCGGTTAGGGATCGATCCCTGTCGTTGGGCCCATTGGGCTATTTCTCTTTCCAGTCAGTGCATCACTGGTATATCAAAGACCGTGGTATGTACTATCCTGTCTATAGGATGGTGCATATAAAAGATCCCTTGCTACTAATGGAAACATGTAGCAGGCTTCTTCTGTAAGACTATATATGCCAAAATGAGCAAATGTTGACATCCAACAGCCGATGATAAATAAATCTATGTGCCGGTAGTAGGGGTGCATAGTAGGTGGTTAAAAGTGCCTCTTAACAACCAGAAGTAGCTACTGAACACTCCCCGAAGTGGTCGGACTAAGCCCACAGCTACAAGCTGATGGGGAATGGCAGCTGTGTGACAAGAGACGAGAGACAAGCACCTGTCGCGGTTGGAGAGACAAGGACTGGGATGTGGAGGTGGACATCGAAAGAAGTTGAAAGATAGGAGGAGTTGCCAGATCAGAAAAAAATGAGATGGAATTCAAAGGAGAGAAAGGAAAAGGGGGCAGTGGGAAAAAAATAAATAAATGTCCTCTAGTGGTGTCGTTAAACAAAACAAACTTTAATTTTTAACATTACTGGGACGTAAAACCAAATAAACTTTAGGACGAACAGAAATACATTGGGTATAATATGGATACTGATATTCTAAGCACCAAAAAATCATTAAAAAAAAAAGAAAAAAAAAAGAAAAAGAAAAAAGGAAAACAAAAATTAAAGTGTAATTTAATTCTTAAAAAAAGTCTCTGTTAGCAGGAAACATGTTACAATGAGCAAAAAGTCGGAAATATCTCTTTAAATGCTATTATCAACATTAGATTATTGTTTATGCTTCTATTTAACTGACACCTTCTTGAATTATTGCGAGTTGAAGAAACAGGTGGGCAGCCTGCCAGTCGTGTATAGGAGAGAGGAAGGAAGGAAAGAATGCACTCAGCACATTTTATTTACGGTTATATGGCGTCGGACATATGGTTAAGGACCACACAGATATTAAGAAAGGAAACCCGCTGTCGCCACTTCATGGGCTACTCTTTTTCGATTAGCAGCAAGGGATCTTTTATATGCACCATCCCACAGACAGGATAGCACATGCCACACCACAACCTTTGATGTACCCATCGTGGTGCACTGACTGGAACGAGAAATAGACCCCACACCGACCGCCCATCAACAGAGAGAGATGGGGAGGGTGGAGAGCAAGAGGGCAGTTACGAAATATTAAGAAGTGCCTCTTTAAAAGTGCACTTTATGTTTTCCTGTTATTTTGGGCTCTGTACGGCCAGCTAAACTAGATCTGTTCCCAACAATATGACATACACAACGATAACAGAACGGCTCGACATGAACAGGTATGAAAAGAAGCGTTCCCGTTATTATAGCATCTTTTTTCATGTCTCATCTGACAACTTAACAATTATTCTTGTCTCTGCAGTGTCAGGGCCGTACCTATCTTAAGATAACTAAATTGAGGGGGGGGGGGGAGGGAGAGATTTTAGGAAGGGAATTCAGGGCACACGAACAAATTTCCTGTAAAGAACACTTCAATGGAAATAGTTAAAAAGTTTGTATTGTTTAACGACACCACTAGAGCACATTTATTACCCAATCATCGGCTACTGAATATCAAACATTTGGTAATTTTGGCACATAGTCATTAGAGAAAACCCGCTACATTTTTTATAATGCAGCAAGAGAGCGAGAGAGAGAGAGAGAGAGAGAGAGAGAGAGAGAGAGAGAGAGAGAGAGAGAGAGAGAGAGAGATGGAGAGAGATGGGGAGGGAGGAACGAAGGAAGGAAGGGCAGGGGTTCGACGTACATGCCATAATGCAGCACGGGGGAGAGAGAGAGAGAGAGAGAGAGAGAGAGAGAGAGAGAGAGAGAGAGAGAGAGAGAGAGAGAGGGAGGGAGGGAGAGAGAGAGAGGGAGGGAGGGAGAGAGAGAGAGAGAGAGAGAGAGAGAGAGAGAGAGAGACACAGACAGAGAGAGACAGAAAGAGACAGACAGACAGAAGAAAAACAAGAGAGACACAGGCAGACGGACAGAGAGAGAGAGAGAGATGGAGAGAAAACCCGCTACATTTTTCATAATGCAGCAAAGGATCTTTTATATATACACTTTCCCACAGAAAGGAAAAGACATACCACGACTTTTGTACAATTGTGATGCACTGGTTGGAACGAGAGAAAAAAGCAATCAGTTGAATGGACCCAGTAAGGTTCGATCTTGCGACGCAAGCACCCTAAGCAAACACTCAGCCGACTGAGCTAAATCCTGTCAACATTGGAATGGGAAAACAAGTTGTTCAGATAAGGGAGCACTTGAAAAAAAAAAAAATTGGGGGGGGGGGTAGGTCCCCTGGGATCCGCCTTTGGACCGTACGACCATGGACATTGAAGGATATTTTGACAATGCTCCCAGACTAATTTCGTTAAGAGTGCTACGCTACATTTTAATATAAAACAAAGGTTTTTATTTAACCATTCCATTGGTTCAGCCAATCTAGGTAGCTGTATTACCAGTGCTGTGTTCAGAAAGACCCCCCTCCCCCACTCCGCCGCCCCTGTCCTACAGGCCTGTAATTACGTGGGCATATCCCCCTCCCCTCTGACACAAGCACCTTAGGCAAACAAAAAAGGGGGGGGGGGGGGGGGGGAAGAGTCCATTGGTTCAGCCAGTCTACGTAGCCGTAAAACCGGTGGTGTGTTCAGAAGGACCCCCTCCCCGTCCCCCGCCGCTGTTCCTACAGGCCAGCAATTGCGTGTTTGAAGGGGGCAGGCTGGCTTTTGCCCGAATCTGCATAACAACATTTATTCATTAGTAGCATTACTACCAAACAGCATCACTACGCATTTACCGGCCTCGGTGGCGTCGTGGTTAGGTCATCGGTCTACAGGCTGGTAGGTACTGGGTTCGGATCCCATTCGAGGCATGGTATTTTTAATCCAAATGCTGACTCCAAACTCTGAGTGAGTGCTCCGCAAGGCTCAATGGGTAGCTGTAAACCACTTGCACTACAGAAAGAAACCCGACAGCACCCACATTCAGCTAAGCTTCGGCAAACTCCGGAAAGCAGAATTGTAAGTTCGCCAACCTATATCGTGACGTTGCGTCACATGATCGCCCACTCAGCCATTCCGTCTACTAGGCGGAATTGCCCAGTGGGCGATCACGTGATCTACGTCACGAAATAGGTCACCGAGCTTTGTAATTCTTGCGTGGGTGCTGTCGGATTTCTTTCTGTACTATGTGTATTAGTGATTAATATGTTGTTTTTTTTTAATCAGTTAACTCGAAAATGATCGATGTAAAGGTATTTGACGTCAAACATAGGATTGTTGTGGTATTAGTGCGGAAATATTTGCCAACTTTTTGGTCGTCGGGAATTTCCAAAAAGATACATAGCTTGGTCTCTGACTGTAATGAGAGCGTATTTATGTCCAAATGTCCATCTAGCTCTCTTACACTCAGAGTACTCGGGCTAGGGGCACAGTAGCCCGCCCCCACCCGCCCCTGTCTCGCACGCTTATGCAAGCACCTTAGGCAAGCGCTCTACCGACTAACCCTAATTACAAGGCCATTGTGTAAGTTTTGAAAGTTAATAATGCCGTAAACACGTGATAGGAACATTTTGGTGTCAGAAGTATAACCTTTCGTGTTAAAAAAACAAACCTGTCTGCGCACTAGACACAGGTGTAGACACTCCGTGCCCGTGTAGTACAACTGGAACTGTTCCGCAGCCCACCTGAAATGAATCGGCTGGGAAGTTTCCCAGAATAGGGACTATACGTTTCTTTTGAAGTTTGCCGGTGATTAATTCTCCCGGGGTTACCGTACACCAAATTAATTCCCATTGGCGATAAAGTTAAACGTTTTATAGCAGAACAGATATGAAGTGTATCAACGAATGTTGGGAGTGAATGTGTAAAAAGAAAAAAGAAAAGAGCAGCTTGCGTTTGCCTTCTGGCCAGAAAAAATTGGGGTGTGGGTGACATAAATGTCATAACGTTGCCAACAGCAAATCCATTTCCGTTCGTTATAATGTTAACATTTTGAAATAGAATTGATACCTGTCAACTCGTTAAAGAGTGACATTTTATTTTGTTGCAGGGTAATGGAAGTGAAATGCATGCGCGTGAGAGCAAACACACACGCATACACCCACCCACACGCACGTGCACACACACACATACACACACGCGCGCACACACACACACACGCGCGCACACACACAGACACGCACCCACCCACCCACACACGCATGATATACAGAGACCCAACGCGCGCACGCACACGTACGTACATTCACACGCGCACACTGACACGCAATGACAGACACATACACATACAAATAAACACAGACACATACACACACACCCCCCCACAAAAACAGCCACATACACAGGCACACAGACACCCACCCACACATACACACAAATAAACACAGACACACACATACATACACGCACACAAAGACGTGCACACACACCACACATAATCTCACACTCATGTATAATTACTAAGCTAAATATTACACACAACGGAATAAACTGTTGATATGACCCCCGAGTTATCTCGAGTGGGGAACCTGTCAGAAGAAAATCTTGAAGTGGTTATGATACACACCCTCTCGACAAATCATCATTTTGACGTCATAACTGATAGCAACCTGTTACATACGTTTTGTTACACATCATGTGTCAGTTATCAAGTGCAGTTAATTTCGTTTTAGAAGTCTTCCCCTGTTCGTCAGTGTACCGTGCTCCTAGTAACAAAATAATTATATAATGTGCACTTTATTGCTTGGAATATCTATTATTTCTGTTAATGTGTTGTTCGGTGCACGTAAGCGCGCGCGTGTGCGTCTCTCTCGCTCTCGCTCTCGCTCTCGCTCGCTCTGTGTGTGTGTGTGTGTGTGTGTGGAGGGCGGGATGTACCCCAGTGGCAAAGCGCTCGCTTGATGCGCGGTCGGTCTAGGATCGATCTCCGTCAATGGGCCCATTGGGCTATTTCGCGTTCCAGCCAGTGCACTACGAATGATATATCAAAAGCCGTGTTAGTGCTATCCTGTCTGTGGGATGGTAATGGAAAAATGTAGCGAATTTCATCTCTAAGATTATATGTAAAAATTACTAAATGTTTTACATCCAGTAGCCGATGATTAATAAATCAATGTGCTCTATTTGTGTCGTTAAACACAAACTTAAATGCTGGCGGTGCACGTAAGCCAGTGTTTGTTTGTTTGTTTGTGTGTGTGTGTGTGTGTGTGTGTGTGTGTGTGTGTGTGTGTGTGTGTGTCTGTATTTCTCTCTCTCTCTCTCTCTCTCTCTCTCTCTCTCTCTCTCTCTCTCTCTCTCTCTCTCTCTCTCTCTCTCTCTCCTCTCTCTCAAGGTCACTCGCTCGTGTCTCCCTCTCTCTCTCTCTCACGGTCTCTCTCTCTCTCTCTCTCTCTCTCTCTCTGTGTGTGTGTGTGTGTGTGTGTAATAAATGCTTGTGTTGTCGCTAGTCAATAAGTAGTAAGGAGTCTTGTAATGCCATTTGGCTAATGACCTACTTTTCGTAGTCCTGACCTTGGTGGGGCCTTGGTGGGGCCTACTAGCTTGTCCTTGGCAGGTGCGTGACCTACTTCCGCCCTAATACTGACCTATTTAGAAGGGGCCGTGTGCAACGCCCCCCCCCCCCCCCCCCCCCCCACACCTAGCCATTTTTTGTTCTTCAATAGTGGAGCTGAAGTAGGTGAATATAATCGACCTAAATCTGAAAAAAAAGCTTTCAGTTTGTTTTTGAGGCACCCCTTCATTTGTTTTCAACGCTTCAAGGAAGTCACTACACCCCAGGTTTGTATTCATACTCGGTATACAGAAATAGGTGCTGAAAAGTCATATTTCATTTAACAAACTTATTAACAACATTCACCTTGCGAAATGTCAAATGTCTTACTTAAAAATCAGAAAAAACATTTGCTTTGTTTTTTCTATATAAAAACAAAAGAGCTGTATTTACAATGGTAACACGACGATGATTGAACTATTTACATCCCTGCCACCTTTACTATGATGCGGCGGGACGTAGCCCAGTGGTCAAGCGCTCGCTTGATGTGCGGTCAGTGTGGGATCGATCCTCGTCGGCGGGCCCATTGGACTATTTCTCGTTCCAGTCAGTGCACCACGGCTGATATATCAAAGGCCGTGGTATGCTATCCTGTATGTGGGATGGTGCATATAAATGATCCCTTGCTGCTAATCGAAAAGAGTAGCTTATGAATTGGCGACAGCGGGTTTCCTTTCTCAATATCTGTGTGGTCCTTAACCATATGTCCGTCGCCATATAACCGTAAATAAAATGTGCTGAGTGCGTCGTGTTTCGCTAAACGTTTGCAAACTGCTTTGAACTGGCTCCCGAAGTAGTCATTCGGTCTCATGTGTATGATATTAAAAAAAGAAAAAAACACACCCTAGGATTGCAAGCGTTAGCGACAAACGGTTGACTGAACTGATCCCATTCTCCTGTTCAGGAAGGCGAGTGAGTGATCGTGACCTCTCGGTAGACTGTTTTTTACGGCTAAAGTTAGATTGATGTGATGCGATAAAAGACGATGGTACCAGTCAATATGTTCGCGAGTGCTCTGCCTCCTGATAAGGGTGTATACTACCAAATCAAATTCCATAGACGACAATAGTAACATGGATGGCTAAAACTCCTGCCTGCAGTGTATCAGTCGACATAAACACTACGGATATAAATACTACCACCTCTCATCCTTAAAGTGAATAAGAAAAAAAACTGGTGGTGAAGCTGTTCATTTCAGAGATAACAGGTAGCATCCATGACTACCCTAGTTCCGCACAAAATTTGAGTACTTTTTTTTACATGTACCCCATACAAGGCTACTTGACATAATGATACTAGATGAAATAAAATTACATACATTTTTTGCCCTGATGAAACTCTTTTTTTTTTGCAACCAACACACTAATTTTATCACCAATCACAGGACTTGTAGTGTTAACTTCTCTATCAAAAGTGGATGCAACTCGAACTTTGACCCAGCCGGAAGTTTGGTTTAGTACTACCATAAGGCTACCGATCAACACCCCGCCCACGCCTATGTATAGAATCACCCATCTTGAGCACACAATAGTTACGACCCTCATCAAATCTGAAGAAAACGAAAGAAAGGGAAAATAAAATCGACCCCCCCCACCCCCCCAACCCCCCCCCCCCCCCCCCCCCAACACACTTGTCCGACGAAGATAACTTTGACACGTTCCCTTTAAGCATGGAACAAATTAGCGATCACTGTTGATGGTTTCCAGTATTCCGGTATCGTCAAGAAGGAGAAATACTCATTATTAAAGTGGCACTGTCGGCTTCCCACTAGTCGCCCGCTGAGTCGGTCCGTCTCTCGAGATAGGGAAACGATAGGTAACTCGAGATAAACACCCCCCTCCAGTTACTCGAGATAAACTGATATTGCTAATGAAGAGATTAAACGGGAATTGGAAGATCTAATGAAGATATTCTGGATGGTTAGGGAAATGAATAAATGAAATGGGGGAGGGTGCACTGACGTTTGGAAGCTTGGGGGGGTATGTGCCCCCCTCGTTTCAGATATTTTGCTTTATAATAGTGTAAAAGTGTGTAAATATAAAAGTGTGGTTGGGGTGGGGATATATTTTGTTCAAGTGTGTGGGTAGGGGATTACAATTGCTTGTGTATGTATGTAGGTGTGTGTGTGTGTGTGTGTGTGCAGGACCGTAGCTAGCGAGGGGGGGGGGGGGGGGAGGGTGCAAGGGAAAAATGATAAGAAACTTAAAGTAAATTATCTTCTTAACTGTTTAAGGAGTTTTAGACTATTAACTACTCAGTTGCCCCCCCCCCCCAACAAAAATCCTAGCTACGGCCCTTTGTGTGTGTGTGTGTGTGTGTGTGTCTGGATGGATGGATGGATGGATGGATGCATGGATGGACAGGGCTGTAGCTAGGATTTTGGTGTGTGGTGGTGGTGGCAGATGAATCTTGGAACGAACATGGAAGGAGCAAGACATTAGTGGCATGTCACCCAGGACATTTTGAAATCTAAAGGCTCTGAAATACCAATTTGCAGCCATTTCAGGGAGGTTACATACTTAATATCAATATCAATAACCAGTAAACATGGGGAGGGGGCGCAACTTCCCCCTTGCTCCCCGCTAGCTACGATCCTGGGATGGATGGATTTAACTGTCACTATATGTGACAAAATTCACGTTCGAAAGTATTTTGTTCTTAGTACAAGCTATTTTTAAGCATTAATAGTCACGTGACTTCAAAGAATGACGTCATTCAATGACCCACATGTCAAGGACTACTATATAGAACATTATACAACTATCTTGAGACATTTCGTCGTGTTCTAATCTATTTGCAGGCTCTGAGATATGCTACTGTCTAAAAGGCAGTTTTGATTGTATCGCGATGAGCGCCTGTCAGATACAGACGGCAATAAATTACCTTCATCACACTTAAGGAGCGTGTCGGTTCACATGCAACAGTTGCAGTTCTTCTTTCACAGATTATGTAACCTTAAGGTCTAAAAATAAAAATGAAAAGAGAAAAAAAAAAAAAAAAAAAGAAGAAGAAAAAAAAGACAGAGAAAACAAAGAGAAAAAGTAATGTTTTCTTTTGTTGCCCGATTCAAAAGCCTCTACGATATTTGAAAGTTTTTTTAACAAAGACATTGTAATGGACAAACAACAGTACATGTGTCCAGGACAGCGTGTTTGAACCGTAATTGAGAAGAAAAAATTAAATCGCATTCTATTTAGTATTCTCGTTCCAACCGGTGCACCACAACTGAACAAAGGCCGTGGTATGTGCTTTCTTGTCTGAGAGAAAGTGCATATAAAAGATCTCTTGCTGCATTACAGAAAAATGTAGCGGGTTTCCTCTGATGACTACAAGTCAGAATTACCAATTTTTTTACATCCAATAGCCGATGAGTAATTATTCAGTGTGTTCCAGTGGTGTCGTTAAACAAAACAAACTTTAAACTTTGTTTAGTAAATGGTGTGTGTGTGTGGGTGATTTTGATTGTTTTTTGTTTATCAAATTATAATCACGTTTACGTCTGTAATGTAGAGGTATACCTAGGTTAATTGTCGGTGGATGGGGCGAGTTGGACAATTCCTGAATATTTATTTCAGTTTTATTTGTAAAGCATCACCCATTTTTTTGTTTGCACAGTTCCAAAATCCACCTGATAGAAAACGTTTAAAATGTTCGAGAACAAATCTTTTCTCTATTATACATAACAGGGCCGTAGAAACAAACAAACAAAGAACAAAAAAAAAAAAAGGGGGGGGGGGGGGGGGGGAGAAAGAAAGAAATGTTTTAATTAATGACGCACTCAGCATATTTTATTTACGGTTATATGGCGTCGGACATATGATTAAGGATCACACAAATATTGAGAGAGTAAAACCGCTGTCTCCACTTCATGGGCTTCATCCCACAGACAGGGTAGTACATACCACGGCCGGTATAATATCCGCCCGGTCCCCTCCATTATTATTTTTAGTTAGGGTTAGGGTTGGGGTTGGGGTTATGGCTGGGGTTAGGCCTAGGGTTGGGGTTAGGGTTGGAGTTAAGGTTAGGGTTAGGGTTAGGGGAAGGGGGGACCGGGCGGATATTTTTCCCCACGGCCTTTGATATACCAGTCGTGGTGCACTGGCTGGAACGAGAAATAGCCCAAATGGGTCCACCGACGGGAATCGATCCCAGACCGACCGCGCATCGAGTGAGCACTTTACCACTGGGTTACGTCCCGCCCCCGTAGAAACGAAATCTGTTGCGTGTATATGTATGTATGTATGTGTGGGGGTGAGTGAGATTTGGGGATCAGGTCCGTAGCCAATGGGGTGTCGGTCGACCCGCCACCCTACCGATTTTTTTCCACCCCCCACAAGTTTTTATATACCCCCACCCCCATAGACTTTGTAGAGCAGAGGATGACCTGATGAAGGAGAGGGGGGAGACAGAGAGAGACGGTTTTGCGCGGGACGAGGGGAGAGAGAGAGAGGCTGGCAGAGAGAGAGACGGAGAGAGAGAGAGAGAGAGAGAGAGAGAGAGAGAGAGAGAGAGAGAGAGAGAGAGAGAGAGAGAGAGAGACAGTCCAACTAAATAAGGCCTAATTCACTAAACTATCGCAACTTTGCGATCTCGTATCGCAGTGCAAAATACTTGCAAAGGACGGTGTGATGTTACTTCATGCCGCTTTGTCAATTAATGCCCCTGATTTTGTGAATGTCAACAACGTGTTAATAATAATAACTTCTGTGTGACTATACGGAGTAAATTACTAACACTCGGCTGTTATGTGTATTAAATAGTTAATGCCCCGCTGTGTAACGTTCAGATCAAAGAGATAACCTCATTAGGAGTGTAACAAAGTGCTCGAATTAGTCTTAAAGGCGACGGAACTACGAAATGACCCAGCACAATATTGTTGTGTTTGCCACCGATGACCAGCTCATTTGATTTCAACTTATTTTCGTTCTTATATCCAATTAAGATTCAAAAACGCTGTCCTGGGCACACGCCTCGGCTATCTGGGCTGTCTGTCCAGGACAGTGGGTTAGTAGTTAGTTGTTAGTGAGAGAGAATAGGGTGTGATGATCTTACACAGGTCTACCCATTGAGTGGGAGCCGGTACCGGGCTGTGAACCCTGTACCTACCAGCCTTATGTCCGGTGGCTTAACCACGACACCACCGAGGCGAATAGTGTGACAGCTTTACAGACTGCGGAAACTGTGTACATGTAATAGATGGAACAGTTTCATCTTGCCCTGCCCTATGGAACCAGACATCCTCTTCTACCCAGGGGCGAGGCGTAGCCCAGTGGTACAGCGCTCGCTTGATGCGCGGTCGGTTTGGGATCGATCCCTGTATGTGGTGGGCCCATTGCGCTATTTCTCGCTCCAGCCAGTGCACCACGACTGGTACATCAAAGGCCGTGGTATGTACTATCCTGTCTGTGGGATGGTGCATATAAAAGATGCCTTGCTGCTAATCGAAAAGAGTAGCCCATGAAGTGGCGACAGCGGGTTTCCGCCCTCAATATTAGTGTGGCCCTTAACCATATGTTTGACGCCATATAACCGTAAGTAAAATATGTTGAGTGCGTCGTTAAATAAAACATTTCCTTCCCATGCTCCCTTCTAAAAATGTTTGTTTTGTTTAACGACACCACTAGAACACATTGATTTATTAATCATCGGTTATTTGATGTCAAACATTTGGTAATTCTGACACATAGTCATCAGAGTCATTGACAGTAGCAAAATAATCGGCATAGTACTAGAAGCCTTTCTCCTTTTGACAAAAAAGGCTCTTTTAAACAAAAAAAGGGCACTTTTTTCGTGGGGTTTTTATGTGTGTGTGCAACTGCCTCCCTAGATCCCCATGGGGCGGAACGTAGCTCAGTGGTGAAACGTTCACTTGATGCGCGGTCTGTCTGGGATCTATCTCCGTCAGTGGGACCATTGGGCTACTTCTTTCTTGTTCCAGCCAGTGCTCCACGACTGGTGTAACAAAGGCCGTGGCATGTACTATCCTGTCTGTGGGATGATGCATATAAAAATATTCCTTGCTTCTAAAAAAGAAAAGAAACAGTAGCCCATTGCGTGGCGACAGCGGGTTTCCTCTCGCATTATCTGTGTGGTCCTTAACATTATGTCCGACGCCATATAACCGTAAATAAAATGTGTTGAGTGCGTCGTTAACTGTACCATTTCTTCTTTCCTTCCTTGCCCCCTTCTAGGTACGAACCAGCTGAAAATGTATATATTTTAATATGTCTCAAAAATGTATGCTATGTGACCTTATCTTTGTTCGTTTTGTTTAACGACACTAGTAGAAAACATTAACTTATTAACCATCGGCTATTGGGTGTCAGTTGGTAATTTTGACATATATGCTTACAGACGAAACCCGCTACATTTGTTTCCATTAATAGCAAGGTATCTTTTTTTATACACCATCCCATTGACAGGATAGTACATACCACAGCCTTTGATATACCAGTCGTGGTGCACTGGCTGGAATGAGAAGTAGCCCAATGGGCCCTCAATAGGCATATAACCTCCTATTTTTGTAGAGCGAGTTATAACTCGCCCGAATGCCTAAATCTGGATAACAACATTTATTCATATTAACATTACTACCAAACAGCTATATAGTGTTTCAAACGAATCACTACGAATTTTTACATGGATTACAACTAATTTTGAGGCTAGAGTGATGGAAATACATGGTAAAAAAAAAGGTCTCAGGTTAGCACATTTTGGCCGAATATCTCTTATCATTTTTGCCCGAGTTTGAGGCTTTGGTCTAGCATTGGGGGGGGGGGGGGGGGGGGGGGGGGGGGGGGGGTCTCATAACTTATGGGGCCCACTGACGGGGATCGATCCCAGACAGACCGCACATCAAGCGAACGCTTTACCACTTAAGTAATATTATAAAATATTATACTGGAGATTGTAGCTTTAACGTATCTCCAAGGTCTACAACTTATTAATCTTTGTATTGACACGTATGATCATAATAGGCGAGACGATCCA
The DNA here is from genome assembly GCF_016097555.1 of Gigantopelta aegis. Taxonomy (NCBI): domain Eukaryota; kingdom Metazoa; phylum Mollusca; class Gastropoda; order Neomphalida; family Peltospiridae; genus Gigantopelta; species Gigantopelta aegis. Next base: position 33,782,511 of record NC_054705.1, on the reverse strand, counting down.
TTACGTAGATTAGGCACAACCTACGATCGTTTCGTAATTAATTAGGTCACAGATTTCATGAAAAGCACGTTGATATTTTACACACTAGATAACCTCGTTAACCTCAAACAGAGAGAAGCGTGGAATACGAAACTAACGCTTCGTAACTGCCGAAACAGCTCTGCACCTGTCCACCTCACGTGATTTACGATATTGATGTAAAAATCACGAGTGTGCTGGGGGCGTGACGTCACATATGGATTTGATTACGAGTTTATCGAGAAAACAGCCTATTTTGACGTATTTTATCGCAAAGAAATAGTTAGGCTACATGCATTTGGGAGGGAAAAAAATTTTGATGCTAAAGAAATTCTGTTTGCATGAATTATTCTCTACAACACCAGCGCTGAACCGAAAAGAAAAAATAATAAAAATTTTTTACGGTTATATGGCGTCAGACCACACACAGATTTTGAGAGGAAACCCGCTGTCGCCACTACATGGGCTACTCTTTCCAATTAGCAGCAAGGGATCTTTTATTTCACTTCTCACAGGCAGGATAGCACAAACCATGGCCTTTGTTGAACCAGTTATGGATCACTGGTCGGTGCAAGTGCCGTCCCAAAATTACCAAATGTTTGACATCCAATAGCCGATGATTAATATATCAATGTGTTCTAGTGGTGTTGATAAACAAAACCAACTTTCTCGCAAACGTAAATTTACGATGTTCTGTGTATACGCTTACAAGATAGGGGGCGGGGCAGGGGGAATGCACGTCACACACTTACAGTTAGGTATGCCGTTGTCAAACTCTAAACGTTTCATAAGAACGGGTCTAGATAGGACATGAAAACAAATAAACATGTTACATTTTGGCATGTACGTCGAACCCCTGCCCTCCCTTCGTTTCTTCCTTCGTTCCTTTCTTTCTTAGTTCGGAATTTGGTGTGGTGGGACGTCCTATTCTCGCCTTATCAGTCGTTCTCTCTCTCTCTCTCTCTCTCTCTCTCTCTCTCTCTCTCTCTCTCTCTCTCTCTCTCTCTCTCTCTCTCTCTCTCTCTGTCTCTCTCTCTCTCTGTCTCTCTTTCTGTCTCTGCCTCTCTCTCTCTCTCTCTCTCTCTCTCTCTCTCTCTCTCTCTCTCTCTCTCTCTCTCTCTCTCTCTCTCTCTCTCTCTTCCCCCACCCCCAAGATTCGATATAACCATATGTTAGACACCATTTCTTAATTCATTTCAATTTATTTTCAAGCTATATCCAATTAAGATTCAAGCACGCTGTCCTGGGCACACACACACACACACACACACACACACACACACACACACACACACACACACACACACACACACACCTCAGTTATCAGGGTAGTTGTTTTACACCTACCCATTACGTTGTTAAAAGTCACTCTGTGTGGGAGCCGGTACCGGGTTGCGAACCCACTATGTTCGATGACTTAACCACGACACCAACGAGGTTGAGGTGCCGTTAAATAAACATTCCTTTCCATTCCTTCCCAGTAGTATATATATATATATATATATGACTGCTTCGACTACTTCCGCGATAAACAACACCACTCGTATATAAAACGAAGGAAACAGCAGTAAAAATTAAAGAATATTACTTTATTTAATTCTAAAATCAGTTTATGTCGCAGCCTCAAAGATAAAACAGGGATAGGTTGCGTTTTTTATCGCAATAATTATCGCATTTCGCAGTTATTTTGGACAGATGTAGATTTATGGCATGTTGGTATCCTGTGAAACTTGCTTACAGACGTAGAAGATAGTAACATATGTCCCAGAGAGCAAGTTAATATAAAGAAGTGTAACTCAGCTACTAGTAAATATCCCATATGTGAGTAATGGTACTTATGTATTTAATTTCTCGTTTAAAATACCCGGTGCTTAAAGGGGCGTAGGCTGGTGGTGGGTGTGGAGAGAGAGAGAGAGAGAGAGAGAGAGAGAGAGAGAGAGAGAGAGAGAGAGAGAGAGAGAGAGAGAGAGAGAGAGAGAGAGAGAGAGAGGGGGGGGGGGAGGGAGAGACAGACAGACAGACAGAGAGAAGTTTTTGTTCAACGACACCACTAGAGCACATTGATATATTAATCATCGGCTATTGGATGTCAAACATATGGTCATTTTAACAGTCATAAAGAGGAAACCCGCTATATTTTTCCATTAGTAGCAAGGGATCTTTTATAAGCTCCACCCCATGGATAGCACATACCACGGGGGGGGGGGGGGGGTGTATCTGTAGCTAAAACAAGTTTACATGCGATATTAGCATTTATACGACTTCTACGACTGTCCATTTGCTAGTCTGAGCACTCTTTTTCAACTCACCGGCTTCGGTGGCGTCGTGGTTAGGCCATCGGTCAACAGGCTGGTAGGTACTGGGTTCGGATCCCAGTCGAGGCATGGGATTTTTAATCCAGATACCGACTCCAAACCCTGAGTGAGTGCTCCGCAAGGCTCAATGGGTAGGTGTAAACCACTTGCACCGACCAGTGATCCATAACTGGTTCAACAAAGGCCATGGTTTGTGCTATCCTGCCTGTGGGAAGCGCAAATAAAAGATCCCTTGCTGCTAATCGGAAAGAGTAGCCCATGAAGTGGCGACAGCGGGTTTCCTCTCAAAATCTGTGTGGTCTTTAACCATATGTCTGATGCCATATAACCGTAAATAAAATGTGTTGAGTGCGTCGTTAAACAAAACATTTCTTTCTTTCTTTTTTCTCTTACAACTCGATTATCTTCCAACTCGTCCAACCCATTAGTTGTTAACCTCAGCGCACCCGTCGTCAGTCGAGAGCGGGGGGGGGGGGGCGGGGGGGGGGGGGGGGGGGGGGGGGGCATAAATTACAAGGCAACTGTTGAATAGGCCAACTTCGTTGTGACAGTTGATAATCTATGCCTAGCATTATTAAGATTGAATCTTAAAATGAAAACAAAAAGTGTTAATTACTAGTACTCGACGTCTTTTGACCGTTCGTTTTGCGCAGGTAATCGCCAGTGTATATACATGTATAGGTAGTTTACCGTAACGCGTAGTGTAGATTCGTTACCATACCACACGGACGAAAGCTGACACAGTAATACAAGTAAATACTCTGACAGGTGAAATAACATTTACCTTGGCCGAGCTTCACTAACATTCAGCGTTGTCAACAATAACCTTTATGTCTTGATACAAGCCCTTTAAACCTACGTCAGAGTGGATGGGTCTGAAACGCGGACCAAAAAAAACACCCAACCAAACCCTATGGTGTTATAGTTAAGCCATCGGACTACATGCTGGTAGGTACAGGGTTCGCAGCCCGGTACCTGCTCCCACCCCCAGAGCGAGTTTTAACGACTCATTGGGTAGGTATAAGGCCACCACACCCTCTTCTCCCAGGGCCGTACCATGACCAAAATCCATGGGGGGGCACTAAATTTTATAAATAATTTTTAACATACTATAAAGATTAAACATTTCTATGCTATTACTGGAGATATATATATAAAATAAAAAAAGGACAAGATTCTCAGGGGGGAGGGGCAGCTGCCCCCCCCCCCCGGAGGGTACGGCCCTGTCTCCCTAACTTAACCAGCTAACAACTAACCTTCTGTTCTGGACAGATAGCTGAGGTGCGTACCCAGGATAGCGTGCTAGAACCTTAATTGAATATAAGCACGAAAATAAGTTGAAATGAAATGAAAAACAACCTCCATAGTGGAGTGCCATATTTTGTTACCTTTATTTATATAGAGTATGTACAAAAAAAAGAGTACACTTTCTGGGGCGTAGCCAGAGAGGAAAAAACGCCGAGGTAAAAACCCAGACCTGTAAAATAAATATCAGTGTCATGGGAAAAATAAAATAAATCTGGGGGAATTCCAGACGAGGTAAGCGCCTCATGTGCCTCATGTGGCTACGCCATTGACTTTCTTCCTCAAGTGTGGGGTGGGGGGGGAGGGGGAGGGGAGGGGGAGGTGCACGCAGCCCTCTTATCCTACTGGTTAAGTAGGAAGAATACGTGACTCTTGTCCTAACGGTAAAACGCCTTCACGGTTTTCATTTTCAAATTTAGCCATCATCTGCAAATACTGTTTATAATAATAATACTGTTGATACACGACTCTTGCAAGCTTGACGTAGTTGTATAAATATATGTTAATTACATGTATACAATCCTCTGATGCAACCGGTTGCTGGCCTTGAACGAAATACAGATCTCTTCTGTTCTGCGTATGTTTTCTGTCAACACCAATGCCATTAGGCAACCTACGTATATATGCTAAAATACACCTCTGATCGCATTCCTCCAGGACCGCCCCCCCCCCCACCCCACCCCCACGAAGATCCTGCACGCCTTTGCCGCCTAAGCACTCAGTATGAATTAATTTTAGATCTTAAAATATCACCCTTCAAAATTCCTTAATCCGGCACTGCATGCTTCTAATGTTTTAATATCGGTTTGCTGGTCTGGTCTGGTGTGGTCTAAGGGTTTAACGTGCACATTCAGGGCAAGCTGTTGTGTCTATCCATGCCGACTCCTCCGCCGATTTTAGCACTAAGATCATATTTCTCACTCCAGCCAGTGCACCACGACTGATAATTAAAAGGCCGTGGTATGTGCTATCCTGTCTGTGGGGTGGTGCATATAAAAGATCCCTTTCTGCTAATCGAAAAGAGTAGCCCATGAAGTGGCGACAGCGGGTTTCCTCCCTCAATATCTGAGTGGTCTTTAACCATATGTCTGATGCCATATAACCGTAAATAAAATGTGTTGAATGCGTCGTTAAATAAAACATTTCCTTCTTCACTAAGATCATCTTAGGTTCATAACTATCTTATGCATTTAAGGTGATCTTAACGCTATGATCGCTTTGTGGAACGGGGCCCTGGACAGGACAGGGTTTTGGGTGGGAGAAGGGACCGCCCGTTCTGGCAAGTACAAGAGAGCACCAGCAGCCCGATCAGGGTCGGTAGCGGGTGGGGGCACTTTTGGTGCTATTGAATTGTGAATGTCCAGTAGGATTAAGTAAAAAATATTTGACATCCAATAGCCGATGATTAATAAATCAATGTGCTCTAGTGGTGTCGTTAAACAAAACAAACAAAGTCAAAAACATAAACTATTGCGCAGGTGATTTGGCGCATAATTTGGAAGGTATCCTCGCGTAATTTTGACTTAGTCGAATTGTACCTCATACTGGAACCTGCCTATTGGGAGCCGTCGTGGCTGGTCTCTCGCTGCATATAGAAAGAAATGTTTTATTTAACGACGCACTCAACACATTTTATTTACGGTTATATGGCGTCAGACATATGGTTAAGGACCACACAGATTTTGAGAGGAAACCCGCTGTTGCCACTACATGGGCTACTCTTCCGATTAGCAGCAAGGGATCTTTTATTTGCGCTTCCCACAGGCAGGATAGCACAAATCATGGCCTTTGTTGAACCAGTTATGGATCACTGGTCGGTGCAATGTGGTTTACACCTACCCATTGAGCCTTGCGGAGCACTCACTCAGGGTTTGGAGTCGGTATCTGGATTAAAAATCCCATGCTTCGACTGGGATCCGAACCCAGTACCTACCAGCCTGTAGACCGATGGCCTACCACGACGCCACCGAGGCCGGTCTGCATATAGAACCATTTATCCTATTATACCACAGCAAATGGTTTATAAATTTTAATTTTTTCTTGCAATATATAGCTGGTTATTTGAATTGAGGGTAGCAATATACCAAATTGCATCTCACCGGGCCAAAGTTCAAAATGCTGGCAGTACTGACTCGTGATATCCCAGTGATCGATTATAATCGGTAATTGATCGGATTGGCGTGATGATCGATTATAAAAATCCATAATCGATTGTGTGGGAAAATGTTAACTGTAACTGTTCCTCCAGTTTAGATAATGACATTGAATTGATGTAAATAATATGGTGTGTGTGTTTAATGTCATGTCTTCAAGTCGTTCTCGTAATCACTACCATCATCATCATCATCATCATCATCATCATCATCACCACCATCATATTTATCATCGTCGTCATCAGCATCATCACCACCATCTTTATCATCATCACCATCATCACCACCATCTTTATCATCATCATCACCATCTTTATCATCATCATCACCATCATCACATCATCAGCAAGACCACCACCATTATCATCATCACCACCACCATCTTTATCGTCGTCGTCATCATCATCATTATCACCATTACCGCCACCATCTGTATCATCGTCATCATCATCATCAGTCGTCATCATCTTTATCACCAACACTGTCATCAGCATCATCATCATATGACTCTAGTGGTGTCGTTAAACAAAGCAAACTTTAACTTTTTTTACTCACCGTCGTTTGCATTAATATCACCATCATCGTCATGATCAATGAGACCTTTATCATTGACAACGTTATCATTAATATCTCCACCACCATAAGCGTACGAGACGGGGGGGGGGGGGGGGGGGGGGGGGGTGTCAACCAGTCCTGGAGAAAATCGTCAAAATCGGGCAAAAACTATAGAGAAATTCTCGACAAAACAAATAGAGAAATTCGGGCAAAATGAGCTTGCCTGAACACTTGTATTTTCATTATTTTAACCAAAATATTACTTGTAACCTATATAAAAATGTGTGGCGATTCGTTTGCAACACTATATAGCTGTTTTGCAGTAATAAAAAGAAAGAAAGAAATGCTTTATTTAACGACGCACTCAACACATTTTATTTACGGTTATATGGCGTCAGAAATATGGTTAAGGACCACACAGATTTTGAGAGGAAACCCGCTGTCGCCACTACATGGGCTACTCTTTCCGATTAACAGCAAGGGATCTTTTATTTGCGCTTCCCACAGGCAGGATAGCACAAACCATGGCCTTTGTTGAACTATTTATGGATCACTGGTGGGTGCAAGTGGTTTACACCTACCCAGTGAGCCTTGCGGAGCACTCACTCAGGGTTTGGAGTCGGTATCTGGATTAAAAATCCAATGCCTCGACTGGGATCCGAACCCAGTACCTTCCAGCCTGTAGACCGATGGCCTAACCACGACGCCACCGAGGCCGGTTTGGCAGTAATAATAAATATTGTTATCTATTTTTGTTTTATTCGGGCAAAAATGAGCCTGCTCCTTTAAAATAATGGGAGCTCGTACGCACGCCTATGTCCACCAGGGCCGGGACGTAGCCTCGTGGTAAAGCGCTGGCTCGATGCGCGGTCGGTCTGGGATCGATCCCCGTCGGTGGGCCCATTGGGCTATTTCTCGTTCCAGCCAGTGCGCCACGACTGGTATATCAAAAGCCGTGGTATGTACTACCCTGTCTATGGGATAGTGCATATAAAAGATCCCTTGCTGCTAATCGAAAAGAGTAGCCCATGAAGTGGCGACAGCGGGTTTCCTCTCTCAATATCTGTGTGGTCCTTAACCATATATCTGACGTCATATAACGGTAAATAAAATGTGTTGAGTGCGTCATTAAATAAAACATTTCCTTCCATTGGCAATGAACTCAACCACATGACCTCCGTGTACTATGATATTTATTGCACCGCCCACACTTGCCTAGCAGTTGCGTTAATCTTCTGCTTTGATTCGCAGCAGAACGCTACAGAAACACGTGCAGAATGTAGTTAGTCGGCAGATATTCATCTTTCTAAATTACCGAAAAAATTATGCCCGACACACGCCTGGTTGACATCTACCGTAAATCCCCATGGATACGTTCGCCGAGGTTGAGTGTATAAAATTAATATTTGCGCTAGTGATAAAATTAATGGGCTTTTCTGGCGGTTGTTTTGATAAAATAACTGGACTGTCCGTCCAGGACAGTGGTTAGTGATTAGCGAGAGAGAAGTCAATGTAGTGGTCTCACACCTGTCTATTGACTCGCTAACGTCGGCGTGGGTGGGAGTCGGTACCTTCCAGCCTGACTTCATGTGGCTTACCTGTATCATCTACTTCACCGAGGACGTTTTCATTAGATGTTGCTGCTTTGAATTCCTCCTCTGGTGTTTTTGTTTCGATTTCTATTCTATTCTATTCTATTCTATTCTATTCTATTCTGTTCTGTGCTGTGCTGTGCTGTTCTGATCGTCTCTGCTCTGCTCTGCTCTGTTCTGTTCTGATATATTATGTTACATTATATTATATTATATTATATTATATTATATTATATTATATTCTGCTCTGTTCTGGTCTATTCTATTCTATTCTGCTCAGCTCTGTTCTGGTCTGTTTTGGTCTGGTCTGTTCTATTCTGTTCTGGTCTATTCTGTTCTGGTCTGCTCTGTTCTGTTCTACTATACTCTGTTCTGTTCTGTTCTACTTTACTCTGTTTTGTTCTGTTCTACTATACCTATAGTACTCTGTTCTCTTCTACTATACTCCGTTCTGTTCTGTTCTATTATACTCTGGTCTGTTCTGCTCTGCTCTGGTATATTCTTCTCTATTCTGTTCTGTTCTACTCTCTTCTGTTCTATTTTGTTCTGCTCTACTCTGCTCGCTCCTGTCTATTCTGCTCTGCTGTTCTGTTCTACTCTACTATGTTATATTCTGGTATATTCTGTTCTGCTTTGCTCTGCGCAGTGCTACTCTGCTCAGCTATGTTCTACTCTGTTCTGCTCGACTCTGTTCTGTTGTGCTCTGTTTTGCTCTGCTCTGTTCTAATCTACTATATTCTGCCCTGCCCTGCCCTGCCCTGCCCTGCCCTGGCCTGCCCTGCCCCGTTCTGTTTTGTCTTGACATTAGTAAAGAGACTGCGTCTTTAAATTGAGCGTGTCGGTTAACTGGTCCTGGATTGTTAGAACCGTAAATAGCCGAGTACAAAACCAACATACAACAAGAATTATGTCTTTAAGTGAAATTGATAATTAAGATTTTGCAGATGGCGCCTTTGTGCAAAGCATTCCTACCGAAATGAAGTTGACCCACATTAATCAAAACTGTTATTTGTCTTACAAATCTGTAAAATACATGAAGAATGTTTCATTGCGGTTCGTTGTTTAATCAACGAGGTCTGGATACGTTTCACCCGTGGGGGGCTGTTTACGGTACTTCGCGGGTTGTTTATATTCAGCCAGTCGTGGCACGTTAATCGGCGTGCTTACAAACGGTTTATGATGCGCTATTATTATTATTATTATAAAACTAAAATGGGTTAACATCATGTGTGGGGTTTTTCCCTTTTAAAACTAATGCGAAGATATTTCATCATTGTATTTAAAAAAAAAATTTTTTTTATTTCGTTAATAACGGGGCTGGGTGCGTATCTGAGAAGTAGGGAGCTAGCCTCATCTGCAGTGGTTCGCAGGATCGAATCCCACTCTATGAACTAGGTCCCCACCCCCTCGCCTCAACCAAGTCCCACGACTGGTATACCAAAGACAGTGGTATGTACTGCCCTGTGTATAACAAAATGCATATAAAACACACCTCGTTGTTTTATTGATAGATGTAGATGGTTTCTTTTCTGTCCCTCTAACATATGTTAAAGACGAAATAGCCGTTGTTTAAAAATGTGCTAAACAAACATTCCTTTCCTTTAATCCCAACGAGTTGTCTTAAAAACGTATCCAACGATAAATGGTATCTACCAGACACTAGAACGGTATTCTATTTCTTACATATCCTAAAAAAACCCAGGTATAAAAGACATTTCAGACCTTCGTTTTTGAAAAACCCAGGAGTGCTAAAAATCGCACTCCTCAAAATGACACATATTCATCAGAGGAAACCCGCCACATTTTCCCAAGGGATCTTTTATATACATCATTACGGTCATTTTAAGGACAAAAGAAAATGAAATATGTGTACTTAAAACTATATTTGTATAATGGTACACATGATAGTTTAATTAAAAAAACAAAAAAACAAGCGTTATGGTCTTCCATCAGTGGCCCAACAGGTTTTATTTAACGACGCACTCAACACATTTCATTGACGGTTATATGGCATCAGACATATGATTAAGGACCACATAGATATTGAGAGAGGAAACCCGCTGTGCTACTTCATGGGCTACTCTTTTCGATTAGCAGCAAGGGATCTTTTATATGCACCATCCCACAGAAAAAAAAAGATGAAGTACTATGATGGTAATAAGAATTATGTTTTAGTCGTAGATTTACGTTTACGCGCAAAACTAGACTTACGATGTTTTGTCATCTTGGGTCCAGACCCCCTTGACACCTTCCCGGATCCGCGCCTGACCTTGTCTGTCCCGTAATTTTATGTTAATCCTATATGCAACACCCGAGTTGGTCAATTACACCAAATGAACTTCACACAAAAAAACGTGGTGGAGTAATCATCGACTGTTCGAGCGACTCAGTTTAATTTGCGGATTATTATAGGGCACCGGTCGTGAGAATTACAAAGTCACTGCGTGCAAATGTACGAATATTAGAATAGTTTTGTTCATTATCGCATACCTTATGGATTTCGCGTAATTTGGACCTAGATAATAGCTATTCAATACCAGTTTACTTTACGACCCCATGAAAACAAAGTACCCATAACACAGCAAAAGATCATATGTGATTCGCTTCCAAAAATGTTCCAGTGTTGCTAAATATAAGACCTGTTAAAAATTGGTGTTTCTTTAAAACCCTTTGTTAAGATTTTTTTTTTTTGGTATGTTTTAAATTGCATTGCGTACAACAAATACTTAATTCCAGGGCCCCGTTCCACGAAGCGATCTCAGCCGTAAGATCAACTTAAAGGCATATTGTCACAGACCACTGACCTATTTAAAGGCATATTGTCACAGACCACTGACCTATTTAATGGTCTAACAAAGTATTACCTGAACAAAAATGATTTGATTTGTCCCTAAATGTACTTTATTCAACCATCTTCAAACCACCATACTCCATTTATTAATGATATTTTGTAAGAATAATTGAATTATGGCAATGGTCCATAATTCAAAAACTAAAATTGCCGAGAGGGTTGACACGGATTTCACTCCATCATGGTTCATTTAAGGTAATGCAATAGCTAGATTTGGTTTCCAACAATGAATGTAATTTTTTTAAAAGTTATTATCCATTTTTAGAGAAATAAGATCCTTAAATCCGTGACAGTATGCGCTTAAGGTAACTTAGGGCTGAGATCGTTTCGTGGAACGGGGCCCTGGTCATAACTGAATCGAATGGGGTTTTTTCTCTGTGTGTTTGTGAGTGTGTGGTGTGTGCAGTGTGTGTGTGTGTGGGGGGGGGGGGGGGCGGAGGTTCGAACTAAGCCCCCCACTCTCCCTCTGAGGCTAAAACGTTTTTACAGTTTAGTATTACGCTATTCATAGAGGTGTCCAGGAGAAATGTAGATAAGATGGTCCGCAAGGTTCATATTCGACCCCCACCCCACTCCCCCTCGGTTCAGACCACGTTACGCCCCTGCATTTCACATGTGTATATAAATGTGGTGTGTGTGTGTGTGTGTGTGTGTGTGTGTGTGTGTGTGTGTGTGTTTGTACGTGTGTGTGTTATATGGTTGTGTGTGCGTGCGTGCGCACGCGCATGCGTGTCTATGTGTAAAAACTACATATTTTTTTAACATACACACTTTATCAATCAAACCGGCCTCGGTGGCGTCGTGGTTAGGCCATCGGTCTACAGGCTGGTAGGTACTGGGTTCGGATCCCAGTCGAGGCATGGGATTTTTAATCCAGATACCGACTCCAAACCCTGAGTGAGTGCTCCGCAAGGCTCAATGGGTAGGTGTAAACCACTTTCACCGACCAGTGATCCATAACTGGTAAAGGCCATGGTTTGTGCTATCCTGCCTGTGGGAAGCGCAAATAAAAGATCCCTTGCTGCTAATCGGAAGAATATCCCATGTAGTGGCGACAGCGGGTTTACTCTCAAAATCTTTGTGGTCCTTAACCATGTGTCTGACGCCATATAACCGTAAATAAAATGTGTTGAGTGCGTCGTTAAATAAAACATTTCTTTTTTTTAATCAATCACCCCTTGCGTCTCACCAAAATACCCAAACGTATTATTTCACCTTTTTCACATTGCAACATTTTTACACCGGACGAAGGGTGTACGTTTTCTTATATAAATATACTCTGATCTCTCGGATACGTTTCGCATATTTACTCTAGAAGAATAAGTTCTCCGGTTGGAAGGAATAGATCAGCGAAGCCAAACAAGACGGAACAACCCGAAACTTGAAACACAGATGCGAAGTACACAGACCTGGCGCTTCTGTTATTCAGCGCAGGGTGAACGTAACACCCCGTGACATACTGCTAACATAAAAGCCCTATGCCTTGGACACATCCACCGGGGAAATTCGGAGAATGTGCCTAAGATAAATGTGCTTGAACCTTCTCTGGATGTAAGTGCGTGTCAAATGGTTGATGGATTGATAACATAAAGAAAAATCTCCCGCCAAGCTAAAAAGTAGTCCGTTTATTCTTGATGTAGTAATGGTTCCAAGTTTCATTGTACCAAATCAGTCCCCGTTGCCGATTTCATTTTCATTTGAACTTATTTTCGTGCTTATATCCAATTAAGGTTCAAGCACGCTGTCCTGGACACACTCACACACACAACACACACACACACACACACACACGCGCGCACACACACACACACACACACGCGCACACACACACACACACACACACACACACACACCTCTCAACTATCTGGGCTGTCTGTCCAGGACAGTGAGTTAGTTGTTAGTGGTTAGTGACAGAGAAAAGGGTGTAGTGGTCTTACATCTACCCATTGAGTTGTTAAAACTCGCACTGGGTGGGAGCCGATACCGGGCTGCGAACCCTGTACCTACCAGCCTTATGTCCGGTGGCTTAACCACGGCACCACCGAGGCCAGTTCCCGTTGCCGATAAAACGGACATACTCAACGTTAGAACACATCCAGTACGTCACATTAAATGATTTAATCTAATTGCAAAAAGAATTGGGTGGGGATCACATACCATTTAAGAGATTTGATGAATATTTTTTTTATTAGCAACCCCGGTTTTTGCTGAACATCGCAGTACCACATTTGGGGATGTCTTACATTGGTTTCAACATCTATTGTATATTGCATAACAAATGGATACTAATAAAACTGTATCTACCTATCTGTCTCTTTGTCTATCTGTCTCGTCTAGTTGTTCTATCTGGCCGTTAGATTCTATTTATCCTTCGTACCTTCTGGCTCTCGCTCCAGACAGTGCACCACGACTGGTACATCAAAGGCCGTGGTATGTACTATCCTATCTGTGGGATTGTGCATATAAAAGATCCCTTGCTGTTAATCAAAAAGAGTAGCCCATGAAGTGGCGACAGCGGGTTTCCTCCCGTAATATATGTGTGGTCCTTGAACATATGTCTGACGCCATATAACCGTAAAAAAATGTGTTGAGTGCATCGTTAAATAAAGCATTTTCTTCCTCCCTTCATACTATTTATCTTGTATGTAACGAGTTGTTCCAAAACGTATCTAACGAGTGAAACTAAGTTTTTTTTAATGAGTTGCACGATTAATGGTAGTTAACGGAAACCATTTATTATTATATCTCTTGCATATCCATAAATTTCAGGTTTAAATGTCTTTTCAAATTCCAACTAAACCTTATTCATGGCGCTTGTACATGCAGTTAAAGGAGCAGACCCTAGTTTTTAAACACTACAGCATATTTTTCACTATTAGAGCCGTTTTTGATCACTGGAATCAAACATTACTTATATGTTATTGTTTAGATTATCCGAAGTGTTTTGTTTTTGTCATCCTGTTGTTTCTAATATTTCAAAATGCATTTTTTTTTTTTTTTTTACAAACGCACTTGCGTCTGAGAAGTTCTAGTCTATTTTTTTTTAAGGATATTTTCCGGTTTTAATGTAACAGACTCTCGTTTCACATTATTGTAACTTTATTATCCAATGGTTTTACAGATTTGTGGATTAACTAAACTTAGTGTCCATGTTGTAACTTTATCCAAGGGTTTTACAGGTTTGTGGATTAACTAAACTTAGTGTCCATGTTGTAACTTTATCCAAGGGTGTTACAGGTTTGTGGATTAACTAAACTTAGTGTCCATTTGTACGAGTTGAAACTAGGGTCTTCGCCTTTAACTTATTGTCACAGAGCAATCAGTTCCAGGTTAACTTAAATGTCACAAAGAAATCAATTTTGATTGTGCTTATTTCATTGGATGGTATATGACTGTGGCTACCAGGTTTTACCTAGAAGCAGCGAATCATATGTCTTTAAATCGATAACATACATACGGGTTATTGCCATGTGAGATATACAAAAAACAAACAACAACAACACAACCTCCAAAACCAAACAACATTTTAAAATATATAAAATTAAAGGGACATTTCTGAGTTTGTTGCATTGTAAGATGTTTCGGACTAATAAAATATTTCTAAGATTAAACTTACATATTAAATATATTTTCTTGTTTAGAATATCAGTGTCTGTATATTCAGTGTGTTTCTGGTCGTCTTAATATTTGTAAGAAGCCCAAACGGATTTTCTCTTCGAATAATTTCGTAGGCCTACGTACGAAAAACAATATTTTAGGAAATGAAATGAAATTTAACCTAGTACAAATAGTAGAACGATCAGAAACTCGTTTAATATACAGCCACTAATATTTTATGCATAAAAACATATTTGATATGTAATTACAATAGTTAAAATCTCTTTATTAGTCGATAACATCTTAAAAATTGCAGCAAACTCAGGAATGTCCCTTTAAATAAAATAATATTTAAAAAAAAAAGAGCAAGTAACCAAATTAGAAAGATTGTAGGCCTGGCTATAGATTACCCCCCCCCCCCCCCCCCCCAAAAAAAAAGCCCCCAAAAAAAAACAAAAAAACAACAACACACACACAAAAACACACAAAAACAAACAAACAAACCCCAACCCAAAAAAAAAAAAAAAAACAAAAAAAAAACATCGAACCGAAACTGACATTCAATGTACATCTAATTGAAAGAGATATTTATTTACAAGTGTCATAGACGAACATTTTAAAATGACGCAACCCGAATCTGGTGATAGGCGTTAATACCACCACGCCCCGCTGTGACAATTACAGACAACTACGTAATGACCGAATGACGGGGCCTAAACGGCGGACTTCCTTCAGTCGTAACTTTGTTTACACTCGCCTGTCGGAAATATCGGGTTTTCCTATTGGAGGGAAACGTTCTGGGATTATCTCTAAACATCGTGTACGTGTGTACATAGTTTACATCGATATAGACTTGTAAATAATGATAGTGATGAATTACGTGTGTTATTATTATATCCAATATGTACATGCACACTACCCCACTACACCACTACCCCACTAACCGATTATGGGTAAAGGATCTTTGATGATGTGTTTCCTTTGGGTGTACCTAATTACTAATGTGTTCGTTTTGAATAGTAAAACAAAAGATAGACATGCAGAGAGATAGATAAAGAGACAGAGAGAGAAGAGAGAGAGAGAGAGAGAGAGAGAGAGAGAGAGAGAGAGAGAGAGAGAGAGAGAGAGGGGAGAGAGAGAGAGAGAGAGAGAGAGATACAGAGAGAGGGAGGGAGAGAGAGCGAGCGAGAAAACGAGAGAAAGACAGAGACAGAAATAGAGATAGAGGAAGAGACACAGACAGACAGACAGACAGACAGATAGACAGACAAACTGTTACGAATTTTTTTTAAAATGAACTTTCATTTCAAAGAAACGGCGGGACGCAGTCCAGTGGTAAATCGCTCGATTGATGCGCGGTCTGTCTGGGATTATTCCCCGTCGGTGGGCGCATTGGGCTATTTCCCGTTCCAGCCAGTGGTATGGAATATCCTGTCTGTGGGATGGTGCATATAAAAGATCCCATGCTACTAATGGAAAACTGTAACAGGTTTCCTCTATAAGACTAAAAATTTCCAAATGTTTGACATCCAATAGCCGATGATTAATTAATCAATTTGCTCTAGTGGTGTCGTTAAACAAAACAAACTTCAACTGAAGACTACATGTCAGAATTAACAAATGTTTGACATTCAATATGCTCCAGTGGTATCGTTAAAAAAAAACTTTTTTTTTTACCATTTGTTGTAGTGTCTGCTCGGCTAGTGCGGGTGTGAACGCGGACTCGTACCTGGAGGAGGCAGGGCAGATCTACTCGACGATCTTCCACAAGTACAACGAGAAGGTGCACCCCCCGGACATGTTCCCCAACCCGCTCATCGTCAACGTGAACGCCACGTTCATGCACATCCGGGACCTCGACATCATGAGGCAGGAGATGGAGAGCATCATTGACCTGCAGATTGTAAGTCGATATTGGTGATGTTGGTGATGAAGTTGATGATGATGGTGATGATGATGTTGATGAGGGTGATGATGTTGATGATGATGATGATGTTAATTATGATGAAGATGATGGTGATGATGATGATGGTGTGGTGATGGTGATGATGATGGTGATGATGATGATGATGTTAATGATGATGATGTTGATGATGACAATGTTAGTGATGATGATGGTGTTAATGATGTTGATGATGATGTGGTGTTGGTGATGATGATGATGATGATGATGTGGTGTTGGTGATGATGATGTTGTTGATATAGAGAACATTACTGACCTGCAGATTGTAAGTTTAAATAGTAAAAGTGACATCATTAATATATACAAGGACCCAAAATACACGTCTTTCAGTTAAAAAAAAATTCACGTAAAAGTTTGATGTTGCAACAAAAATTTCTTTTTTTTCTTCTATTTACAGAAATGGCGTGACAAGCGACTGGCATGGTATCCTTACCAGGTCTCCAACATCTCGGCCAACATCAGCACCGTGTGGTCACCTAACATCGCCTACACCAACATGTACGAGTTTCTTTATTATTCATTGCTTATTGTTTATTTAAAAGACCCCTTGCTGCTACTCGAAAAGAGTAGCCTATGAAGTGGTGACAGCGGGTTTCCTCTCTCAATAACTGTGTGGTCCTTAACCATATATCTGACGCCATATAACCGTAAATAAAATGTGTTGAGTGCGTCGTGAAATAAAACATTTCTTTCTTTTTTATTATTTATTTACTGGATGTAACCCATGCTACGCTCGGAAAAGTTTAGATGAGGTGTGATGGTCTTTCACTGAGCTCCCTCCCACCCACCCCGAAAAAAAAGAGAAAAAAGATCGCTGTGTAGATAGTCAGACTTCATTAGCAGAGGCTATATACACGGCCGCTGTGTCTATAGCCACTTCTGTGTTTTCAGGTCTCACGGTAGCGGGCGAAGTAAGCCAAAACTTCGCGTTGACCAGCATGACTTCGCCGTGCCAGTCACCGTCAGGCGAAATCTGTGTCGCCTTTTAAAAATAGTTACTACACAATCGATAAAACAAATACTACACAATTCTGATATGCCTTTTGAAATATTTCTTTGATGATTATACGTAGGTTGACCTCTGTAGTATTTAGGTACCCCATTGGTTTGAACTTACTTGTAATATATAGTACTAACTGATATCAAATGTGAAAGTGGTATTGTGTCACTTGTATAACAGCAACACGAGGCGGTGATCAGGCATGAGGGCTGTTCACTGAGCATTTTTGTGGGCGACCTATGTTGATTTTTTTACATGGTATTTGTCAGTTGAGAGCACTCCCTAAAATTAGTAGTCACATGACCATCTCGATAGAGTTGTATTTTACATAGAATATATTCTGACCTAGACATTGTATTGAACTGCAGGGAGTAATTAATGGTGGTGTGTAACCGTAAGGATTTTTTTTTTTTTTTTTTTTTTTTTTTTTTTTTTTTTTTTAATAAAAAGGTAAAATTCTTCAATCTACAGACGAGTTTACGTTCCCATCTCATCTGAAACAACTCTGCGGGGCATTTTGTTTCTTCTCCTCTTTTTACCTCAACGCTTTACAGTTACTCATTTATCTTTGTTTATGTACTGTTCAAATATAACTCGCTGACGTGTGGGTTGTGTTTTAACCCACTGAGCAGCGACGAATAGCTAACGTTGGTTTAATGACTTGGAACCTTTGCGCAATACATCCTCTTTGTTGTGTGTAATTTGTGTCACAAGAAAAGAACTTTTGAGTTAAAAAGGGGTTGTTAATGTGTGTTAACAAAATAGTTTTGATTATGTGTGAAAATGTTGTTTATCTCTGCACGCTGACTTGTAGAGAAAAACAGACTGATTGAACGGTAATGTGATGATGCATGCATGTAAAACCGTTACATGGTATATGTTTTGTAATTAGCTGAAAGAAAAAAAATAGCATCGTTAAAATATACCTATAAATAAGGCAGCGTATTGAAAGAGCAATTTTAAATTTTTTCAAAATGTATTTTTGGTTTCTGTTTTGTGCACGTATTTTGTTCTGGTGCGGGTAAGGGAGAAGGGGGTAAGGTGGAGGGTTTAAGGTACCCTAGCGTGGGATACAGAAAACAGATGCTTCAAAAATCGATTGTCTATCTTTTCTTTTCTTTCTTTAATATTAAGGGGTGGGATTTGGCTCAGTCGCTCGAATGATCGCCTGAGGTGCTTGCGTCGCAGGAGCGAACCATCTCTGTAGATCCATTCAGCTGATTGGTATATTTAAATTGGCAAAAAAAACGCAAGACAGACTTCAAAATAACAGCAAAAATCAGGAAAGTCTATTTCAGCAAAATTCTGGACAATCTATTTAAAATAACAGCAAAACATAGGACATTTTCTTTAAAACGACAGCAAAATAACAACAAAACTTCAGACAATTTGTTTAGGAGAGTATTAAAAATAATAGAAAAACGCAGAACAATCTATTTAAAATGATAGTAAACTCAGAGTCCACTAAAAATAATAGAAAATTTTGAACAATCTTAAAAATAACAACAAAACTCAGGACAGTCTATTAAAATGAGAGCAAACTAAGGAAAGTATATTTAAAATGAGAGCAAACCAACGAAAGTCTATTTAAAATGATAGCAAATCAAGGAAAGTCTATTTAAAATGAGAACAAACCAAGGAAAGTCTATTTAAAATTTTGGCAAACTAAGGAAAGTCTATTTTAAATGAGAGCAAATCAAGGAAAGTATATTTAAAATGATGGCAAACAAAGGAAAGTCTATTTAAAATGATAGTAAACCAAGGAAAGTCTATTTAAAATGATGGCAAACCAAGGAAAGTCTATTTAACATGATAGCAAACCAAGGAAAGTCTATTTAAAATGATGGCAAACCAAGGAAAGTCTATTTAAAATGATGGCAAACCAAGGAAAGTCTATTTAAAATGATGGCAAACCAGGGAAAGTATTTAAAATGATGCTAAACCAAGGAAAGTCTATTTACAATGATGGCAAACCAAGGAAAGTATATTTAAAATGATGGCAAACTAAGGAAAGTCTATTTAAAATGATGGCAAACCAAGGAAAGTATTTAAAATGATGGCAAACCAAGGAAAGTCTATTTAAAATGATAGCAAATCAAGGAAAGTATATTTAAAATGATAGTAAACTAAGGAAAGTATATTTAAAATGATGGCAAACTAAGAAAAGGCTATTTAAAATGGTATCAAACTACGAAAAGTCTATTTAAAATGGTATTAAACTGAAGAAAGTCTGTTTAAAATGATAGCAAAATAAGGAAAGTCTGTTTAAAATTATAGCAAACTAAGGAAAGTCTATTTAAAATGACAGAAGACTTGCAACAGTCCCTTTAATAACCCGCCAATCATCCCAACAAGTACATTGCTGTTATCAATTATATGGTCAATCTCATTAAAAGATCAAACATTCACACGAGAAATTAATTTCGGCCTAAATGAAAGACTTGTTAAAGCTCTTATCTAGAAGGAAGGAAATGCTTTATTTAACGACACTCAACACATTTTATTTACAGTTTATATGACGTCGGACATATGGTTAGGGACCACACAGATATTGAGAGAGGAAACCCGCTGTCGCCACTTCATGGGCTACTCTTTTCGATTAGCAGCAACGGATCTTTTATATGCACCATCCCACAGACAGGATAACACATACCACGGCCTTTGATGTACCAATTGTGGGGCACTGGCTGGAACTCTTATCTAGAGTTAATGTGTTATATTTAAAGTCGACTCACCATTATTATTATTATTATTATTATCATTATATTGTTTTACCAAAACAATGCTCCCCTGAGAAAATTTTAAATTCCAGGTGTTAAAATACGTCCCCCCCCCCCCCCCAACTTCTGAGCGCAATAAAAGGGGGGAAATGCGGGGATCATGGCCTCTTTTTCCCCCACTCCCACCCATTCCGAGACCTATGCCACTCCTATAGAATTGTGATGCGAGACTGCACCTTTAAGGAAATATTCGGGAAAACGTAATGAATGACTGAATCGAAATGTCGCCCGGCTTATAAATATCAGTTAATTGTCGTCTGCTAACAAAGACCGTGTTAATCGTGCGCACATGTGTAATTGCCTATTTGTCAGAACGCTGAGTGGGCGCCATATCTTGGAATTCTCCCGTTGGTGGGATGTTTCCTTGGTTATTTTCAAACGGCCATCTTGTAAAGCTAATTTGCCACATATGGTACTTGCATTAATGGCGTGATGAACGTTGTTGATACTTGAGGGGTCATACCACTGTTTCAGCCAACTAATATAGTTCTGTTGTGTCCCTTTTCTGTATTTTTTGTTATTGGAATCAGAATTGATTTGACTGGACTGTTGAGTTCGGGACGTAGCCCAGTAGTAAAGCGCTAACCTGATGCGCGGTCGGTCTGGGATCAATTTCCGTTAGTGGGCTCATTAGGGCTAGTTTTCGTTCTAACACGTGCATCACGACTGATATATCAAAGGCAGTGGTATGTGCTTTCCTCTCTGTGGGAAAGTGCATATAAAAGATCCCTTTGATGCATCAGGAAATATGTAGCGGGATTCCTGTGATGACTACATGTCAGAATTACCAAATGTTTGACATCCAATAGCCCATGATTAATAAATCAATGTGCTCTAGTTAGGTTATGCAATGTTGAAAGGAAGTCCAACTCCCATAATAAAAAAAGTTTGTTTGTTTTGTTTAACGACACTACTAGAACACATTGATTAAGTAATCATCGGTTACTGGACGTCAAACATTTGGTAATTCTGACACATAGTCATTAGAGGAAACCAGCTAAATGTTTCCTAATTCTGCAAGGGATGTATTATGTGCACCATACCACAAACAGGATAGCGCATACCACGGCCTTTGATATACCAGTCGTGGGGCACTGGCTGGAACGAGAAATGGCGACCCCAAACCGATCGCGCACCAAGCGAGTGTTTTACCACTGGGCTACCCCCCCCCCCCCCCCCCACCCCGACACACACACCAACTCTCATAATAATGCACGCACGTTTGTTGTAAATGGGGGTATCAAGTAAATTTTCTTTCTAGTTTTAATGCATTTTCCGAGACAGCATGACTCGTCACTGTCTAAAGCCCCCATTAGGCTATTTCTTGTTCCAGCCAGTGCACCACGACTGGCATATCAAAAGGCCGTGGTATGTACTCCACTGTCTGTGGGATGGTGCATATAAAAGATCCCTTGCTGCTGATCGGAAAAGAGTGGCCCATGAAGTGGCGACAGCGGGTGTCCTCCCTCAGTATGTGTGGTTCTTAACCATATGTCTGACGCCATATAACCGTAAATAAAATGTGTTGGGTGCGTCTAAAGCCCCTGAATATATTCGCTCACAGACGCTGTAATGGTGTATCACAGGATTGGTTATTGTATTATTATTTAGAACTGAAAACCATATCATTTACGGTGTTTGGAAACTAATTAAACTGACAGAAAGTAGCTAGTGTTAATTTCTCTACCTATTAATACTTAGGTCTCACTACACAGTTCACTTCCGGGTGAGAATTCATTGATCACGGGGTCCACTATAATTCCTAATTGTGACAAATGTTATGGTTCACATATTCACTTCCAGGAAATGGTGAAGAATTAAAACAATATGTATGTTTAATAGTAAGCACAAAAGTGGGGCGCGATCATTTTGGGTAATTTTCAAACAAGCTGATTTTGTGAAAAACTGAATGGTTAAACGTTTATTCAAATGAGTGTTTTTGTAAGGTTTGATGAGCAAAGTTTCCATAAATATATGTGTGATATCCGCCAAACTTCCGCTTGGGGGTGGTTTGTATGGGTGTGAACAGTGTCAAAAATGCAACCAAAACCATGGAATTTCGACACATTATGATGAAAGTAACACAAATATTTAACTAAAAATATTTAAAATACGTCTTTATAATTATGACTTTTTTTGTAATTTCCTTGAGACTAAAAATACCTGTATCTTTCTTTATTTTTAAACCATAAGTGGGCATTTAAGATGCCATGGGCTGGTATACATAAATCTCAGCTGAAGATTCACAAATAACTGTGGTCTGTTACCTCTCTTCAGAGATAACGGATAGCGTCTATGACTATCCTAGTTCCGCACACAATTTTAGCACTTTTGTTTTTACAGGTACCCCATACATGTTTCAAGCAAAAGGCTACTTGACACAGTGGTACTAGATGGAATACAATTGCTTACAATAGTTGCCCAGATGAAACTAATTTTTTTTTTTATAACCAACACACTCAAATTTATTACCAATCACAGGACTTGTGGTGTTAACTTCTCTATCAAACGTTGAGTGCACCTCGAACTTTGACCCAGCCGGAATGTGAACCTAGCAGACTCTTTTGTCAACATTCCCCCTGTACACCTATATGTTTAACCTAATATTACACTGTCAAAAATGTTATCCTCAGCGGGTGGGGTGGGGGTGGGTTGGGTCATTCGAACCCCATACCCCTAGCCTAAGCCCATGTGTATATATCGGGGGGGGGGGGGGTGAGGGGGCGTGGTCTGGGATGGGTGAACACGACAGACTCTACATTTTCCCTGGACACAGGTCAGGTCAGGTCAGGTCATACGGTCTAACGTGTACAACAAGCTGTTGTAGCACACGCCTGTCATGGGCTCAGGTGTTGACTTTCGCCGGCTTCTCCGTACATGGACAGGAAAAGGTTTAGATGGGTGGGAGAGCGTGTCGCCCGAACTCCATACCTCCAGCCTAGGCGCCTGTCATATATATATCAAATATGTCCCTAGCAGACTCTTGTCTACATCTTCCCTGGACACTTGTATGTTGCACTGTAAAAAAAAAAGGAGTTATCCTCAGCGGGTGGGAGAGGGTCGTCCGAACCCCCGTACCCCCTTCCCTCAGTCAACGCCCCTGTCATCTGTTGCACATATAGCTGGGTGTGTATTTCCGCTGTTTCTCTGCATATTATCCTCAAGACGATTCTTCAACAGCTAATGTAGCTCTTGGTGAAATAATGCTGCCAAGAAGCGTAATTTCCTTTCCGTTCCTCGCGGTATCGTATTGCACGTGTGCACACATCATCCATCTTCACGTGCATCTCAGAAGCAGATTCCAGAGGGGACAAATAATATAGATGCAACATATTATACAATGAGACTAGTTTATGCCAAGATGTGATATATATATATATATATATATATATATATATATATATATATATATATATATATATATATATATATATATACTCTCTCTCTCTCTCTCTCTCTCTCTCTCTCTCTCTCTCTCTCTCTCTCTCTCTCTCTCCTCTCTCTCTCTCTCTCTCTCTCTCTCTCTCTCTCTCTCTCTCTCTCTCCCTCCCCCCTCTGCTCCCCATCTCTCTCTCTCTCTCTCTCTCTCTCCCCCCTCTCAAGCCCCTCTCCCTCCTCCTCTCCCTCCTCTCTCTCTCTCTCTCTCCCCATCTCTCTCTCTCTATGCATGTATGCATGAATGAATGAATGAATGAATGCATGTAAGCATGAATGAATGAATGAATGAATGAATGAATGAATGTTTAACAATACCCCAGCATAGATATGTAGCAATAATTCCGTTTGATATCAACATATCGATAAAAACATTTTCCGCGACAGTCGATTATGATTTTGTTTTAGTCGATCATCACATCGATTATGTTTTATAATCGGTCATCACATCGATTATGTTTCATAATCGGTCATCACATCGGTAGGGTCCATTATAATCGTTCATTGGAACGCCACGAACTGATGGACATAAATAAGGGAACAATGGGTATGTCAGATAAAATCAGGGCCCCGTTCCACGAAGCGATCTTAGCCCTAAGATCAACTTAAGTGCATAGGGTAGCTATGCGCTTAAGGTAATCTTAGGGCTAAGATCGCCTCGTGGAACGGAGCCCAGGTCACTATCGCTACAGTAATGTCTGAACAGCATATCAAGGTGTAATGGAAGATTGGACTGACTATAATATAAGTTTGTTTGTTTTTGTTTAACGACACCACTAGAGCACATTGATTTATTAATCATCGGCTATTGGATGTCAAACATTTGGTAATTTTGGCATATAGTCTTAGAGAGGAAACCCGCTCTGTAATATAAGACATACCTCATGATTTAAAGCGACATGCCCTTGTTTTTAAAAACGCACGTTCGTCTTTCCTTGTTTTAATAAGCTTATCCAAATGTGTGTTGCAGGTTTGTAGATTAACTAAACTTAGTGTCCATTTTTACGGGCTGAAAGTAGGGTCTGCGCTATCACTCACGCTCGCCACCACTCCCCTCAGACTACTTCAAGGAGGGTCATTTTTAGCTCGCCTTAACATTTTAACAGCTATTAATATGGTAATATATTAAATGGCTCCCTATAGCCTAGGATAGGGGAGCAATTAATTACTCCCCTCAGTTATTTTTTCACGTCAAGGTCTGATGAGACTGAAACTTTAGTAATACGGTTAACTCAATGGCCTCGGTGGTGTCATGGTTAAGCCATCGGACATACCTCTGGTAGGTACAGGGTTTGCAGCCCAGTACCGGCTCCCACCCAGAGCGAGTTTAAACGACTCAGTGGGTAGGTGTAAGACCACTACACCCTCTTCTCTCTCACTAACCACTATCCATTAACAACTAACCCACTGTCCTGGACATACAGCCCAGTGGGCTAATTCACAAAGGTCTCTTAGGCTCTGCTAGACAACAAAGCATCCTCTTTGCAAGTCTTTTAGCATTGCACTGCGAGATCGCAAAGTTGCGAGTCTAGTGAATTAGGCCCCTGATAGCTGAGGTGTGTGTGTGTGTGTGTGTGTGTATGTGTGTGTGTGTGTGTGCGCGCGCGCGCCCAGGACAGCGTGCTTGAACCTTAATTGGATATAAGCACGAAAATAAGTTGCAATTAAATGAGAAATGGCTGAAGGATTTGGTTGCAATCATTCTGTTAAAAAGACCGGCCTCGGTGGCGTCGTGGTTAGGCCATCGGTCTACAGGCTTGTAGGTACTGGGTTCGGATCCCAGTCGAGGCATGAGATTTTTAATCCAGATACCCGACTCCAAACCCTGAGTGAGTGCTCCGCAAGGCTCAATAGGTAGGTGTAAACCACTTGCACCGACCAGTGATCCATAACTGGTTCAACAAAGGCCATGGTTTGTGCTATCCTGTCTGTGGGAAGCGCAAATAAAAGATCCCTTGCTGCTTATCGGAAAGAGTAGCCCATGTAGTGGCGACAGCGGGTTTCCTTTCAAAATCTGTGTGGTCCTTAACCATATGTCTGACGCCATATAACCGTAAATAAAATGTGTTGAGTGCGTCGTTAAATAAAAATTTCTTTCTTTTTTTTCTGTTAAAAAAATATGACCATTATATCGTTTTCAGAATTATTACTTTATTATTATTTTTTTTTTTAAATCTAATTATTTTCATTAAATATATTTTTCAGTGCTGTTCCTGCAAAGCCGATGTTCAACCCTAAGGTCAACATTGGGTCAAATGGGGAGATAACCTGGCGACGAAGGGAGACAATCGTAACTACGTGCAAGACTCAACTGAGGAACAACACCCAAGTTTGCATGATAACTCTCGGGTTCGTTGGTTCGGATTTTCCGGAGACATTCGGAAACGGAACTGCGTTCACGGTAGCTGATCGTTTCGGAAACCATATGTGGGAAATTCTCGACTATGACGTAGATCGCAATGACGAAGACACGAACGTAGCATTTATACTGACTGTACAGAAAAAATACTTTGAAAACGGTGGTAACATGGAGGGAGGGAATTGCAGCCTCGCCCTCCAGTATAACCCAAATAGTGCCTACGTCATCAATTCCAGTGTCTTTTCTGTGTTCCTTCTGTTTCTTGGTTACTACTGTCTAACATCATTTTTGTAACTCTTCGCTTTATTTCTCTAAAATCCGGACCGTGCCTAGCGGGGCTGCAGAAGGGAACTTTACCCCAAACCCCTGAAAAAAATAAACTTTTAATTTTAGAACTTCCCTTTTCATCCATCTGGAAAAAGCCTTATATTACTGTGCCTTGAATTTGGTTTTTACTTGTCTCCCACCCCCGTAATTTCAGGTTAGGTGTGGTCCTGTTGGTTTGATTCTGGTAAAATCGTTAACTCTACAATCTGCAAATGGTACCAGAAATGTCACATAGAAATAGTACCAGAAGTGGGATATAAAAATGTTAAACGAGTTCCCGTTACATACTGTTTATACTACAACGTGTGTCTTTTCAGATGTCCAAAACGAGCGAAGGCAAGTAAGCGCCATATCACGACTTGGAGCACCCTAATATAGCCCTGTTTAGGAAATAGTACTTCATTAAAAATGGTTTAATAATAACAAAATGCCTTCTTCAAATCGTTATTTGATGATTACTAATAGGCTGACCTCTGTAGTATTTAAATAAACTATTAAATTTGAAGTTACTCGTCATTTTTAGTACTAAACAAACACACACACACACACACACACACACACACACACACACAAATATCAAATTCTATGTAATATAATGTACTAACTGCATTAAATGTGTTTGTAAAGTCGGACTTTTAAAACAGACGTGCCTTAAATTATTGCTTCAAATAGGTTTTTCTTTTTTCAACATAAAACTCATTGTATTAAAAATGTTTTGAAATTCCACATAATGTAATGCATTAAATGCGTTTGTAAAGTCGGAATATTGAAATAGACGTGCTTTAAATTATTGCTTCAAATAGGCTCATTGTAGGCGAAACGTTTTTCAAGGCCACATGAAGTAGCCTAATGTACACACTGCATTAAATACGTTTGTAAAGTCGCTTTACTAAAAAACTAATAGACCTGCTTTGTAGGCCACAAGCCAAATATTGTCATCATGCACTACCCACTTCCAGCCATTGCCAAACTGACACACTCTATAACACTGTGGGGGGGGGGGGCTAGGTTGCGTGTTTATGGCGGGAAGCATAGGACATCCTGCGCATAAATTAACTGGTAACAGTTAAACTGAAATTCAGTATCCATTGTAGGGCCTCCCAAAAGTCCAAAACATTGAGTGTCCAAAACTCGAGTGTCAAATTCGACCCGGACCCGATGATAACGAGATTTAAAAATAAAGTAGAATAGCATAATACATCTCAATTCCAGCGCTGAACATGGATGCCAAATCATGCTATTGTACTGGATATAGTCTTAGAGAGGAAACCCGCTACATTTTTTGTTCCATTAGTAGCAAGGGATAAAAAAAAATGCACCATCCCATAGACAGGATGCCACATACCACGGCTTTTGATATACCAGTCATGGTGCACTGGCTGAAACGAGAAATAGTCTATTGGACCACTGACAGGGATCGATCCGAAATCGACCGCACACCAGGCGAGTGCTTTACCACTGGGCTACGTCCAGCCCACCTGACTAGACGGAGTCAAGACCATGGAGCCTATTCTGTTTGACAAAACCATTTCAAAATCGTATTTCCGCACATAACGGTCAAAAGGACGCTTTGACAATATCGCTTCTGCTCCCATGAATAATTCTCATTTCCTAGGATGATACATTTACAAGGGCGTCGGAGTTGGGACGGCAGGGGTGGCAGTCGCCGCATCTTTATTTGGGCAATTTAAAAAAAAAAAAAATTAACAGTACATACTCGTACATATTTTAGTGTTCTTTCTGTATAATATTCTGGTCAGGTCACAGGGCTTCATGTGCACATTCAAAGCATGCTGTTGTAGCGCACGGCTGTCGTGGACGCAAGTGTTGACCCTTGTCGGCTCTTCTGTTCAGGACAGGACCAATATTCTGACAATATCGCCCTATAGTTGGTATATTTGAAGATTTAAGCAGGTACACCCCTGCAGCACCATCTGCAATAGGGTGACAAATATAATGGGGCCTCGATAGACGAATGGGTAGTGGGGGAAAAAAAATCAGTTACCAGCTTACCTCATGTTTAGGTACCCTGATCTTCAAAAACACAGATAGTGTGGTAGTTTGTTTGTAAGTGTTATAGCGGGAAAGGGCAAACAATGGACATATCTGGGCCCCTGCTCCACAAAGCGATCTTAGCACTAAGATCATCTTAAGTTCATAACTACCTTATGCATTTAAGGTGATCTTAGCGCTACGATCGCTTCGTGGAACGGGGCCAAGCTGGTCCGTGGCCAATTGCAGTAATTTCGTGCCTTATTTTAAGACAATTATTTTGTTCTAATCCCATGGTGTGTCTTTTTTAATAAAATGTCCAAGTGCTGTGTTTAACAATTAATGCTATGTAATTTTACCAACTTACATGCATATGCAATTATGAATATTATGTAATTAAGTATGCAACATAATTGTTGATGACGACATTGAATATATATAATAGATGAAATTACACAAGCGTTCCGTTGATACTAAAATTCCAACATTCAAGAAGTAAAATGTATGGGTGTCAGAACAAAACACCAAATGTTCATATTTTCAACATGCATTTTTTCAACTGATTTAATTGGTTTCCTGCAATCCTAAAATGTGATAAACAACAATACAGAAATATGTTTTGCATGTGTATTTTCAACATGTAGTAATATTGAAAGATTTATATAGTGTTAGCTAGAGCAAATGTGATATTTTATGTCAGTGCAAATTTGCTGTTCGATTATTAAATATATAGCATTTTCATTTTATAATTCTTATTTGTTTATAATATACATGTATTACAATGCAATATATTAATGTAACATTGTCATCGATATCATGTCATGTGTGTAGAGGAAGTGTCTAGAGCAAAGTGATACTCAATCATTTAATTCAAAGTGATACTCGACACACCAATCTAATTAAAATTAGCTCCACTATTACATGTGGATCTAACAGCAGCCCGTTGGAGCTCATGTCCAGTTGACCTTTCGTTCGACCAATCAAAACCATACTTGCAAAATCATGCCAGTGATTTGAAAAGAATTTGAAAACAATTGGGATTATGCCGAGGGTATACGAAATGATTCGGGTGAATTACGAAGTATGCCGGAAACTAATTTCAATATAAAATTCGTTTTAAAACGAAACAAAAACCCATGATGGTGTAGCCATAAAATCTGTTTATACTAGTATACAATCCCCCCCCACCCCTGTTTTTTCAGTGTTGAAATAGACCAACAAGTTCGCCTATTGCATAAATAGTCCCGCCCGATATTTTTAGAATTAGTATGCTCCCGAATAACGCTATAAAAGGCGAAGTGTAATTGGTCGGTCACTGGCGTAGTCAGAGGCTGAATCCGGGGTGGGCGTGCCTGAACCCTTGTGGATAGGGGCACGTAAAAAGAGTTTCCCTGTTCCCTAAATTGTTATTTATAGATGAAATGTCACCTGGACATGGGAGTCCACGCAATACTGTCTACCAGTAGAGCTAATTTTAATCAGATTGCTCGACACACACCCTAGAAATGTTGCTAGCCAGTCTGGATCACCACCCACCCCCCCCACACACCATAAATTCCTGGTCTGGTATATACTTATTTCAACAACATTTATGCATGTCATATCATTGGAGTTCGGTTAGGGATTTTCATGAGGGAAAATAAAGCAAAACAAAAAAGCAAAAACAAAACAAAAACAAAGTAGATAAAGAACCTCTAAACATGGGGGAGGGGGGGGGGGGGGGGGGGGGGGTAAAAACCCATAGGCGTACGGGCTCCCATTTTTTGTAGGGGGGCGGGCTTATTTCCCCCATCCTGTTCTATGGCTGCTTTTCAATTTCTGAAATACTTCCCATAGACAGGACAGCACATACCACAGCCTTTAATATACCAGTCACGGTGCACTGGTTGAAATGACAAATAGCCCAATGAGCCAAGCGATGGGAATCGATCCTAGACCGACTGCCAGAGCCGGTTTATCCTAGTAGCACGTTGCACGTGTTACGGGCACCGTGATGATGTGTACATTTATTTTCCCCGAGGTCATTTTCCCTCTTCCCGAGGGGATTGCAAAATATATATCCTTGGAAGGGGCCCCTGGTTTTATTTGTGCTACAGGCTCCGCGGATTCTTAAACCAGTTGTGCCGACTGCACATCAGTCGAGCGCTTTACCACTGGCTACGTTTCGCCACTTTTTAACTTTAGAAAAATACTTTAAGATTAAAAATTGAGAAGCAACGATTTCTTTTTTAACTCCACAAAATGAATTTCAACTTTTGATATATACATGTACATTTTGTTTTTTATTATTATTCCTCCAAGCTTGGTGACGGATTGTTTACTGGTCATTCTATTTAAATTACTAGATGTTCACTGTAAAAGGTCGTGTCTCTAGAGTGTACATTATTTAAACGGATAAATTATTACTTACAGAATATCCACCATTTAGTTGCCTAGCTAAGTACTGTACTTATATGTGAATAGCATAAAGTAATTTTTACTTGTTACGTTGTTTGTTTTCTTTATAATTCTATCTTTACTTGGGGGGGGGGGGGAGGGGGGGGGGGGGGGGGGGGGGGGGGGGGGGGGGGGGGGGGAGGAGACGAGGTAATCTAGTAATCAAGTGGTATAGCGTCAGCCTGATGCACGGTCGATCTAGGATCGATCCCCATCGGTGGGCCCATTGGACCATTTCTCGTTCCAGCTACTAATGCATCACAACTGATATATTAAAGGCTGTGATATGTGCTATCCTGTCTGTGGGAAGATGTATAGAAAATACCCCTTGGTACTAATGGAACACTGAAGCGGGTTTCCTCGCTAAGATTATCAAAATTACCAAATTATTGAAACCAATAGCCAATGATTAACAAGTCGATGTGGTGTCATTAAACAAAACACATTTTTAATCTCTCTCTCTCTCTCTCTCTCTCTCTCTCTCTCTCTCTCTCTCTCTCTCTCTCTCTCTCTCTCACACACACACACACACACACACACACACTGCTCAGTGGCAGAGCAGTGCGATATATCACGAGTTAATTGGCTTCAATAAACTGATATTTTTTCCTGCCTCAATAAGTGCTCTACAACTGGTATATCAAAGGTCATGGTATGTACCATCCTGTCTATGGGGAGAGTACATGTAAAAGAAGTCTTGCTGCTTTAGCCTATGCGGCGGCAGTTTTCCTTTCTCTTTATCAATGAAATGTTGAATGAATGAATGAATGAATGAATGAATGAATGAATGAATGAATGAATGAAGAAATAAATGTTTAACGACACCCCAGAAAAAAAAAATACACATCGGCTATTGGGTATCAGAAATGTTAAGTATACGAAAATAATATATATATATATATATATATATATATATATATGTGTGTGTGTGTGTGTGTGTGTGTGTGTGTGTGTGTGTGTGTGTGTGTGTGTGTGTAAAACCAGTGTAAGGAGCTGGGGGGGGGGGGAGTATTATACAATACATAAAATCAAGGTAAGTATATTTTAAAACTTTGTATAAAAGTCAAAGTGTTTTAAAAACTTTACAATTAATAAATATATCATTTCTCGTCGGCTTGAGATGATCATACTCCACCAAAATGTGGCGCAGTCAGTGTACACTCTGGGGAGAAAAAAATGTTTTATTTAACGACGCACTCAACACATTTTTATTTACGGTTATATGGCGTCAGACATATGGTTACGGACCACACAGATATTGAAAGGGGAAACCCACTGTCGCCTATTCATGGGCTACTCTTTTCAATTAGCAGCAAGGGATCTTTTATATGCACCATCCCACAGACAGTGTGGTACATACCACGGCTTTTGATATACCAGTCGTGGTGCACTGGCTGGAACGACAAATAGCCCAATGAGCCCACCGACGGGGATCGATCCCACACCGACCGAGCGCTGTACCACTGGGCTACGTCTCGCCCCTTAAAATAAATGAATGCGTCGAATACGTATGGCCGATGCGGGCACGGCACAAGACTATTTCATCCTTCCTGCACCGCCTGTAGGATGACTGCCACTCTCCCAGGACTGGCTTGACAGAATGAAGCTTGTTCGCAACCGCACCGTCATCTTGCCAAGTCGAAAAGATATATTTGTTGATATGAAATTTAAAATCATTGTAGGTCAGGCAAATAAGCCCATGTTGGCACTATTTAGATACCAAAAAAGGGTCGGAGATATAAGTGTAGCTGATAGCTTTAACATATTAGATAATATGATAACTCTGGGGTATTACTAGAAGCAAGGTAATAGAAGCCATTCAGATTAAATTTTGTAAACACCTTTTAAAGGTGGGGAAGTCAGTAAAAAATGATATGGTATTAGGTGAGTGTGGAAGAGCTACTATTTAACTTATTTACATGACTCGTGCTATTAAATACTGGTGTAAATTAATACAGTTTCCTCATGTCATGCTTAAATCTCTTGATGATGCAGGTCATACTACTTGGGCGACAGGCATTAAACAAATTCTTTTCAAACTTGGTTTTGGATTTGTATGTATAAGCCAGGATGTGGGAGACATCAGTAGTTTTATTAATATATTTAAGCAAAGACTATGATATTCAACAACAAGAATGGGCATCCTCAGAGCAGTTCAGATTCTTGCTATTATTATAACCAGTATAAATCTCTATTAAATGTTGAATGTTATTTACGCATGAATATCCCATTGAGATTCCAAATTGCATTATCAAAATTTAGATGCAATAGCTTTGGTTTATGTGTAGATACTGGTAAATTTAATAATATTGTATACGAGAGAAGATTATGCACTTTTTTGTCAAGATAATAACCAGGTTTTTTTTTATTGAAGATCAGCTCCATGTATTGTTTGTATGCAAAAAAATATAATTATTTGAGAAATATATACATTTTACCCGTTGTGAAAGTAAATTCTGGTCTGCCATTAACAATTATCTTCAATAATCTAATGTCATCTCAAAACGAATTTTTTTAAACTAAATGTATCAAAATTCGTATACTAAGTATTTAGATTGAGAATGAATGGTGAACTTTATTTTACACTGAATATTTATAAATGTACTGCCTTGCTATTACTATAATATAAAATTAAATTGCAGACCGTTATGTAACTAATATCATGTAACGCGTGCTCTTAAATAGTGTAAATTGATTGTATTTTGGTTAGAGGCCTTTTACTGAATAAACTGTCGGTCTGTCTGTAGGCGACACCAACATCGACACGGGGCTAGTTCAAAGCAGATTTGGCAGCAACATCTGCCTTTTCGTTACCCTTAATGCCAACATGGCTGGGTACCCTTAAAAATATAACATCTGTATTGGCAACTGATAAAAAGATACTTTCGTATCAACATTCCAACTATGGAAATTATTGCGTCTGATGGGAAACTAGCAGAAGCCACAGAATTCCCATCCCGTGATCCGTCTGTGTAAACAGGAATGTAATCGCAGTACCTCTCTTGGATTTCCATGAAATGTTGTTTATAAATAATTGCATCTGTGCGATCTTTCTTTAGATGCACAAGATCGAATACAATTTTTGGTGGTTTAATACACCAAGGTGGCAAAATAAAATATGAAGGCGTTTCAGAGATAAATGGTAGCGTCTATGGCTACCCTAGTTCCGCAAAAAAATTGAGTAGTCCTTTTTTTTTTTTTTTACAGGTACTCCATACGTTTCAAGCACAAGGCTACTTGACACAGTGGTACTAAATGAAATTAAATTGCATACATTTTTGGCCTAGATGAAACTTCTCTTTTTTTTAACAACCAACACTCTCACATTTATCACCAATCACAGAACTTGTGGTGTCAACTTCTCTATCTAAAGTGGGTGCACCTCGAACTTTGACCCAGCCGGAAGTTATTTGGTTTAGTACTACCTAAAGGTACCGACTCTACTTTTAGCCGATTGAAATAGACAATACGTTTGGTTCATCTACACCGGCCTCGGTGGTGTGGTGGTTAAAGCCTTCAGACATAAGGCTGGTAGGTACTGGGTTCGCCGCCCGGTACCGGCTCCCACCCAGAGTGAGTTTTAGCGACTCAATGGGTAGGTAGGTGTAAGACCACTACTCAATGGGTAGGTAGGTGTAAGACCACTACATCCTTCCTCCTCTCTCTCTCTCTCGCTCTCTCTCCTCTCTCCCCCCCCCCCCTCTCTCTTTCTCGCTCCCCCCCCCCCCCCCCCTCTCTCTCTCTCTCTCTCTCCTAACAGCCAACTCTATCCTGGACAGACAGCGCAGATAGGCGAGGGTGTGCCCAGGACAGCGTGCTTGAACCTTAATTGGATATAAGCACGAAAATATGTTGAAATGAAATGAAAGGTTCATCTACATACATGTAGCACATTTGTATAAAGTTAAAATAAAGTGAAACAAAGAGTCTGTGATGCTGAAACCGTGATTTGATTGCAAACGGGGGTGGGATGTAACCCAGTGTTACAGTGCTTGCTCGATGCGTGGTCGGTGTGAGATCGATCCCCGTCGGTGGCCCCATTGGACTATTTCTCGTTCCAGTCAGTGCACCACGACTGGTATATCAAAGGCCGTGGTATGTACTACCCTATCTGTGGGATGGTGCATATAAAAGATCCCTTGCTGCTTATCGAAAAAGAGTAGCCCATTAAGTGGCGACAGCGGGTTTTCTCTCTCAATATCTGTATGGTCCTTAACCATACGTCTGACGCCATATAACTGTAAATAAAATGTGTTGATTGCGTCGTTAAATAAAACATTTCTTTTTTGATTGCAAACATATTTTATTGTACAAAGAACAAAAGAATCGGGCACAAGTTTGACAACTTTCGAGGCCCTCTTCTATATACATACAATATACACGGCGACTACGTTTTCATGTGTACGCACATAAAAAAGATATTAAATGGTTATTAAAGGCACAAACCCCAGTTTCTGCCTGTGAAAATGTGCAGTAAGTTTAGTTAATGTATAAACCTGCAACACATTTGGATATGGTTAATACTGATAGAAGCTAATGTCTGTGGTGTTTAAATGGGGAAATACTGTACAAAAATAGACCAGAGCTCATCAAGATAACAATTACTTCTCACACGAACATGCGTTTTTAGAATTATGAAAAATGTATTTTGGGACATTACAAAAACCTGGATGAACAGAATCACAGGTATCCCCAAACAACAACGTCAGATATGTTATAGTAACGTTGTATAATAAAGAGTATGGATATAACTATAGTATTTGTATTAGGGGTTTCTGTTTGGGGGTACCTGTGACCAGAACCATTTCAGGTGTACGAAAATGAATATTTTAAATCATAAAATGTAAGTACTTTAAATTTAAATTATCAAAAACTGCTTAATGGTGAAAAATAGGTTGTAGTATTTATAAACTAGGGTCCGTCACTGTCGTGTTTTAGTGAGACATTAATAGTTTATTTATCGTTTGGTCGCACACTAATTGTTTACCATTTGGAATGACCTTCCGGAAAAAAAGCACCGGAAGTGGCATGTAACAAAAGGACTAGAAAAGTAAAATTGGTTACCGAGTTAAATCGGAAACATCAAACATAACACTGGTGACGAGGACAATCCAGGTCCTGTAAGTTCAATCTATTCCCAAAATGACCGATGGTGACAAAACTTGCATCGGTAAATTCGATTGCTTTTCAAACCCCGCAACAACAGGTACCCGTTGGAAACGATGGCTAACCGCATTTGAACTGTTTGCCGATAGCAAAGGTTTGATTATTAGAGAATCGTCTGATGAAAATAAACGACGACGACGCGCACAGTTATTACATTATGCAGGTCCCGACGTGCAAGACATTTTCGTGACTTTACCCGATACAGGTACAGTTAAAGATTGCACGAAGGCTGTGAATGCACTGAACAAATATTTCGTACCTCAAGTAAACTCGCCATTCTCAAGACATGCATTCGATAAAATGCTCCAAAAACCCAGGTGAAACCATTCAGCAGTTTGTGACACGATTACGTACTGTAGCAAAAGACCGTGAATATGGTATAGACACGGACAATCAGATTCGCGATTCAGTTCTTGCAAACTGTAATTCGGAATATATTCGCCGAAAGTTACTAGAAGCCGGACCGGATCTCACATTGGCTCGTAAATAAAAATAGCTCACCAGTGTGAAGAAGTAGAGAAACAAATGGCATCTCTGGACTTGATGGGTCCTGAACCTCCTGACAGTGTACACCGTGTAACGTCTACCTATAAATAAAACCGTACCGTTCACTCCCGGATAAATGTCAGACTAGCAGGGGTAGGAGACCAGCTGTGAACAAAAGTGATAACTGTTGTTATAGATGTGGAAAAACTGGACACTTCGGTAGAGATCCCAAGTGCCCAGCACGTGGAACAACTTTCAATAAATGTGGTGGTAGAAACCATTTTGCAAATGTATGCAAAACCAAAACTTCAAAGGGGGAAGTTAATCATCTCGAGGAGAGTGATTATACTTTCAGCATAACAGACAAAACAAAGATGGGAATGATAAACGTTAACATAGGTGGAGTAGAAACAGACTTTCTCATAGATTCAGGTGCAACTAATAACATCATAGATGAAAACACTTGGAAAGTTTTAAAAAATAACCACATAAAATGTAAATCACATCTAAATGATGGGAATAGAAGTTTATTTGCATATGCCTCCAAAAAATCACTGAAAATAAAAGGTACATTCACATGTGAGGTAAAATGTGTTGACAGCATGAGCATGGCGAGTTCACTGTGATCGAAGAAAGGGTATATCGTTGATGGGAAGAGAGACGGCCATCAGGCTGAACGTTCTCAAAATTGGTGTCAATATTGCTATGATTTCTGACATTGCCAGCTCGGTGAAACAACAATTTCCCGAAGTTTTCAGTAAGCTGAATACCAAACAAGTTTCTTTACATATCGACCCAGAGGGAACTCCTGTAGCCCAGCCACTGAGGCGCACTCCATTCAATCTGAGAGGAAAGGTGGAGGAGAAAATAGAGGAATTAGTGAGACTTGACATAATCGAACCAGTAGATGGACCGACTCCTTGGTTCAACCCAGTTGTCATTGTTCCAAAAGCAAATGGGGAAATAAGATTGTGCATAGACATGAGACGGGCAAATAAGATTGTGCATAGACATGAGACGGGCAAATAAGATTGTGCATAGACATGAGACGGGCAAACGAAGCAGTAATTCGCGGAAGACATCCGACCCCGACTGTGGATGAAACTGTTTTGATACAAACGACTACGTTTTGGTGTCAATGCTGCAAGTGAACAATACCAATACGAGATCCGCACAGCTTTAGCTGGCATTTCAGGTGTTAAAAATATATCTGATGACATTGTCATACATGCTCCTGACTGGGAAAGTCACAACGAACGGCTGAGAAATGTTTTAAAGCGACTACGTGACTGTGGCTTAACTTTGAATAGTGACAAGTGTCAGTTTGGAATGGATAAACTGGTGTTCATGGGAATACTCCTTTCTGATAAAGGCATAGGTCTAACCAGTGAAAGGGTTAAAGCTCTTTTGAAAGCCAGAGAACCTGAAGATGCAGCAGAAGTACGCAGTTTCCTTGGACTGGCAAACTATAGTAGTAGATTCATTCTGCAGTTCGCTACATTGTCAGAACCACTACGAAGATTGACGAAAAAGAATGTTCCATTTCAGTTTGGACCCAAAGAGAAATCTGCATTCAAAGAGATCAAAAACAGCTTGGCAAATGCAGATACCCTGGCATACTTTGACAAAAACGCTCCAACGAAAGTGATAGCCGACGCAAGTCCAGTTGGGCTTGGAGCAGTGTTGGTTCAAAAGCAATCTGATGGATGGATAGCTGTTTCATATGCAAGCCGTTCTCTAACGGAATGTGAGAAAAGATATTCACAAACTGAAAAAGAAGCCATGGCTTTAATATGGGCTTGTGAAAAGTTTCACGCATATGTGTACGGAATGAAATTTGATTTGGTGACCGATCACAAACCATTGGAGACAATATATGGTCCACGTTCCAAACCATGTGCACGTATCGAAAGATGGGTATTACGTCTACAACCCTACGACTTCAATGTAGTGCATGTGCCTGAAAAGCAAAACATTGCCGACCCATTATCACGATTACTCAGTTCTAATTCTCGTGTTTCATCTAAGCACGCGCAAGAAGCAGAAGAATACGACGAGAAAAGTTGAAGAGGCTTCTGCAGTTGATGAAGAAATCAAAACACTCCGACATGCAATCCGAACCGGACATTTCGATAAGTGCAAATCATACATACACATATTAGGTGAACTGTGCATAATTGGTCAACTTGTTCTTCGTGGTACACGAATTGTATTGCCTTCTAAACTGTGACCCCTGTCATTATCTCTAGCACATGAGGAACATCTTGGTGTTGTAGGTACCAAACAGAGTCTACGAACAAAAGTATGGTGGCCTGGTATGGATAAAGCTGCTGAACGATACTGTAGAACATGTCACGGTTGTCAGTTAGTAGCACGACCAGATCCAGTTGAACCTCTGAGGCCGACACCACTACGCGATGGACCCTGGCAAGACTTGGCAATCGACCTGATGGGCCCATTTCCATCTGGACATTCACTACTTGTTGTAGTTGACTACTACAGTCGTTATTATGAAGTTGAGATAATGCAATCTACTACAACAGAAAAGGTGATAGACCGCATTGATGAGATCTTCAGTCGACATGGATTTCCATCGACTATCAAATCTGACAATGGTCCGCAATTCAAGTCTGATGAATTTGCAGACTACTGTAAAAACAATGGTATAACTCATAACAAAGTCACTGCGAAATATGCACGAGCAAATGGTGAAGTGGAGAGACAGAACTCTTCATTGTTGAAACGTATCCAAATTGCTCATGCTGAAGGGAGAAACTGGAAGGTGGAGCTAAGACACTATCTTCGATCATATCGAACACTCGCCCACCCCAGCACCGGAAAAAGTCTGCTGAACTGTTGTTCAATCGTAAACTGAGAGGAAAACTTCCAGAGTTCAATTCCAATTGTCACGATGACCAAGAAGTTCGTGACCGCGATGCTGAACAAAAGGGGAAAGCGAAACTGTATTCAGATTCAAGCAACAGAGCATGTTACTCCGAAATCGATATTGGAGACACTGTGTTGATGAAACAGGACAAACTGAACAAACTAACAACAGTGTTCAATTCTACACCATGTACGGTAGTAAAGAAAACTGGAAACAGTCTTGTGGTTGAAGGGCCAGATGGTTCTCGGTACTCTAAAAACTCTAGTCACATAAGGAAATTCTTCTCTGATCAAAATAATTCCCAGGATAGATCAGATTCAGTAGCACAAACCACTGAACTGGAAATTGATGCCGGATGCAAAAACAGTGAAACCAGGACTGAACAGAATCCAAATATACCAGAAATTCCAAGAACGGTGATTCCGTCTCACACAGAGTTAAAACAACCAGACTTACAACATGAAAGACCAGCATGTGTGAGGAAAATGCCAAAAAGATTTGAAGACTTCATTACTTGATTTAAATGACGATAAATCTTTTCAGCTGATTGGAAATGTATTCAATTTGGATAATAATTACAAGTTAATGTTTCGGGTTGAAACAAAATATTTAAGTTGTGTAATTTTATCTGTGAACACTGAACAGTGATTAATTCGGTTTAAATATTTTAATGCAAAACAGTTAACATAATTGCTTGATGATAATAATACAATGAGAACATTTCGAGATGTTTTAAAACAGGAAAAGAACTACTAGTAATTTGAGAAAGGAGGGATGTCGTGTTTTAGTGAGACATTAATAGTTTATTTATCATTTGGTCGCACACTAATTGTTTATCATTTGGAATGACCTTCCGGAAAAAGAGCACCGGAAGTGGCATGTAACAAAGGGACTAGAAAAGTAAAATTGGTTACCAAGTTAAATCTGGTTTGTTGGTAGTTAAATCGGAAACATCAAACATAACAGTCACTTTAAATGTAAAATTAGGATCTAGCCCAGTGAACACCATACATGTACATGGTCCTTATAATTGAATGCTTTATTAAGTACATACAATTCAAACCGACTGTTTGATTAGAAGTTGATTGGTTGGTGCACATCGATGATGAAATTCAAACCGATTCCAAACACCATGTTAATCCAGACCAGCCTCAGTGGTGCAGTGTTTAAGTCATTGGACTACAGGCTGGTAGATACAGGGTTCGTAGCCTGGTACCGGCTCCCACCCAGAGCGAGTTTTAACGATTCAGTGGGTAGGTGTAAGGCCACTATACCCTCTTCTCTCTCACTAACAACTAACAACTAACCAACTAATAACTAACCCACTGTCCTGGACACACAGCCCAGATAGCTGAGGAATTATGTTTTTGGGCTAGCTTTCAAGACTTTTATAATCGTGTAATATCATGTTTTCAACACAGGTTTCAACACTTCTATTATCATGTAATCATCATGTTTTTCGACCCAGGTTACAATACTTCATCAATCCAGTAATATCACATTTTCTACCCATGTTTCAACACTTCTATCATGTTTTCGATCCAGGTTTCAACACTTCTATCATCAAGTAATCATCATGTTTTGATCCAGGTTTCAACACTTCTATCATCAAGTAATCATGATGTTTTGACCCAGGTTTCAACATTTCTATCATCAAGTAATCATCATGTTTTGATCCAGGTTTCAACACTTCTATCATCAAGTAATCATGATGTTTTCGACCCAGGTTTCAACACTTCTATCATCAAGTAATCATCATGTTTTGACCCAGGTTTCAACACTTCTATTATCATGTAATCATCATGTTTTCGACCCAGGTTTCAACACTTCTATCATCAAGTAATCATCATGTTTTGACCCAGGTTTCAACACTTCTATTATCATGTAATCATCATGTTTTTCGACCCAGGTTACAACACTTCATTAATCCAGTAATATCATGTTTTCGACCCATGTTTCAACACTTCTATCATCAAGTAATCATCATGTTTTGATCCAGGTTTCAACACTTCTATCATCAAGTAATCATGATGTTTTCGACCCAGGTTTCAACACTTCTATCATCAAGTAATCATCATGTTTTGACCCAGGTTTCAACACTTCTATTATCATGTAATCATCATGTTTTTCGACCCAGGTTACAACACTTCATTAATCCAGTAATATCATGTTTTCGACCCATGTTTCAACACTTCTATCATCAAGTAATTATCATATTTTGACCCAGGTTTCAACACTTCTATCATCAAGTAATCATCATGTTTTAATCCAGGATTTCAACACTTCTATCATCAAGTAATCATCATGTTTTTGACCCCGGCTTCAGACTGCTGAGTATTTTGGTGCATCTCAAGTGGGAACCGAAGTCCGACATGAAATTGTTCACATAGGAATCCTTCTCCGACTTCTTCGTCTCGAATATCACGACCAGCGACACCCGTGCATCCACTCTCGAGATGAAATACGTACTATGAGCTTTCTGTGAAGTTAAAAAAAAAGAAAAAAAAAAGAAGAAGAAAAGTTATAATTCAACATATTTATAAGAAAAGAAAAAAAAGACACTGAGGGTGATCGATCCTACAAACCAACACACCTTGGATAAATAATATTAAAGAAATATATAACAATGAGAGAAAAGAAGGAAGGAAGGAAATGTTTTATTTAACAATGCACACATTTTATTTGTAGTTATATGGCATCAGACATATGGTTAAGGACCACACAGATATTGAGGGAGGAAACCTGCTGTCTCCACTTCATGAGCTACTCTTTTCGATTAGCAGCAAGGGATCTTTTATATGCACCATCCGACAGACAGGGTAGTACATACCACAGACTTTGTTACACCATTTGTTGAGCACTAGCTGGAACGAGAAATAGCCCAATGGGTCCACCGACGGGGATCGATCCTAGACCAACCGTGCATCAAGCGAACGCTTTACCACTGAGCTATGTCCTTCCCCCAATGAGAGAAAAAGGTAAAAAAAAAAGAGAAAGAAATGAGTCCACTGAGAAAAACTGATACTGCGATCCGCTACAGGCGATCAATAATTAAACAATCATTCTGAGAGTACTGCTAAAGCAATACATGTCCCTTACCAGGCCCAACACATTTTCATATCTCCCAAGTTCAAGGGCCGTAACTCTGTGAAAAAGGAGTAAACTGCCATAAAAAAGAAGAGGTTTGTTTTATTTAACGATGCCACTAGAGCACATTGATTTTTCATCTTATCATCGGCTATTGGACGTCAAACATGGTCATTCTGACACTGTTTTTTAGAGGAAACCCGCTTTTGCCACATAGGCTACTCTTTTACGACAGGCAGCAAGGGATCTTTTATTTGCGCTTCCCACAGGCAGGATAGCACAAACCATGGCCTTTGCTGAACCAGTTATGGATCAATGGTCGGTGCAAGTGGATTACACCTACCCACTGAGCCTTGCGGAGCACTCACTCAAGGTTTGGAGTCGGTATCTGGATTAAAAATCCCATGCCTCGACTGGGATCCGAACCCAGTACCTACCAGCCTGTAGACCGATGGCCTAACCACGACGCCACTGAGGCCGGCAAACTGCCATGAAAGTCAAACTTGATCCACAACAGTCCATGATAAACAATATAATTAAAAATTCATCTCAATATCTTCAGGTATTGCCCCCCAAATAAATTTCCATATCTCCTAAGTTCAAGGGCCATAACTCTGTGAAAAAGAGGTAAACTGTCATAAAAGTCAAACTTGATCCGCAACAGTACCTAATAAAGCTATATACATAATTTGAGCTCAATATTCCAAGGTATTGTGAAAGAACATCTGGAAAACTATATGTGGGACAGACAGACAGACAGACAGAAGGATGGAGATGAAACCTACAGGTTGGACCGGTATGAGACTAATAAATGTGTAACATTCTATGGCAATGCTAGGCTCAGACTGTCAAATGCCAGCAGAAAGTTATACACCGAGAATCGAGTTGTAAGAGCACTCAGACTCGCAAATGGACAGTCATAGAAGTCGTAACAGTAGAAAGTTGGCCAACTTTGTGCTGGCAGTTGGTAGTCTGAGCCCGGCATTATACACCGAGAATTGCTAAGATTAGCAACTGGACAATCGTAGAAGTCACGATAAAAGAAAGTTGGCAAACTTTGTGCTGGCAGTTGGTAGTCTGAGCCTTGCATTACACAACTATAAAACATTACATCCAGAATTTAAAGGGACAGACCCAAGTTTTGAAACACATTGGTGAACATTTTTACTGCTAATATTTAAAGCCATTTTTGTAAGCCATATAAAGCCAAGTCATAATAGAAAGTTGGCAAACTTTCTGCTGACAGTTGGTAGTCTGAGCCTAACATAACTCACCATGTCGTAAAAACAGCTGATTTTGTCTCCCGTCTCCGCCACGTCCTTCTCATTGATCCTCATCAGAACATTCGGCCAGTGGTTGGTCGGTCGGTCCTAAAAAAAATTAACAAAATAGTTTGGTATTGTTATCACACACCTGTAATTTAATTTAAAATTGCTATGTAAAATTTGTAATTGTCAAATGGAGGTAGAGACCTTAATATAGACATCCCCTTTTGGTCAATCCCCAACTTTAATACAAATGTTAATAAGTATTGTTTGGGTTTTTTAAAAACAAAAACAACATTATTTATATTTAATTTATTTTTGTTGTTGTTGTTGAATAATTTTATTTTAAATTAATTATAGAGGTATTGAATTAATTACTGTCTACATTGATCTGGCTGTTCTATTAATAAAACTTAAAATAGGGAAAGAGATAGGTAGGTGGAATATTACTCTCCGGGCTCTAAGAAAATGTTTGGTAATGCGTCAATGTATCGATGGTCTGTTCTATTCGGAAAAAAACCAACACTTAAACTGGGAGGGGGGAGGGAGGCATAATGTAGGTAAGATATAAAATGGCCATTTGACACGTTTATCTTA
Organism: Gigantopelta aegis; assembly: GCF_016097555.1. Taxonomy (NCBI): domain Eukaryota; kingdom Metazoa; phylum Mollusca; class Gastropoda; order Neomphalida; family Peltospiridae; genus Gigantopelta; species Gigantopelta aegis. The sequence continues at coordinate 33,738,345 of NC_054705.1, read as the reverse complement.
CAAAGAATTGTTTAAAAAATATATCTAACGACCCAGTGAGATGCAATTTGGTACAGTGCTACCCTCAGTTCAAATCTCCCGCTGTACATTGTAATCATGTGCTGCAGTGTAAGGAATGGGATGTACCCAGTGGTACAGCGCTCGCTTGATGTGTGGTCAGGTTCAGGATCGATCCCCGTTGGTGGACCCATTGGGCTATTTCTCATTCCAGCCAGTGCACTATGACTGGCATAATAAAGGCTGTGGTATGTGCTATCCTGTCTATGGGATGGTGCAAATAAAAGATAAATTGCTACTAATGGAAAAATAAATGTGTCAAAATGACCATGTTTGACATCCAATAGCTGATGATTAATAAATCAATGTGCTCTAGTGGTGTTGTTAAACAAAACAATTTTTTTTTTTTTTTTCATGTAGTAGTTGACATACAGGTCACACAGTGATCAAGGGGCGAGATGTAGCCCAGTTGTAAAGCGCTCTCTAGATGCGCAGTCAGTTTGGAATCGATCCCCATCGGGCTATTTCTTGTTCCAGCCAGTGCTTCACAACTGGTGTATCAAAGGCTGTGGTATGTACTATCCTGCCTCAGGGATGGTGCATATAAAAGATCCCTTGCTGCTAATTGAAAAGAGTAGCCTATGAAGTGGCGACAGCGGGTTTCCTCTCTCAATATCTGTATGGTCCTTAGCCATATAACTGTAAATAAAATGTGTTGAGTACGTCATTAAATAAAACATATCCTTCCAGTGATTAGTTTCAGGTTAACTTACACATCACAGAACAATCAATTTCAGTCATCCTTATTTTATTGGATGATGTGACTGTCATCACCATGGAACAATCACTCACGAGTCTCAAAAGTGATTTCAACATACATGTATGTTGGAGATGATATTTATCTACAACATGTCATCTCTTACAAAAAGTTTGTTTTGTTTAATGACATCACTAGAGCACACTGATTTATTAATCATCAGCTATTGGATGTCAAACATTTGGTAAATCTGATATATAGTCTTAGAGAGGAAACCCGCTACCCTTTTCCATTAGTAGCAAGGGATATTTTATATGTACCATCCCACAGACAGGATAGCACATCCCACAGACAGGATAGCACATACCACAGCCTTTGATATACCAGAAGTGGTCCAAAGACAGGTATATAAAGACACATGTGGCTGGAAGGTGTCTGGAACGAGAAACAATTTGCCAAAGACAGGTATATAAAGACTGTCTGTACATGTACGAGCATTATCATGGGCTGTTCTATTAACAAAATGGGGTAGGAGGTAAGGTAGGTGTCTGTACGAGCATTATCATGGGCTGTTCTATTAACAAAATGGGGAAGGAGGTAAGGTAGGTAGGATATTACTCACTCCTGGGTACGAGAAGATAGCTGGGAAGCTGTCGACACCCCTGGGTGGTTCCACAAATTTATCGGGGTGGTGGTATCCGGGTCCTGTGAACTTGTCCCTCACACCGGTGGTGTCGAACACAAGACAAACACTGGTGGCATCAGACTTTTTTTGAAATGTTATCATTCTGGAGAAAAAAAAAAAAAACCCATCAAATAAAGATGGAGACAGCAAATACTAAAGAATTTCCCATGAAAGACCATAATATATATCTTACAACAAGAGTGTTTTCAATCACAAACAAAAGCTAAATGAGACATGGAAATCAACATACTAAAACTGGGGAAGATGAAGGAAGGAAGGAAATGGTTTATTTACCGACACACTCAACACATTTTATTTTTGGTTATATGGCGTCGGACATATGGTTAAGGACCACACAGATTTTGAGAGAGGAAACCCGCTGTCGCCACTTCATGGGCTACTCTTTTCAATTAGCAGCAAGGGATCTTTTATATGCACCATCCCATAGTCGTGGTGCATTGGCTGGAGCGAGAAGGGGAAGATGACGTCGCTTACCAAAATGACGTCTTTGGTGGTCACTTGATTTAGTCATTTATTCAGGACTTCTAGATTTTTTTTTATAAAATCCACTAGCCATGGGATCAGTGACTTTAAACATTTACTAACCACGATTAAAAATTTCACCAGCCCTACTTTAAATAAATACAATTTTACTAATAACTAGTAATAATCAGATACATGTATGTCACCTAAAGAGGAAGCTACAGCTTAAATCTTCTTAGATTGGGGGTTGGAAGAGGGGGCAAGATATTACTTTTTATCGGATATACAAAGTATATGCAGGGTTTCAAAAATATGCTAGCCTGATGCCTAAGGCCAGTGGTTTTTAGACTCAGGCCATCAGATAATTACTTTGGTCAAGCCCAATGGCAAGTATTAAAATTAATTAAAAATGGTAAAATAGATTTAAACCATGTAGCTTATAGTTAACAGTTTTATTATAAAGCTAGCATAAAACGTTTTTTTTTCCCTTTTATACTGCTAGCATAAAACGTTTTTTTTCCCTTTTATCTATGATCATGACAGAGAATTTTAAAATATAGATTTTACTTACTTTGCAACAAAATCTTCACTTGCTTTGGCTGTCAGGGTCTTCATTTCAACAGAGGAGCTCTGCTTGGACAACACATCATAGAAATACAGACTGAACTGTAAAGGAAATGATACATGAATAAATAAGAAACTAGGATTCAGACAGACAGACAGAAGGATGGACATAAAACCTATAGGTAGTACTAAACCAAATAACTTCCAGCTGGGTCAAAGTTTGAGGTGCACCCAACGTTTGATAGAGAAGTGAACACCACAAGTCCTGTGATTGGTGATAAAAGTGAGTGTGTTGGTTGTAAAAAAATAAAATAAAAGTTTCATGTGGACAATTTTTTTTTATGCAATTTCATTTCATCTGTTACCACTGTGTCAAGTAGCCTTGTGCTTGAAACATGTATGGGGTACCTGTAAAAAAAAAAACAGTACTAAAATTTTGTGCGGAACTAGGGTAGTCATAGATACTACCTGTTATCTCAGAAATGAGCAGCTTGACTCTTAATTTTTTCTGATTCATTTTAAGGGTGAGGGGTGGTAGTATTTATATCCGTGGCATTTATGCCGAATGATATGCTGCAGGTAGAAGTTTTAGCCACATATGTTACTATTGTCGTCTATGGGATTTGATTTGGTAGTATACACCCTACAGTCCTCTCCTGTTGGACTGGTAGGGGACTAAACACAAACATTCTGAGAGAACTGGTAAAGCAATACCTGTCCCTTACCGAGCCCAACAAATTTTCATATTTCCTATGTTCAAGGGCCATAACTCTGTGAAAGAGTAGGTAAATTGTTATGAAAATCAAACTTGGTCTGTAACATGATACAGCTATTTACAAAATGATCAGCTTAATATTTTGAGGCATTGCGAAAAAATAGTCAGAAAAACTAATTTTTATATCTTTTAAATCCAATGGCCATAACTCTTTGAAAAATAGGTAAATCGTGATGAAAGTCAAACTTGTTTTGTAACTATACATGACAAGGTTAATATATGAAATGTCAGTCCAATATCTTGAGGAATTGTTAAAAAAGAACCAGGATGGAAAACTATGTGGAATAGACAAACAGACAGACAGAAGCACGGATACCAAACCTACAGTCCTCTCCGACTGAACTGGTATGGGATTAATAACTAGTTATTGCCCTAAGATATAGGGAATAACTGGTTATTGTCTTTATCCTGCGAAGCTTAGAATGGCGAATGCAGGATATAGCCGATATCTGAAGACAGTAACCAGTTATTTTTTTAATCTTGCAATCCTACAGGAATATCTGGAAAATCATTATTTATTCCATTTTTGTGTAAACAAATCGAGTATTGTCAACCTAGCAAGTTTTTTGTTGTATGACGTCATACAAGATACATGACATTATTTGTAAGATGCTAGCTACATTCTGTCATATTAAAAATGTGTTTCTAAATTCTAATTCATAAATAAATTTTGTATTGTTATTGCAAAACTAAAAGTTATATGTATTGTATTTACTGTACTTCAACGAATGATTTAAAGAGTATGTTTATTGAAAATCTACTCTGAAATAGTCGAGATGAGTCGGGCTTATGTCACGTGACCTATATTTTTGGTCAATAACCGAAAATATAGAGAATTATCTAGTCATTGTATCTTGCCAATGTATACAGTGATTGCTGGATAAATCGCTTTATCCTGTGAAGGTAAGAACGGTTTAATACTGTGGGGCGAGTGGCATTTGCCATTCACCTCAGCAAGATCATGATCACCCCCACAAAAGCCCAAGCCAATATTGATTATGAAGTGGCCTGTATCCTGCCACAAACTATCCCCACCAGCCAATATCGATTATGAAGAGGCTATGCCCCTCAAAATTAAAAAAAAAAAAATCACCATCCAGCAAAGTTTTTTACCAATAAAACTGGTGTAACCTCAGTCTGTGATGACTTTTTACATATACTACTCAAAAGAATTTAAGGGTCAGACGATATTTTTGACATTATTTTCTGAATCTCAATTATATTAGCTAGACCATAATGTCACGCATGGTATTGTTCCATTTTGACGAAAGTGGGTCTAAGCAACCCATAAATGAATTAAAATCCACTGTCATTGACACTGTTGACTAGTTCTAATGGCGAAAACATGCTTACATTTGCACGTAAATTAGGGCGAAAGCGAAAGGTCTGCTAAGTGCCCATAACTTGCTTTTTCACAAAGCGCTTCATTTGCACGCTTTGCACGTGTATTCCATGTTCCCAATGCTGAATTTCCGTATAATTGGAGCTTGCGTTCGTGTATGGTGCACACTCCAAATTCGACAATGGTACGACTTCAGCTGACTATAGAAGATCGAGGAAGGGCTATTGCTTGGCTTCAGGATGGCAATACGCAAAGAAATGTTGCTCTGAGACTTGGTGTCAGTCAGAGTGTCGTTGGCCGACTGTGGCAACGGTACCAAGCAACGAATTCTGTTCGAAATCGTCCACGTTCGGAAAGACCCCGAAGCACTACAAATAGAGAGGACCGCTACATCACCAATATGGCTCTACGTCAACGCACAACCACTGCACGCCGATTACGTGACAATCTGCGGACTGCGACTGGAACTTGAGTGTCTGATCAAACCATACGCAATCGTCTGAAAGCCAATAATCTACGCTGCCGTCGCCAGGCTGTTCGACCACCACTCCTACCACGTCACAGAACGGCCAGACGTCACTGGTGCACGCTTCATCTGCGGGCGGCAACGTGTTCATCGAGTGATGTTCACTGATCGAGTCCAGGTTTAGTCTCCAGTTCAACGACTGTTCGTTCTACAGACGTCCTGGGGAGCGCTTCGCTGACGTTAACGTTAGACAATGTCACCGGTTCGGTGGTTGGCAGCGTCATGGTGTGGGGCGGCATCTCTATCCACCACAGGACCCCCCTCTATGTGGTGGATGGCAATCTGAATGGAATCCGCTATCTGAATGAGATTATTCGGCCGTTGGTTCTCCCAGGCCTTCAGCAGATTGGCGGCGGGGCATTCTGCAGGATGACAATGCCAGACCCCACCGCGCCAGGGTGGTAACGGACTTTCTCAGACAACAAGGTATCGCCAGGAATTGGCCAGCATATTCGCCTGACTTGGCCCCAATAGAGCACGCTGGGACGAATTAGGCAGGAGAGTTCGGGATAACCATGCCCCTCCGGCCAACCTTCATGATCTGGGTCAACTTCTTATGGCAGAGTGGCAGGCCATTCCCCAAGAGTTCTTCAGACGTTGATCAACAGCATGAGGCAACGATGTGTCGAGTGTATTCGCGCCAGGGGTGGATTCACACACTATTAAACGAATGTTCTAATGTGTAAAATCCATGTTTGACAACCTTCAACTTTGACAGCATGTCATGTGACTTTCTTGTATACAGTGACGTTTATTTGTGGGTTTTTGTAAATATGGAACAATAAATTAAATTTTTGGTGTAGTTTACATCATCAATCTAATACACTCTGAAACTTATTTGGTTATAAATTTTTGACCCTTAAATTCTTTTGAGTAGTATAGATAAATATTCCTTTTTTTTTCTTTGTAACTTTATATAGCAGAAATCCAGTTATTTTCTAGCAAAATATCAACTATTACATCAAATTATTTTTCTTTATAACTTAAAAAATAGCAGAATTAAATCCAGTTATTTTTTAGCAAAATGTCAACTATTACATCAAAATATTTTTCCAAATTGAAATCAAATTCACCTATTGTTTGAAAATTAGCAATTGGCAAATTTGGGGAGTTCTAGGGCTATCTCTGCAACCTCGTATAGTTAATCAGTATATATTTATGACGAATCCTCTATATATTCTTTCAAAAATCCAACAAGGATGACAGACAGTTTATATTGAATTAAATCTCCACACTGACAAAGATATGGCTGCTGTTCTAATGGCTTTGCAATGAATATTTTCTCTGAACTTTATATTATATGTTTAGGATTCTCAAAGAAAGCACGGGTTTAAATTGAGTGGTGACACGTTACAATTTTGATGTTCTTCACTTAATTATGCAAAAGTGGCGAGATGTAGCCCAATGGTAAAATGCTCGCTCAATGCGTGGTCGGTCTGGGATCAATCCCTGTCAGTGAGCCCAGTGGGCTATTTCTCGTTCCAGCCAGTGGACCATGACTGGTATATCAAAGGCTGTGGTATATCAAAGGCTGTGGTATGTACTACCCTGTCTGTGGGATGGTGCATATAAAAAATCCCTCGCTGCTAATCGAAAAGAGTAGCCCATGAAAATGTGTTGAGTGCGTCGTTAAATAAAACATTTCCTTTCTTTTTATTCTGCAAAGACTATATGTGGGATCACTGGCCTCGATGGTGTCGTGGTTAGGCCTTTGAACATAAGGACGGTAGGTACAGGGTTCACAGTCCGGTACCGGCTCCCACCCATGACTCAATGGGTAGATATAAGACCACTACACCCTTTTCTCCCTCACTAACCACTTACAACTAATCCACTTTCCTGGAGAGAGAGAGAGAGAGAGAGAGAGAGAGAGAGAGAGAGAGAGAGGAGAGAGAGGGAGGAGAGAGAGAGAGAGGGAGGGAGAGAGTTTAGAGAGAGAGAGAGAGAGGGACAGAGAGAGGGAGGGAGGGAGGGAGGGACGAAGAGAGAGAGAGAGAGAGAGAGAGAGAGAGAGAGAGAGAGAGAGAGAGAGAGAGAGAGAGAGAGAGAGAGAGAGGGCTGTGTCCTGCCCCATGCACCTTTAAATTACTCAAGCTAAGAATTCTGACCTTTGACACGAGAAGTCCCTTGAACTTGAGAAGCCAAAGATACAATGCTGGCACTGTGCTCGATTTGGACTGACTAAATCCTTTCTTGCTCTGAATAATTAAAAAACAAAAACAAAAAAATTCATGAATAGGGAAACACTGACATGAATTCAAAAATTTATTCAGGGAAATAATAAATATTTAGCAGTTTTAAATGGAATGGTATGACTTTAACAAGAATTCAAAGATAAAAATTATTATAAAATGAATGAATGAATTAATGTTTGGATGGATGGATGAATGAATAGAAGAATGAATGAAAATTTACGAAGGAATGGACGAATAAAATGAATGAGTTAATGAATGAATGGATGGATGGATGAATGAATGAATGGAAGAATGAAGGAAAGAATGAACAGATGAATGGAGGGTAAAATGGGTATGGCACCATACCCAAAACCTTTTGCAGATTGTTTTATTTTTTAAGTTAACCTTTTGACAAAATTAATTACTCTATGATTTTGTTAATCCTAACCCTAAACTTAACCCATTTTCTTTCTGGGTTAGGCCCCCCCACACCCCCCCCCCCCCCCCCCCCCCCCCCCCCCCCCCCCCCCCATATTGACTGTGGTTGCATTCAATTCCATAGCGCCATATCCAAAAATGTCTTTTTGGAAAAAAAATACTGGAATGGAATGATAGATTTTTTAATGATACCCAGAACAAACTACAATAAACATTGGCTAATGTGTAACTAAAAGGATTTTAAAACATTTATACTGAATGAACGAATGATTAAGTTTCAAAAGAACTGTCCAATTTTATGATGCTGGACCATGTGATTTGTTTGTGTCATGTTAGAGTTATTGCCCCTACATTAAAACCACACACACACACGTGTGCACACACACACACACACACACACACGTGTGCGCGCGCACACACACACACACACACACACACACACACACACTTTTGGAGTAACATTTTCATGATATATGCAGAATACATTATTTTTAAAAATAATGAATGAATGACTGAATGACTGAATGATGTTTTCACAAAACATGCTTGGTTAAACAGTCAATTTTGAACTTTGTACACACACACACACACACACCAAATACATCTGTACACATATTTGGGTTTACATTTTCCTGGTACATGTATATCTAAAAATAATTCACTTCTCAAAGGGGAGACAATAATGTTGACTATTAAATAACTATCACTTGTTGACTGTGATAAATGGAATCATGTTTTAACACAACATGCTGGGACAAACACAGAAAGGATCAGAAAAAGAAATAGCAAACAAAATAAACTGAAATTCAATAACTTGTATCCCATCCCTTTTTCTTTCTTCTTTTTTTTGAGGAGAACTCCTTACAACAATCACAAAACAAGTGAAACACAATAAAACACACACACACCAGATACATCTGTACACATATTTCGGGTTACATTTTCCTGGTACATGTATTCAGCACGTATCTAAAAATAAATGACTTTTTAAAGGGGAGACAATGATGTCGACTATTAAATAACTATCACTTGTTGACCGTGATAAATGGAATCATGTTTTAACACAACATGCTGGGACAAACGCAGAAAGGATCAGAAAACGAAATAGCAAACAAAATGAAGTGAACTTTAGTAACTGGTATCCAATCCTTTTTTTTCTTCAGTAGAACCCCTTACACTAATCACACACAAAAGTGAAACAAAATAAAAGAACAATTATTCTAGAAAAAGAATGGTTGTAAATTCATAGTCAGCAACTACTAGGTGTCTAAACTTTGTTTTGTTTAAAGACACCACATTGACCTAAAGAAAGAAAGAAAGAAATGTTATGGATCACTGGTCAGTGCAAGTGGTTTACACCTACCCATTGAGCCTTGCAGAGCACTCACTCAGGGTTTGGAGTCGGTATCTGGATTAAAAATCCCATGCCTCGACTGGGATCCGAACCCAGTACCTACCAGCCTGTAGGCCGATAGCCTGCCACGACGCTGGTCCACATTGACCTAAGGTAACTGAGAGGTAAGTATCAAGGAATATTTTTTTAGATTAGTATAATATACAGTTCATAATCGTATGGGGTTTTGGGGTTTCTTAAAATTATATTATACATAATTCATTACAATTTACAGTTGCTTACAACTGTGTGTGACAACTGTGTGTGTGTGTGTGTGTGTGTGTGTGACAGAGAGAGAGAGAGAGAGAGAGAGAGAGAGAGAGAGAGAGAGAGAGAGAGAGAGAGAGAGAGAGAGAGAGAGGAGAGAGAGAGGGACAGACACAGAGAAAAAAAAAAGAAATGTTTTATTTAATGACGCACTCAACACATTTTATTTACGGTTATATGGCGTCAGACATATGGTTAAGGACCACACAGATTTTGAGAGGAAACCCGCTGTTGCCACTACATGGGCTAATCTTTCCGATTAACAGCAAGGGATCTTTTATTTGCACTTCCCACAGGCAGGATAGCACAAACCATGGCCTTTGTTGAACCAGTTATGGATCACTGGTCGGTGCAAGTGGTTTACACCTACCCATTGAGCCTTGTGGAGCACTCACTCGAGAGACACAGAGACAAGACAGACAGACAGAGATAGAGACAGAGAGAGAGAGAGAGAGACAGAGACAGAAGGAAGGAAATGTTTTATTTAATGATGCACTCAACACATTTTATTTACGGTTATATGGCGTTGGGACATATGGGTTAAGGATCACACATATATTGACAGAGGAAACACGCTATCGCCACTTCATGGGCTATTCTTTTCAATTAGCAACAAGGGATCTTTTATATGCACCATCCCACAGACAGGATAGTACATACCATGGTCTTTGTTACACCAGTTGAACAAGAAATAGCCAAGACAGAGACACAGACACAGACACAGAGAGAATTGATCAATTGTCTGTGCTGTGTACTGAAATGGAATGGAAAATTGTTTAACGTGCACATTCAGAGCAAGCTGTTGTAGCGCACGCCTGTTCTGGGCACAAGTACCAGCCTCAGCCGGTTCTTCCGTCCAGGACAGGAGTGCTGTGTACAGCAGCACGGGGTCTTCTATATGCACTTTTCCACAGACAGTATGCTTGAACCGTAATTAGATACAAGAACGGAAAGTTTTTAAAATACTGGATGAATGACACCATTATTTCAGAAAGTAAAAACAAAAGTGGTGAGATTCCTCCAGTTTACAGAAAAAACTAATTTAGCAAATTAGGAAATACAAACTATCAACAATTAATTACAACACTTATGTACCTCAGCTCTTGTCACTGGCAACTAGAAAGCAAAAATATAAAACAAGCACTTAATAAATAATGCACTTGCAGGGTTAATTGTCTAATGTAACCTTTAAAAACTGAGCATTAATTATTCTTGTAAAAAAAAAGATGGGGAAAACCCCCCACCTAAATTTGGATTACAGTATATGTAGCACTTGACTAATACATAATTTTTGGGGGGGGGGGGGGGGAGGGGCATGTTAACAAACAAGAAATTTATTTAAAAAAAAAATTAATGACACCACTAGAGCACAATGATTTATTAATCATTAGCTATTGGATGTCAAACATGTCGTCATTTTGACGTCTAGTCTTACAGAGGAAACCTGCTACATTAGTAGCAAGAGATCTTTTATACAGTATGTACCATCAAACGAACAAGATAGAACATACCACAGCCTTTGATATACCAGTCGACCTTAAAATTACATTCCAGAACAAACTCGCATTGCTACAGCTATTCCAAAGGGACGAATGCCTTAAGCTGTAATGACTGTATAAGAAACTTGTTTTGTAGTTAAAATAGCACTGTTTACAAGACTTCCATTTTTCACTGATACTAGAACTGCCCTGTCGGCAACACTCCCCCAAATCACCAAACCGACAAAGATATTACATGTTCCCTACTAGTGTGTGCACTCCCTGCACCCTCCCCTTAAATCTGCACCTGAGTATATAAGACTAACATCTGTAACCGATGCCAGCACGGCCCAGCTGGCAATACTGCCCCAAATCACCAACCAACAAATATTTGATGTCCCCTACTAATGCACTCCCTGCACCCTCCCCTGGAATCTGCACCTGAGTATATAAGACTTACGTTTTTCACCGATGCCAGCACGGCCCAGCTGGCTGGCAATACTGCCCCAAAACACCAAACGGACAAAAATATTACATGTCCTCTACTAGTGTGTGTAACCCCACCATCCTCCCCTAGAATGAGCACCTGAGTATATAAGACTTACGTCTTTCACGGATGCCAGCACGGCCCAGCTGGCGAGCCTGGAGTTAGCCTGGTGGAGCTGAAGAACGGCCGGCAGAAACTGCCACTCAGAGATCAGCACCTGGGCTTCTAGCAGGTAACTCAGAATGCTACACTCCAGACTGGAATCCAAAGAAAGGAAAAAAGAAAGAAATGTTTTATTTAACGACGCACTCAACACATTTTATTGACGGTTATATGGCGTCAGACATATGGTTAAGGACCACACAGATTTTGAGAGGAAACCCGCTGTCGCCACTACATGGGCTACTCTTTCCAATTAGCAGCAAGGGATCTTTTATTTGCGCTTCCCACAGGCAGGATAGCACAAACCCTGGCCTTTGTTGAACCAGTTATGGATCACTGGTCGGTGCAAGTGATTTACACCTACCCATTGAGCCTTGCGGAGCACTCACTCAGGGTTTGGAGTCGGTATTTAGATTAAAAATCCCATGCCTCGACTGGGATCCGAACCCAGTACCTACCAGACTGTAGACCGATGGCCTAACCACGACGCCACCGAGGCCGGTCTTAGAGAGGAAACCTGCTACATTTTTCCATTAGTAGCAAGGGGTCTTTTATATGTACCATCCCACAAACAGGATAGCACATACCACAGCCTTTGATATACCTAATTTAATGATTAACCAAAACTTTATTTGGATGTGTAGTTAGAAAAAACTTTTTAAGTTTTCTATTAGCAGCAACATTTTCTCCGAGACAGGACAGCACATACCAAAGCCTTTGATATACTGGTAATGGGGCACTGGTTGAGATGGATCTAATGTGGTTTAATCCTATGACCCAAGCACGTCATGCGAGCATGCTACCGACTGAGCTAAATCCCCCCCCACCCCCCTAATTTTCCATATAGTGGTTTACGGCCCGAGAGTAAATAAAGTTCTGTTCTATTCTGCAGTTTTTACCTGAAAGCCGACTTCACTGGACTGAGCAGGGGGTGATGGAATCCTCGTCTGTGCGCCTCAATTATCTCACTGGCGATCGTACTCAGGTCGACAAAACTCACGTTTTTGTGATTCGCCATGGCCGACATCTGCTCATATCTGAGAAATGGGTCAAGGTCATTTATAAGTCAGTTCTCAGAGTTGTCTACAGATGATTTTAAATTATTTTTTTCTATACCAGCTGACAATGAGAACAGCTGCACCCCAGAAAATAAGAATAAAAAAATGCTGTTTTATTATAGAAGTGCTATTTTGTGATTGATTATTGGATGTTAAACATTTGGTAATTTTGACATATGTGCTTTAAAAGAGAAAAACCACAACAGTTTTCAATTAGTAGCAAGGGATCTTCAATATGCACTATCCCACAGACAGGACAACACATACCACAGTCTTTGATATACCAGTCATGGTGCACTGGCTGGAAGGAAGAAAGGAAGGAAATGTTTTATTTAACGACGCACTCAACACATTTTATTTTCAGTATATGGTGTTAGACATGTGGTTAAGAACCACACAGATATTGAGAGAGAGAGAGAGAGAGAGAGAGAGAGAGAGAGAGAGAGAGAGAGAGAGAGAGAGAGAGAGAGAGAGAGGTAGGGAGAGGGAGAGGGAGAGAGAGAGAGGGGGAGGGAGGGAGAGAGAGAGAGAGAGAGAGAGAGAGAGAGAGGGAGAGAAAGAGAGGGAGCACTGGCTGGAACGAGAAATAGCCCAATGGGTCCACCAACGGGGATCGATCCTAGACTGACCGCACATCAAGCGAACGCTTTACCACTGGGCTACGTCCCACACCGCACTGGCTCAAATGACAAATAGCTGAATGGATCCACTGATGGGGAACGATCTCAGACCGACCGTGCATCAGGCAAGCACTTTATTACTGGGCTACGTCCCACCCTTTATGCTTAATTAAAGGAAACATGACACGAGACCATATTATAGCTCATTTTAAAAGCAAAATGATATAAAAATAATATACAAATAACTTTATAACAATAAAATACGTGTAGTTAACTTAAAATGAAGAAATTACGCTAATCAGTATCAAAGTACGATTTATGCATAATATTATTTATTCGTGAGCGTTCGGAAAAAAAGGGAAGTGACGTCACAGCTGCTGTACTCTTCCATTGTTGTTAACTGTTTATATATGGAGTAAGGGGCTTACGATCTTTTCAGTCCAACAGTGCCGTACTGCGCGGCCTTTGGGTGTAAAAATAAACAGTTTAAACGATCGGGATTGTCTTTTTATGGTTTTCCAAAGGATTGTATCCGAAGAAAGACACGTGTATTTTATCGCAAAAGAAAAGATTGGACACCAACACCGCATAGTACTTTGGTGTCGGCCTATTTACAGCCCGGAGCCCGAATGTTACCCGGAGACAAAAACAGTACTCGGTTGCGAATGCCAAGGTGTACATTGTACATATTTGGCACAAAGATACACCTCAGTATGATGTATTTATATATGTTAAAATAAAAATGTAGAAATTTTTATTTATTTATTTTTTTGGAAAAAAAAAGATTTTTCATGTTAGGGCCTACATAACAAAATCTGTATTCACCGTCCGAAGAAGGAAACGTCAATAAGTAATTAAATATGGCATATACAAACATGGGATTTGGCATGAGGATACATCTCAGTACGATGTATTTAAATATGTTTTTAAAAAAACCGTGTAGAAAATAATAATAATTTTAAATAATGTTTTTAATCACAAAAACGTTCCTCATCGCCCGAAGCCCCACAGTAACACGAAGTTCAATACAAAATAAACCACTACTGTTGGTGTCGAAATAACTATTATGTTTCATCCACGGGCTGACTTGAGAATCAGAGTGTTGTTTTAGTTAATTGGTCCTTTCTTTCCGTGGCCTGCACATGTGATTCCTGATTGGCATGTGTATATTGCAGGGTATCGACCAGGTAAGTGATTACCACTGTCTAGACATACGTACAAAATACATGCCAGTTTTTTTAAGATCACAGGGTATTGTGGCGAATCTAGGAAAAAAAGTGACAGGAAAAAAAGTGACAGAAAAAAAAAACAGGAAAAAAAGTCACAATTTTTAATTAAGAGATTTTTGTTAAATGTTCTGTGATTTTAATGTTGGTGGTTTAGGCAGATGTTCCACCCAATACCATGAAGAAATTCTGCCACATTCTTGCGGTCCTCAAGGCGATCAAGTCTGTTATCATAGAACCTCGACAATTACCACTAGATCTTTTGACACATTTCCACCACAACTTTGTTTTGCGAGTTGCATGTTTGGTATACATGAACCCCTCATGACAGATTTTGTGACCACCCTTATTGCTATGAATAACTTCCATATTAAATATACTTCTGAACGGGAACGGGAAACTCTATTAACGTGCCCCTATCCACGAAGGTTCAGGCACGCCCACCACGGATTTAGCCTCTGACTTCGCCAGTGACTAACTCCGGAGCAGGGAGTTTGAGTTTGGGCGGAATTTGGAAAAAAGCCATTTAGTAAAGTCACGCGAGCGCGGACCAAACAGCAGATACTTCGCAAACTTGAAGTAACACCGAGTGGGAGCCGTGTTCTGATTGGCTGAGTATACTTCTGATACTAGCAAGCTAGAGAATATATCTATATATAGTGAAACACATTTAACCTTAGGCATTTTATAAATCATTTCAATAGGAAGCCCTTAGTTTAAATCTATCCTAATCAGTAAGCTAGACCCAAGCATCACCCCTGCACAATATGAAGACTCTTTCTGGAATCCTGCCTAACTGACCTTAATTAATAAGTGTAACAATTAGTCACCACCCATGCACAATATGAGGCCTCTTTCTTTAATCTAGCCTACTTAACAATTACCCCATATATAAAAATTGTGACTTTTTTTCCTGTGATTTTTTTTCCTATACTAAATTGTGACTTTTTTCTGTGACATTTTTTTCCTGTGACTTTTTTTCCAGCCACCATTGTGGCGTAACGTGTCGCGACTGTAGTACAATGTTAATGGACATTATCAGCCGCCCTGCTTCATTACTGTAAATAATGCTGTAAAACCCTTGATTAAGTAGACTTTCCCATCTAAAATTACAAAACTGACCAATTACGTAGTACCAAAGAAAAGAAAATTATCACTTGGGTATCGTGAGTGGTCATTTTTACTCTAACGCACCCTATCAATATGCCTAATAATATGCTACTTTTTTTATGAGAGAAATACTATAACCCCATTTCGTTCTATTGATGCAAATAGAAATATATTTAGTTTAAAAGTTGATTATACTCTCAAGTCATTTATGTTGTTTTACAAGTCAGGTTAATGAAAGTGAAGCGCCTTGTCGTAAATTAGAGCGTTTGTTTACACTGTGCGTGCAGATTTCATTATGTACAGCCCGAACATAAAAAATGCGATATTTTCTTAAACAATAAAAAATAAATGTTTGTCCTACATTTATATTTTTTACATATTTAAATACATCATATCGAGGTGTATCTTTATGCTAAATATGAACAGTATACACCTCGGCATTAGCATCCGAGTTTTGGTTTTGTCTCCGGGTTACTTTCGGGCTCCGGGCTGTAAATTGGTCGACCGGTCTGATCTGGCACCATCGGTTTCTCCACCCTCCGACTCGCTATCCGTTTTTTCTTCAGTATCACTGTTGTAAGTAAATGTGTGGGTCTTTCTTCATTTACTAACAGCTCATATTGATACGGCAAAACGTTTTGCGAACGAACACTCATTGTTTTGGTAAGCTGTGCAAGTCTTAGATTCTTTATGAGTGGTACGGACTAATGCTTTTAAGTGTAAGGCTTCAGATCAAGCGACGCGTCTCTGACGTCACAGACCTCGTGATTGCCCTGCTCATTAAAGATCGGCAATTTCCGCTAAGAGCTCGTATCTGGGGTTTTTTTATGGAGATATTTTAAGTAATTAATTTTTTTTTTTTTTTTTTTTTTTTAGGTGATTCAATTTATAATTAATTGTACATGGTTGGTGCCAAATATAGGTCACGTGACATGTTTCCTTTAACACGTCATCAAGTTTGAGGTGAAATGTTTTGAGGTTAACATGTTTCTACTTTGGATAATATTTTTTAATACTTATTTTGTGTACACCCATTATTACCTCAGCTTTGGTGCAGTCTAAAACCCTGTAAATATCACACATTTTGGACAGAGAATATAGAAAATGTCTGACAAACTGCGGAACACCCAGAAACACTGTACAGATTGAAGCGAGACCCAGGCCAGTGGTAAATTGCTCGCTTGATGCGTGGCCGGTTTGGGATCGATCCCCGTCACTTGTCATTGGGCTATTCCAGCTAGTGCACCACAACTGGTATATCTAAGACTGTGGTATGTGCTATCCTGTCTGTGTGATGGTGCATATAAAAGATCCGTTGCTACTAATGGAAAAATGTAGCGAGTTTTATCTTTAATTACCTAATGTCTGCTCTAGGGGTGTCATTAAACAAAACAAACTTCTATACGGATTATTAAAAATCTAGACTTCCGATAAAACCCCAAAAGAACTTTTCTGTCTGGAGGATACAAGTCCATCATCTTGTGTCGAGCTGTCAGGTAATGATAGAGTTGTCCGCACAGATGAGCCAGCAGAATCTCCAGGTCACTAGGGGGCACTGTTCCGGGTGTGGTGTCCATGTGGCCCGAGCTATCAAGTCTCTTGAATTCTTGTATTAGAAACTGGTAGATGTTTCTGAGGTTCTAAAAAAAATTATGAAGACAAAATGTTTTTAAGAAGTGTTTAAGAAATGATCACATGGAGAGGTGGTGAAAAGGTTGTGAGACAATGTTTTCAAACACTCGCCACCTACAAATTGGCAGCTTTTTATTTTACAATGAGTTATTTTAAAATGTATCCAATGAATTGGCTGGAACGAGAACTGATGGGCCCATCGACAGGGATCGATCCTTGACCGACCACACATCGAGCATACGCTTTACCACTAGGCTATGTCCCGCCTCCTAACTGCGGGATGAAAAGTTGGGTGCACCTTGGACTTTTACCCACTCAGATACTATTTGGTTTCCAGCTACGAGTTGTAGGATAAATGGTATCTAACATACACAATGGTAGTATTCTATTTCTTAGGGGGCGGGACATAGCCCAGTGGTAAAGCGCTCGCTTGATGCACAGTCTGTCTAGGATCAATCCCCGTCGATGGACCCATTGGGCTATTTCTTGTTCCAGCCAGTGCTCCACAACTGGTTTAACAAAGGTCGTGGTATGTACGATCCTGCCTGTGGGATGGTGCATATAAAAGATCCCTTGCTGCTAATTGAAAAGAGTAGCCCATGAAGTGGCGACAGTTGATTTCCTCTCTCAATATCTGTGTGGTCCTTAAAGGTAGGGTCTACACAAACAAGAGCCTTATGTGTTGGAAAGATGCATACCCGGACCACCAACACATACTGACACTTTAACAAATGAAAAATGCGTAGTTTTAGAGTTAATAAAAAAACATGATTATTCCTGCTAACTGGGGGCAGCCATTTTGTTTCACTTGGGGCGAAGTGACGTCAGCTCTGTCCATCTCCTCTATTGACAGTGTAAACAAACGCTCTAATTTACGACAAGGCGCTTTGCTTTCATCAACCTGACAACATAAATGACTTGATAGTATAATAAACTATTTAACTAAATATATTTCAGGTTACATCAATAGAACAAAATGGAGTTATAGTATTTTTCTTTTTTTTTAAATCCCCCCCAAAAATGCATACTATTAGGCCTATTGGTAGGGCACGTTCAAGCAAAAACGACCACTCATGATACCCAAGTGATACTTTTCTTTTCTTTGGGACGACGTAATTGGTCAGTTTTGTGATTTTAGATGGGAAAGTATACTTAATCAAAGGGTTTTACAGAATTACTTACAGTAATAAAAGCATGGCAGTTGGTAATGTCCATTATGATTTGAGGTGTATCCATGCTGTTATCACACAATACTCTGTGATCTTCATAAAAGAGGCACGCCTTTTTAGTGTCTAGACACAGTGTCTGGGGACCGTCTAAATATACACCTGCCAATCAGGAACCACAGGTACAGGCCACGGAAAGAAAAGACTCGCTTTTTTCATTGGATGGTATGGCAGTAGCAACCTGGTCATCACCTAGAAGCAGCCAGTATGTCTATAAATTGTTATCACACAAATATGTGTTAACAGTATGTGTTATAAAAATAAACGAATGATGTTCTCACCAATGGGTATGTAAGAAATTACAAAATTGTTAATAATGGCATCTGCTACCTTCAGACTACAGGATTTAAAATTTTATGGGAGATACTTTATCATGGTTACACCAACATTCAAAATGTTGCTTACCTCCCTTGCCCTTCCAATACCATGAAACCTCTTCTGGCCTAAAAAGGTCAAATTCATGTACATTTTACCTGGTTACACCAACATTCAAAATGTTGCTTACCTCCCTTGCCCTTCCAATACCAGGAAACCTCTTCTGGCCTAAAAAGATCAAATTCATGTACATTTTACATGGTTACACCAACATTCAAAATGTTGCTTACCTCCCTTGCCCTTCCAATACCAGGAAACCTCTTCTGGCCTAAAAAGGTCAAGGTCATGTACATTTTCTCTGCTGTGGCTAGTTGTGAGAAACATTGCAGCA
Organism: Gigantopelta aegis; assembly: GCF_016097555.1. Lineage (NCBI taxonomy): Eukaryota > Metazoa > Mollusca > Gastropoda > Neomphalida > Peltospiridae > Gigantopelta > Gigantopelta aegis. The sequence goes on along the minus strand of NC_054705.1, from coordinate 33,719,239 downwards.
GAGTGCCCCAGCAAGTGGCAGTTCCACCTTTATCCTTGTCCTGAAGATATTAAAAGAAAAAGTAAAGTTTGTTTTATTTAACGACGCCGCTAGAGCACATTGATTTTTTATCTTATCATCGGCTATTGGACGTCAAACATATGGTCATTCTGACACTGTTTTTAGAGGAAACCCGCTGTCGCCACATAGACTACTCTTTTTACGACAGGCAGCAAGGGATCTTTTATTTGCGCTTCCCACAGGCAGGGTAGCACAAACCATGGCCTTTGTTGAACCAGTTGTGGATCACAGGGTTTGGAGTCGGTATCTCGATTAAAAATCCCATGCCTCGACTGGGATCCGAACCCAGTACCTACCAGCCTGTAGACCGATGGCCTGCCACGACGCCACCGAGGCCGGTCTATATTAAAAGAAAGAAAGAAAGACGTTTTATTTAACGACACACTCAACACATTTTAGTTATGGTTATATGGCGTCAGACATATGGTTAAGGACCACACAGATATTGAGGGAGGAAACCTGCTGTTGCCACTTCATGGGCTACTCTTTTTGATTACAAGCTGGGAATCTTTTATATGCCAACGCCTTCGGTCAAAAATGACATTTGCAGGATAAAATAAATAATAACACCCGCAAATCTAAAAACTCCATATGGTTATCTCCTAATTGGTTCTTAGGCCAAAGGATCAAATCCCCTGTGGACCAACATGTATCCTGTTTCCCCACCTTCCTAACCAGTACCTCATGACTTGTATATAAACGGTCTTTCCTTAATGGAAAAATGTAGCAGGTTTCCTCCGAGTCAAAATGGCCAAATGTTTGGCAACCGAAAGCTAATGATTAGTTAATCAATGTGCTCTAGTGGAGTCGTTAAACTGACAGACACTAGTTTTTAAACACCATGGCATATCTGTCAATATTAGAACTATTTTTGATGACTGAAATCAAACATTACTCAGATTTAATTATTTGGATTATCCATTTCCGTGCATCCAAAGTTTTTTTGGCTTGGTGCTTATAAAACTTTTAGAGTCGAGACTCGAGACTCTATTTAACAGAGTCTGTGACAGTAATGTCATGACAAAGCCATACAAATTGTATGTGTGTGACGTCATTAGAGATTGAGTCTGCACTCTAAACGTTTTATAAGCACGGGCCCTGGTCATCCTGGTATTTGTAATACCAAGAAATGCATTTTTCATATTTTTAAAAACACACGTACCTCTGAATTCTAAATAAAGGATATGGAGATGTTCATTACTTTTAAAGGGACATATACCCTAGTTTTAAACACTAAGACATATTTTTACTATTAGAGCCGTTTTTGATAACTGAAATCATATTTTACTTAGATTTTATTGTTTACATTATCCAAGTCGGTACATTCGAAGTGTTTTTGGTTATCCTGTTGTTTTTAATATCACAAAATGCATTTTTCATATTTTTAAAAACACACGTACCTCTGAATTCTAAATAAAGGAGATGGAGATGTTTATTACTTTTAAAGAGTATTTCCCATTTCAACATCACAGACTCTTGTTTCACTCTGTTGTAACTTTATAGAAATGTGTTACAGTTTTGTACATCAACTAAACTTAGTGTCCAATTTTATGGGTTGAAATTAGGCTCTGCAACTTTAAATAACCAAACTTAGGGTCCAATTTTATGGGTTGAAACTAGGGTCTGCAACTTTAAATAACAAAACTTAGGGTACAATTTTATGGGTTGAAACTAGGGTCTGCAACTTTAAATAACCAAACTTAGTGTCCAATTTTATGGGTTAAACTAGGGTCTGCAACTTTAAATAAAATAAACTAAGCGGTTAATTTTTATTTTTATTTTAAACATTCAGTTTACCGCAAGTTCTTTCGCCCGGTCAAATGCGAACTGACTGAGGTGTAAGAAATAATTTTCTAAAAAGTTCTCCTCTCTCGAGTCAGATGCTGGAGATGACATTACTCAGTCTGGGTTAGATCATTTGTCTCACTGGAACTCTTCTGAAAAAAAGAAGTAAAAAAAGGAGATTAATTTGCATGTCCTCAGCATTTAAAGATAATTTTTTCTATGAACACTGTGAATTACGTAGAAAATGTGTTTCTCGCCAAATAAAGACAAAGAATGAAAAAACTGTTTTATTTAACAACGCACTCAAAACATTTTATTTACAGTTATATGGCATCGGACATATGGTTAAGGACCACACAAATATTCAGAGGAAACCCGCTGTCGCCACTTCATGAGCTATTCTTTTCGATTAGCAGCAAGGGATCTTTTATATGCACCATCCCACAGACAGGATAGCACATACCATGGCCGTTGATATACCAGTCGTGGTGCACTGGCTGGAGCGAGAAATAGCCCAATGGGCCCATCGACAGGGATCGATCCTAGACTGAGCGCACATTGAGCGAGCGCTGTACCAATGGGCTACATCCCGCCCCCGCCAAATAAAGAGTGCATAATCTGAAATACGTACACTACCATTTTGTTTTATGTATATAGTAAATAAATATTTTTAAATTGTCCCCCTGTATCCAAAACGATTTCCATGCCCAGTGATTCGGTGCAGTGGGTGTGGCCCGGTAACCTAGCTATTTATAGACTGCCTATGACCTCACTTTGTAGCCTATTTATAATTGCAACACATGATACTACAAGATAGTTTAACACTTTTAAATATTTTGGGGGCGGGACGTAGCAAAGTGGTAAGGTGCTCACTTGAAGCACGATCAATCTGGGATCAATCCCCATCAGTGGGCCCACTGAAGTATTTCTCGTTCCAGCCAGTGCACCACGACTGGTATATCAAAGGCTGTGGTATGTGCTATCCTGTCTGTGGGATGGTGCATTTAATAGATCACTTGCTGCTAATGGAAAAATGTAGCGGGTTTCCTCTTTAAGATTACACGTCAAAAATTACCAAATGTTTGACATCCAATAGCCGATGATTAATAAATCAATGTGCTCTAGTGGTATCAGTAAACAAAACAAACTTTTAAACTTTCTTAAAATTTGTACATCTCATGATCAGTTTTGGAATATTTTTCTTTAGTGGCACAGTTTGTCGTTACTGCAGATGCATGTTCAAATTTCAAAGTGATACACGCCTACGATGAATATTTCTCCTGGGTAGATTGTGTACACACATGGATCTTAGTTCACTTTTATTTCTAGTAACAATGTGACTAATTGTGAACTGGACTGATTGTTAAGTATAAGATGTTAAACGTTTCGTTTTTGTTTCCTTTTTTCTGTATTTTCCATTTCAGTTTTCTCTCAAGATTTTTGTTTGAACTAAAATAACCGAAAAGTGTTATACCGTTTACTAATTATATTTTTAAAATGCAGGGAAATATTTTTCAGACTAGTTTTGTCATTCTTAATATCAATAATGCTGTCCTATTTCATGTTTATACAAGAAAACACGTAAATGATTTTTTGAAATTATCATATAATTATTGATAATTCTAATAATTTTTAAATGCACCTTTAACAATATATCAGGGAATGAACTATTCAAAAATTAATTGAGCTTTAATTCACTAATATACACCGACAACGTAACAACTTCCTACGAGTATATGCATAATACTGAGAGCACTGAATCACCAGATGTGCCGATACACCGGACAAGACTGTAGGGTAATTTCGTACCATGGTCATTTCAGAAAGGTTATAGAATCATATCAAATGACCTTACTACGAAATGCCTATGGTACAAAACACCTACATGTATGGTGCAAAATGAATATGGTACGAATTGACCAGCAAACTGGTCTAGGTTCCATCGTACAAAAAAAGAAAGTTCTATGTCAAAGTTCGAGGTACAATCAAATATTTATGCAGTAAACACAGCTGCGGCTGTGATTGGTAGTAATATGTGACATTGATTAATTATTTGTGCAAATACTATTATCTATTGGCAATAAATAAATACACTTTTATTTGTTAAATACAAGGCCATACCACTTTCCTTTTTTATTTGGTTGCTTGGTTATATTTGTTGTATCTGTGAAAATGTTCTTCATAGGTGAATTTGAAAGGAGTGTTTGGCAACCTATAGTCTGTCCCACAGTGATTGCATTTTTTTCATACTATGTAATTTACTTCAAGTTATTTATTTCCAAGCCGATTGATTTGTAAATTGCACATACAAATTGTATTTCTTTGTTATTTCCAAAACAATTTTACTGTTCTTACGTCAACCAATCTGAAATTATTTCCAAAAAATATTTTAATAGAATGATGGGATGGATTATACCACTATTTTTTTTATACTGTAACGTCCCTGCAGTTGTTATGCAGTAAACACCAGAGGTTGAAACTAATGCAGGGTATCCTCAAAAACTGAATTGCAATTTTTAACAAAAATAACAGTTGCTAATAAAAACATTGGCATTAATTAAATGTTATATTATATGTGATCCCCCTCATCCCCCTCCCCCCCACCCCACATTTTCTTACAGGTAGATTAACTGTGAGATGCAACACTTTTTATTGGTGTAATGCCTCTATGTGTTGATATGCTGCTTATATCAATTTTATTAGTAAATGTTAACATTATCGGCAAATGAAATTGTTTTGGTCTATTGGAACCTATAGGGAAATCGATCTTGGTACCCATCCTAGGGGCGGGACGTAGCCCAGTGGTAAAGCTTTCGCTTGATGCGCGATCAGTCTGGGATCGATCCCCGAGCTATTTCTCGCTCCAGCCAGTACACCAAGACTGGTATATCAAAAGCCATGGTATGTTATCCTGTTTGTGGGATAATGCATATAAAAGATCCCTTGCTGCTAATCGAAAAAAAAGAAGAGTAGCCCATGAAGTGGCGACAGCAGGTTTCCCCTCTCAATATCTGTGTTGTCCTTAACCATATAATCGTTAATAAAATGTGTTGAGTGTGTCATGAAATAAAACATTTCTTTTGGTACCCATCCAACCTGTCTTATCTACTGCAGAATCATGAATGTCGATGAATGGTCTGAAAATTACTGTAAACCAGGGGCGTAGGCTGGGGGGTTCAGACGAAACACACACACACACCACACACACCCCGCTAAAGCAAATGGTCCGCTTTCAGAACTAAAACATACAGGTTTATACATATGGAGTTTCTGATGCAGTGATGGTGCAAAAACAAAATAGAAAAAGGTTCCATATTCATATTCGAACCCCCATCCCCCCACTGGTCCCAGGTCCAGGCCCCTGCTTACAAACCTTAAGTCTAGACTTTAATAAAGTCCAGACTTTAACGTCATGGGAACGCCATTCAAATAGCATTACGTTAAAGTCTGGACTTTAATAGAATTACGGTTAAAGTCTGGACTTTTTTATTAAAGTACTGTGATTGGTAAAGTAAGTTTTAAAAAAAAACACGGGCCAAGAGTACCACGCTAGCCTTGTGCCCCTGTAAACTCTATTGCGAAACTTAAACCTAACACGAAATTTTTAAAACTTGTGGGAAGGGGGTATTTATGGGTCACAGTTTGGTTGATATATTGCATATAGGACGGATTTATAGTTAGTCCAACCTAAATCTAGAGTAATAAGTTTTTTTAAAACATCACGCTTGTTCAAGAAAACCATTTTTAAAACATACTAGTTATCAATAACTTTATTTTTCAAGTACTGTTCATATTTCGTAATCCAGTATCGCTACGTTGTTCTTGTGAAAATTTGACATATTGGATTTTCTGTGTTAATTTTCACCATAAGGGTGCTTTTGTTCGTACTTTTGGGAGGAAATTGTCACAGAATATCAGGGACCAACCGTTCGTGTCATTCCGTAAAATATTCGGTACATCCCGTCACAATACATTTCTGTACGCTGTGTATTAAAATGTAGTGTTTAGCCGCGTTAATACCTTACTTGACCATTATGTCCCTCCACCGAGAACGCCATTATGTCCCTCCACCGAGAACGCCTTTTTTTCATACTATGAAATTTTCTACAAGCTATTTATTTCTGAGCCGACTGTTTTGTAAATTGCACACAAAAATAATACTTTTTGTTATTTCCAAAACACTTTTACTTTTCTTCTTACGTCAAACCAAACAAACTGATAATTAGTATTATATATATATATATATATATATATATATATATATATATATATATATATATATATTTATTTATTTATATATATATATATATATATATATATATAATATATATAATGATGGGACGGACTATAGCTCGAATGTCCTCTAGCCCTCCACTGTTTATATGTAACAGGGAAGGGCTAGAAGACACCCGAGCTACATAAGTAGTGTTCGAATTTTTGGTTACAAATACATACACGTTAAATGACTATATGAATTAAATATATGAAGAGAAAATTTAGTTTGTTTTATTTAACGACACCACTAGAGCACATTTATTTATAAATCATCGGCTATTGGATGTCAAATATTTGGTAATTTTGACATATAGTCTTAGAGGAAACCCACTACATTTTTCCATTGGTAGCAACAAATCGTTTATATACATTAACATCACAGACAGGATAGTACATACCATGGCATTTGATATACCAGTCGTGGTGCACTGACTCGAAAGAGAAATTGTATGAAGAGAGTATTTAACCTATATATTGTGAAAATATATAAAATTTACAAATATACAACAATTTTATTTATTTATATACATACTAATCTGTGTCAAGTACTTGTTCTTAAAACACATTCGTAACCTAAATGGTCTTTCACAATCACTGGCTTAGCCAGGATTTTATAGGGGGGAGGGGGGGAGGGCACACTATGTATGTATGTATGTATGTATGTATATGTATGATTTTATAAAATTTAGTAGTTTTAAAAAACAGAAGAAGTTTAATTGGGAGTCTGAATTGTCAATTGCTATACGCTCCTCTTTGACAGATCATGGGGCGGGATTTAGCTCAGTTAGTCGAGTTCTCGCTTGAGCTGCTTGCGTCACAGGATCGAACAGCCTCGGTGGATCCATTCAGCTGATTGGGGGTTTTCTCGTTCAAACCATGCAGTACACCACAACTGGATAAAGGCCGTGGTATGCGTTTTCCTGTCTGTGGGAAAGTGCATATAAAAGATCCCTTGCTGCATTAGAACAAATGTAGCGGGTTTCCTGATCGACGTGCTCGTTAAACAAAACAAACTTTTTGCCAGGTTGTATTAATTATGGTGAGACGTCCATCCCTCCTAAGTTCCGAACGAAAACGTTTCGTTTCCGTGGCATATCTTTCTTAACAATTCATATCACCAAACTTTCTTTTATGCAAGTACAATTACCTGTTTCCATTTTTTTCTTTTCTTCGAGAGGTGATATCGTCTAATTGACGGCTCGGTGGTCATCCGCCTATCCACGGTCAATTAGACGATATCACCTCGAGAAGAACAAATAATGGAAACTGGTGATCATCCGCCTATCCACGGTCAATTAGACGATATCACCCCCGCCTATCCACCGTCAATTAGACGATATCACCTCGAGAAGAACAAATAATGGAAACTGGTGGAAACTGGTGATCATCCGCCTATCCACCGTCAATTAGACGATATCACCCCGAGATGAACAAATAATGGAAACTGGTGATCATCCGCCTATCCACGGTCAATTAGACGATATCACCTCGAGAAGAACAAATAATGGAAACTGGTGATCATCCGCCTATCCACCGTCAATTAGACGATATCACCCCGAGAAGAACAAATAATGGAAACTGGTGATCTCCATTGTAAAATACCTTTTACCTTCTTTTATTTTATTTCCTGTAAATTATATATCTTTTATTTTTAATGTAATATAAATAGAGAACTATTTTCATTCCCGAAATTCTCCGATGTTAAGGCCGGCGCAGACGAGCGTTAAAAAACGCAGCGACGTGCGTTAAAAATAGCAGTCCGTCTAAAAACGCATGCCGCTCGTGTACATATGCGTCGTGTTAGCGTTTACCTGCGATAGGTCAGGGATTTCTCTGCGTATATATATTTTTAACGTCATGTGACGTGAGTAATCATGTAACATGTACAAAATGGTGCCACATATGTGGTTGACTCTATTTACGTCAAATGTAAGCTTAGGCCTACTGTACGGAAATTAAATATACCAGGCATTTGTATTTTTTAGGCAATTCCCCCCATTGCCGCAGCCTTCAAAACTCTGTCACTATACTCAGGTGAATTAACCTGGTACAGGACGTTCTCTCCTGGTAGAGCTATATCAACATGTGTTCGTTTTTTGAGTCCACATGGTGTCAGTGGATGACGCCATTTTGAAACGCTTCGACAGACGATTGGTTCATCTAACAAATCTCATGGCAACGCAGACACAGATTGGCGCACACGGTGCGTTTTCAATCGGATCCGTCTGCGTTCATCCGTTCAATGTCAAACACGTTTGATTTCTAAAAATGCATCGCAGAGTTAAAAAACGCAACGCAGCTGCAACGCAGGATAGTCGCACACTGTGCGTTTTTACTGCGTTCATCCGATTTTTGACGGAATGCGATTTTTAACGCACCTCGCTGCGTTTTTTTATCGCTCGTGTGCGCCGGATTTTACTCTTCCACATTTAAATTTGTCAAACGTATCTGTAACTGAATGACTTCAATTGATAGGAAGAGTCAATCATCGGGGTAACGAAATTTGAAGTAAATTTGCAAAACTGGTTATATGAAAAATACTATTGTGTATTTGAACTAATTTTTATTTATATAGACGCAAAAATAACAACAACAACATAATGCTTTAAAGGGACACACCCTAGTTACGTTTATTTGTTAACCATTACGGTGTTGTTTTTCGCTATTAAACCCCATTTTTCACAAATAAAATTGCACTTTACTTACATTTTATTATTTAGAATACACATTTCCATTCACCTGAAGTGCTTTTTGGTAATCCTGATTTTTTTAAAACCACGAAATGCATTTTTTGCATTTTTTCACAAGACGTTTTGTCGAGAAAAACCGTTAAGCAAGCGAGGTCCAATCTATTTTTAGAGGGAATATTTCCATTTCAATGTCACAGACGTTGGTATATCACGTGACCGTTATCATTTTGGTTCGGTTTGTTTTCTCGTGCACGGTTCGCGCAATCAACATCCGATTTGTTGTTCATTTGTGAAATTTTTCTTCACAGTTCGTGAACATTTTCAGTAACAATAAAGTTCAGACAAGTAAGTGTCTCAATACAAAACGTTACAAACCCTTAAAACCAATAATTTTTCTAAGTCTTACGATATCTGGAGAGGGGATACAACCAGGACAGAACAGTTGGAACATGTCCAGAAGAGGTGAAACGAACGCACCCCGAGTCTGTGAAATTTGTCGTGACGTAGGCATTGTTGTGCTTCGAGCGATATCTACCGGTGACATCAGAATACTAACTTTGGGACATGGGGATTCCCATGGTATTTATCGATATAAAACCTGCTTTTTCACTCCATTTGATAAAAACGTGATCTAAGTGTGTTACAGGTTTGTAGATTAACCAAATTATAATTTATTTTCGCTGGATGGAACTAGGATGTGCGGCTTTAAACTGAAAGCAATACCAATAAAGCACTTTTAAGATGGAAGAACATAAAAAAACCTTCAAATACCCTGCAATATGGAACGGTCTGAAATGTAAACTTGTAAAAGTGTTTGTCGATAAAACAGATTTATATATATTCGTTTTTATTTATTATGCTACGTTGCTAAAGGGGCATTCTCATTATGCGCTTAGTCGTACCGACTTGTCGCATGCGACGGAATCGTACTGTGAAAGCATACAAATCGGAACGACATCAGTCGTATACAAGTCGTGCCGGAATCGTACCGATTAGGGACCTATTCTATTTCTCACGACAAATCGTAAGCTGTCAGCCAATCAAATCACATTAAGGTACAACCGTTTAGTTTCGTCACTCCAGTGTGTTTTTTATTTTATAAACATGTCAAAATGTCCGAATTTCATGGGTCCATAAAACCTATTATTATCCAGATGTGGTCAATAATTGTTTTGTTACATAATGTTATTAGTAAAATTGTCTACATTCATGTTTTCTTTATTTCTGTGGAAATTTGTAGGCATTTACATTTCCCGCAAAATATTTTTAAACTGACGCGCTTTGTTTGACGTCATCAAATTTTATGACGTAACGTTTTCCTACACACACGATTCGAGTCACAACGGCAAGCAGGTGCGACTAATAGCATAATGAGAAGGCCGCTTAATTCATATTTGTTGTGTGATAATGGTTGCGAATTTCAACGCTACAGCCTATCATGTCAAAGGTAGGTGTCATTTAAGTAATTTTATTGATGCTGGGAGCTGTGTTTGTTATAATATCTGTGTTTTGAAAGTTCGTTTGAAAACTGAGAGGCCATGACCGGGTAAAGGGGCGTTCTCTTGATGCGACTAGTCGTACCGATTTGTCGCATGCGATGGAATCGTACCGTGAGAACACCTAAATCGGAACGATTTTAGTCTTATACAACAAATCGTGTCTGAATCGTACCATTAGAACATTGTCTTTTTCTCACAACAAATCGTAAGCTCTCAGCCAATCAAATCACATTAAAGTACAACCGTTTAGTTTTTTTTACTTCCGTGTTTTTTCACCTGCTTATAAACATGTCAAAATGTCCGGATTTCATGGGTTAATAAAACATATTACTATCGAGATGTGGTCAATAATTGTTTTGTTACATAATGCCATCAGTAAATTGTCTACATTCATGTTTTCTTTATTTCAGTGGAAATGCACTTACATTTTCCGCAAAATATTTTTAAACTGATGGAGCTTTGTTTGACGTCATCAAATCTTATGACGTAACGTCTTCCCACACAATGACATACGATTCGAGTCGCTACGACAAATCGCATACGACATGCCGGTGCGAGTAATCGCATCATGAGAACGCCGCTTAAACGGGGTCATTTTCTAATTTTGAGTTTACACGATGATATTTCACTGCCAGGTGCACTTAAGGGATCAATATTTTTATCAATTTGTTGTAGAATTTTTGAATATTTGAGTTTTTGTTGGCAAAGTGTGAGTTATCAGTGTCGTCTGCTGTCAGTGGCTGTACATTGTCGATCAGCTCATTTCGCTCAACAGGACGATTGTTAGTTGAAATTCTGCTTGAAGAGGCCGATGCAGCAAGCAGTGGTTGCAAACCAAGGCGTCGCATGCGACGTTTACTACCCTCATTTCCGACGTCTATTTTTGCCACAGTTGCTCAGACTCCAGTTCATATTTTCTTGGTTCTTGTCTGAATGTATAGCTCGGCTTCAATGGGTTAATTTCTTCAGGAAAACTTTGAGTTTCCCACGAATACAGCGTCCATTACTGCTAATTGCCGTTGTTTTTAAAATATATTTTGTTTTGATTCATGTGCACAGTAGACCCAGTGATTTTCCGCGATCGCGGAAAACGGACAAAATTCCCATTGTGAAACGGAATTACGATTTTCCGTGAAGTTGAAAAAATTAATACTATTTTACTATTGCCACACGCTGTAAAACTGACGATTGACCCGTGCGCAGTACTATTGGCAAACGCTAGACTGGATTATGCGCTTCACGGTAAACTAAATGGTCACATTGGGAACCAATCAAATACTTCTCGAACGTTAGCGAAACGGTTGCTGGCTGAACTTAGGGCTGGTTTACTGCTTAGTCTGTTGCGCCTGCGCAGATGGGACAGGGTTTTTTTTTCTAGGAGTAAATTTAGCCAGCGGTTTGTCGCTAACGCTTGTCTTGGAAGACAGATTTTTATGCTACACATTAAACCGAATGACCATTTCGGGAAGCACCAGTCAAAATATGTTTGCAAACGTTTAGCAAAAAACCCCAGCTGGCTGAACGTTGCAATGTTACTTTATTTCTGCTGTGTCATGCGCACACTTCAATTTGCAGACGACGTTAGACTGTCAAAGAGATGATAAAATAAATGTTTATGTTTTGTGAACCCTAAGCCTCGATGAATAAAGCAGTGCACTTAATTGTTGGACAATCATGCTTTATGTAGTTATTATAATTGTAGCCTTTGCTCCTGATGTGATTTTTCGCTACTAATATGTAGGCTTACTTTGATTTAATGAGGAATAGCGACTCATGTCGACACCAGTCATCGAGTCAATTTTCGGACCCTTTAATTTGTCACAACGTATGTTAGTTCAATTGTTAATTACATATTGTAGTCTGAAACGGAATTTACAAAAACATGAAACGAAAAATAGCTTTTTTTTTTTTTTTTTAAACGGAAAACCACTGAGTCATACTTGTTCTATTCTTGGCCAACAATTTCACCAACTATATACAGTACAAGTGGACTACATTGCACACTTCTGTGGTAACAGACTCTGGCCCGTAGATGCCCCCGTGTGCCCCCATTACTGAGTGTCTGTAGCTCTCGATAAACTCCCAACTCCTACTCTGTCAGTTCCAACGCCTACTAGTACTTCGTTTTGCAACCACTGGCAAGCGTTGCTATATGATCTGGAGAGTATTCTTCGGGGTGATTTTGTGGTCCGAATATTTCTTCCAATTCACCCAAATTAAACGACTCGACTCCATCTTCCATATTTACAAACAATGACACTTCACCGCGTATGAATACACGTAAACAACGTTACAGTAGGTACATTGACTTTCGGAGAAGGGATATCGTAGAATGAACCACTTGTAATCAGCCAATAACAATGCTTGATTTCTTACAGGTATTTTACAATGTGGAATGGTGTTATATTGCATCCCATAACTAGGTCACCACGACCTACGTTTCTTGCATTCCTGCACATGCAAGGAAATGCTTGTCCGGGCCATATCTTCCTTATCAATTCATATAGGATAATCAAACCTTGCATGCATATACAACTTGGGATGGCAGGTGTCGCAATCCATAACTAGGTCACCATGACATACTTTTCATGCATTACTGCACAATAAAGTAAATCCTTGTCCAGGCCATCTTATCAATTCATATCAAATCTCAAATGCAAGCACAGCCTGGGATTGCAATGCCACGTACCATAACTAGGTCACTGTGACCTATTTTCCATACATTACTGCACATTAAAAGGAAATCCTTGTTCAGACCATATCTTCCTTATTAATTTATATAGGATTACCAAACCTCGTATGCAAATATACAATTTGGGGTGACAGTGTCGCATACCATAACTAGGTCACTGCAACCTATTTTTCACACATTACTGCACATTAAAGGAAAGCCTCGTCCAGGCCACATCTTTCTTATCAATTCATGTAGAATCATCAAATCTAGCATGCAAGTACAACCTGGTATGGCGGTGTGTCGCATACCATAACTAGGTCACTGCGACCTACTTTTCATACAATACTGCACATTAAAGGAAATACTTGTTAAGGTCATATCTTACTTACCAATTTATATAGGATCATCAAACCTCGTATGAAAACTAACTTGGGATGGCAGTGTGTTGCGTACTATAACTACTGCGACATATTTTTCATAAATTACTGCAGATTAAAGGAAATTGTTCTGATCAAAAAGTTTGTATTGTTCAACAACACTACTAGTTCACATCGATTTATTTATCATCGGCTACTGGATGTCAAACATTTGGTATTTTCAACATATAGTCTTAGAGAGGAAACCCGCTACATTTTTTCATTAGTAGCAAGGGATTTTGTTTTATGTTCTTCCTTATCAATTTATATAGGATCATCAAACCTTGCTTGTAAGTACAACTTGGGCTAGCGGTAAGTCCTGTATCATAACTAGGTCACCATGACTTACTTTTCATCAAACTCCTGACAGGTGTATCATATACATGTACCTCGCTGAAACTCTTGTTAAAGATGTATTCTCAAAATAATTATTTTTTTCAACAAAAAAAAGAAGCAAAGCCACAAGACAAATAAACAAAAGATTTATTCACCATTTGATTTGTAGATTGAAAAGGTAAAAAATATAATTCACCATAGCTGACAGTGCACTGCATGTAGTACACAATAGAGAACACAAACTATTACTGTTTTTAACAGATGAAGACATATGACTAAACAGTGTGCTGTTGATACCAGTAAAACAGAGATTCTGCCCAAACACTTTAAGTTTATTTAGTTATTTTTATTAAACCTCTACTCGTCCAAACGGAGGGGGCTATAGGTTTTGTCTGTCTTTCTCAACCCCTGCAATTAAGAAAATATCCACGACAAAAAAAAACCCAACTAAACATGCCAGTGAAAAAACCCCACCCCACCTGAATACTGTCAAGGGCCAAAAAATGCCGTGGAAAATTAAAAACTCCACGGCAATCTCTACGGCATTGCCGACTGCCGTGGGCAATTGAAGGGGTTGCTTTTTGTCTGTCATCTGCATTTGCGTAGGAAGCAGGGGGGCAAGGGGGACATGCCCCCCCCCACACTTCAGATATTTTGCTTTATATTTACTTTGTAAGTATTTATAATATAAAAATGTGCCCCCCCCCCCCCCCCACCACCACCACACACACACACACACTTTTTGGCACCTTCCTTCGCCACTTATCTGTACTGTATCTGTCAGTCCATCTGTCTGTCGGACTGACATAGTTTCCATGCCTTGAAATGGAGATTTGAATTTTTTTCTTCAGATTAATAAGTTTTATTTATTCATTCAAACTGAATAGCTTTTTATCTATCATTATTATATATACATTTGTCAAAAAAAATTAACATTTAAAAAAAAAATTAAGAGAAAAAAAAACAAAAAAAGAGAGAAGAAAAATCGGGAACTACTGCGTATTATGCAACAAGTTGATATTTATCTATACCACTGGAAAGAAATGAGATAACAAATACAGAGATATAAATAGTGCCTGCAACGAAAAGCCTGAGCTCTAGTTTCAGGAAATTAACCATGATGCTGACATTCAATTGGGAGATAACCATATGGATTTTTTTTAGATTTGCGGGTTGTCTATTTGATGACCGCAAATGTTTCATTTTTGACCGAAGGAGTTAGCCCGAGGTCAAAAATGAAACATTTGCAGGCATCAAACAGACAATAACACCCACAAAACTAAAAAGTATATATGTTTATGTCCATTGTAAACTGAATCGTTTTTCTACAGAACTAACTGTATATTTGGTATTTCTTGAAAAAACATACCTGACTACAATCTAACTGTAGACCCTTGAACCATTGACTTCGCCTGTTCCAATTGCTAATGACGTCTTTAGTTTTCTGGAAAAAAGAATTTAATTAACCAATCACAATAGAGAACACACTCACCATTAGAGTACAATTCCTTATTAATACATAGAAACTATTTCATGGTGGGGTTTTTTAATACGATTTTTATGTCAACGAGTGATGTGTTAAAACCATATTTTCATGAATTGCGAAGTAATGAGTGAAAATATGGTTTTCACACATCACAAGTTTTGAAGTGACTATTCTTTGATGCATTGCTGATAATTTCTGATGCCTTCCAATATAAAGGTTGGTCAAATGCTATTATTGGGGATACATAGTATTTCACAGCTAGATTAAAAAGGTAATCCAGTGTGGATGGAATACACGTCTTGTCTTCAGAGTATATGTCTATCATGGGCAAAAAAAACCAACAGAAGACTGACCAGGATGAAAATAACCTTCATGGACAATATGCACCATGCTATGACAAATTGGTGTCAGCTTGTGGAAACTGAACAACAGTTCCCATAAAATATCTATTTGCCTATCATAATCACTGAGTTTGGGAAGTTCTTGAAAGCAGACAGTTAGCAAAACAGTAGTCTATTATCTTGATCTTTTTCTTTCCTGTTATGTTTAAATCTGACAGACGTTTTTCTTGGTACAATATGATTTGTCTTCTTTCCTGGCCTCTTTCCATCTATTGTGAGGATGTTGTGGTCAATCTGGTCTGCAGCGAATAACAATGTTGTGTCTAACTGGTCATTATCCTTGCCTAGAACACCTGGAGCAACAGAATTAGCGGCATTCTTTTCAAACCGTTGCACTTTACTATAGATGATAAACCCCATTTCAGAAAGAGTGTCTAAAAGGAATCTAGATCGATATAAATGGGGCATCTGGGCAGCAAGTCTTATCTGTAATGGCACAACAGCAGCACTTGGCCTAACAACTTGAATAATTGACTGACCAATCGCTGTCACTTGTATCCGAGTATCTTTTCCAACAAATAGCAAATCCAGCATCGTATGAAGGGTGTTTAGAATTAATTGCAAAGCAGAATCCAGTTTCAGCATACGACTACCTGGATAACTGGTCAGCAATAGAAGCAACATTGGTTTTTATGTCACTTTTGACCGGCAGCAGTTTCAAGTATATTGAGATTCCTCATCACCTTCCTTAGCACTTTGGAAGTAAGACCGAAGTAATTGTGTAGTTTTCTCTCTCATAGTCACGAAGTCATGAAGGCCTACCCCATCTGCTATGCTTTAGTTTGTCCTTAAGGTAGTAATGTCTATATGGAAGAGACTCATTACAGCATAAAAATTGTTTCATTTTACACCTCAGGTCAGAAATTGTTAATTGTTCCTCATCATTACCCTCTAAGTAGGAACATATCTTGAGAAAGGCTTGCATCTGGGGCCGTATGCAGGAGGAGCGGATAGCGGCTAAACGCGGATTGCATATTTTCGAAGAAATCTTAGCCTACGAAGTCGTAAAATTATCGTAAGCTATGACGTCACTATGGCGTGTGCTGTAGTGACGTCACACCCTACGATGGTTTTACTATTTCGTAGCACTAAGAGAGCTTCAAAAATATGGGCCCAGGGGCCTATTTCACTAAACATCGTAAGCTACGTTTTGCACGTAAACGTAAATCTACGACTGAAGAGCATTTCACAAAGAGGTGTAAACGTAAGTTACGAGTAAAGTTAGACGTAAATCTAAGAGTGCCCTCGACCACAACTACTCGCACACGTAAACTGCTACAGCCACTTCGATAATTCATAAAATGGTCACACTTTTGGTTTTTGTAAAGTGTTTAACAAATTAACTCCCTTTATTAATCCAGTGATAGTCAGTTTTGTTACCTGTGTCATTTGATCCACTTAGGGCGGGATTTAACTCAGTCGGTTGAGTGCTCGCTTGGGGTACCAGTGTCACAGGATCGAACCACCTCAGTGGATCCATTCAACTGATATTTTTGTTCAGTGCATCACAGCTGGTAAAAGGCCGTGGCATGTGTTTTCCTGTCTGTGGGAAAGCGGATATAAAAGATCCCTTGCTGCATTAGGAAACAAATGTAGCGGGTTTCCTCTAACAACTATTTGTTAGCACTAAGAGAGCTTCAAAAATATGGGCCCAGGAACCTAACGTTGCGCTTACAATGTACTTTTGTAAACAAAAGGAACAGTGTATCGTTTAATATTTATAAATAAATAAAATATATAAATACATTTATTTATAAATACAATACAATAAAATAAAATAAAAATTAAATTAAAAAAAAAAAAATTAAATACATAGTTATAAGAAGAAGAAGAAGAAGAAATAGCAATCCAGTTATTAACAGTCATTAAAAGTGAAGTATATATTTAGGAAGGGGTGCAAATTAAAAACAAATAATAATAAAATAGAGGCAAATAGTCTTGCCAAATAAATAAATTAAAATGTGGGACCAAGATATAACACCCAGCATACTAATAAAATATAGAAATGCAGATATAGAGGGAGATAACTGGAAAACAGGTCAATAAATAGAGCACATTGATTTATTAATCATCGGCTATTGCATGTCAAACATATGGTCATGTTTGACAGTGATAGAGAGAAACTAGGCTATATTTTTCCATTAGTAGCAAGGGATCTTTTATATGCACCATCCCACAGACAGGATAGCACATACCACGGCCTTTGATATACCAGTCGTGGGAAAAAAAGGTCAAACACCAACCATAAGCGTCTGGGGGTGGAGGGAGGCAATTTTCGAATTCGGGTAAAAACGAATAAGACATTCGGGCAAAATGAGCTGGCCTTAAAACTTCTCTCTATGTTTTTCATTCATTCTACTGACAGTATTATTTTTAACGTAACCCATGTAAAAAGGAAGGAGGGAACTGTTTTATTAATGACGCCACTCAACACATTTTATTTACGGTTATATGGCTTTTAGATTAGTACCAAGGGATCTTTTATATGCACCATCCCATAGAGAGGATAGCACATATCACAACCTTTAATATACCAGTCCTGGTGCACTGGCTGGAGTGAGAAATAGCCCAATGGGTCTACTGACAGGGATCAATCCCAAACCGACTGCGCGAGCACTTTACCACTGGGTTACGTCCCGCCCCACTCCCCCGTGTAACAATGCGTGGTGATTCTTATACAGGCGTGTGTGCAGAGAGAGAGAGAGAGAGAGAGAGAGAGAGACAGAGAGACAGAGAGGGGGGAGATAGGGAGGGGTAGAGGGAGAGAGAAATAACAAAGAAATACGCGACAGGTAAATTCTTTACTCAACTTGATTACCTGCACTTGACAACGATAATATACTTTGTCTGAATTTATATAAATAAAGAATTATTTTTTTCATGTGGATTATGAGCCCCACACCTACCCACACCCCCAATCCTACCACCACTGCAACAGTTTTCTTTTGGTTCATTAAACAAAATGGACTGAACATTTATGAAAATAAACACCCAGTGAAACACACTTGGGGTTTTGTTAAAATGAATTATGGCACGCACAGTTATAGTCTAAAATATGTAGGCAGAACCCCCAAAAGAGAAACGGAAACTGCTTTTAATACAGGGGCAATTTTCCGTTATTATTATTTAATAGCCATACAAAAGTAATAATATTAAAAAACTAAATAATATTTTTAAAATCCAAATGCAAATATACAATTTATAATCTGGAATAAAAGTTAGATTTTAAAATGTCATCAGTATTATTTAACACACATAAACAACTTTTAGAGGCACATCCAAGACATAGAGGGGAATGGAGTGCTCAATTATGGACACCACAAGTTAGTTTTTCATTAAATTTGTCATTGCTTTCAGTCAGCTCTACAAAGATTTGATTTCCATTATTGTACCAAGTGTAATAACATTAGTCCGTCAAACCAATTGTATCTTAAATAACTAGTGATGTTAACTACTAGTATTTACACTTTTAATACATAGGGACTTAATTCCATGTTACACGTATATATACTCTATTCCATGTTGAAACTTAAAATACCATAAACTTAAATGAGGTTTTGTACATCATATACAGAATATACAGAGAAAGAAATAAGGGAACACTTAGTATTGAATACTATTATCGTCCTAATGTCTGTATAAAGTACGAAGATGTAATGTGGGAGTCACTGAATGACAGGAATGTAAGACTGGATGATAGTGACATGGTTAACTTCCTGACACAATAGATGAGTGTTTTTGTTGCAGTCACTATCTCCTGTAAGTGTTGGTGTGATCCCTTATTTCTTTCAATCAGTACATATTGCTAAACAGGACATACACTGAAATACACAACAAACAACAACAATTCAAAGTAATATTTATCATTTATTTCACCTTACAAATTGTGAAGAGTGAAGCAAGTGTAGTGTAGAAGTAAATAAACCAAGTGTAAATAACTTAAGATAAACACATCTTAAATTGTTAATTAAAGTGGGTGACATGTCACAGGGAACATGTAATTAAAGTTACTCAGTATTGTACATGAACAAAAATTATTACTTAAAATTATTTTTTATTTGTATTTTTCATAATTATTTAGTTAATTTGTCTTTATTTTATGAATTGTTTTGCACTGAAGTTCTCAATTATAATCATCTAACTGTAACATTATTTTACTGCTGCATATTGATTTAAATTCAAAATGAAGATGTATGAAAAATGTAAAATATGAATATCATTTTGTGTTAACAGAGCATGTAAATTACTTTGTCATCTACAGCTGTCTTTAAGAGTAAATGTATTACTAGTAAATAACAGCTCTGCTATCAACATCATGAACCACTGGGTTGAAATCTCTTTCATATCAATGTTATCATTTTGTAACAAAACAAAACCTGGATCACTGTCATTGAATTTCTCTGAATCAGATGGAGCTTTCTAGCACAGTTATGCAACATTACACAAACCATAACTTTATGAATCTTAGAAGGTTCCAAAACGCACACATTCAACACCTTGCTTGAACTTTGTCCAGCTGTATATATTCTCACTTTAGATGCACCTGGGTTCACAATCAGAGTATACAACAACTTATGTGCCATGTACCTGGAACAAAATGTTACAAATATGACATTTATGATAATACGGTGATCTGGGAAATAACAGGTGGTTTTTTTTGTTGTTGTTGTTGTTGTTGTTTTGTTTGGGTTTGTTTGTTTTTGGGTTTTTTTTTTTTTTTGGGGGGGGGGGGGGGGGGTGGGTGTTAAAAGAAAAAGAACAAATCATCTGCTTCACCAAGGTAAAAAAAAGAAAGAAAAGAATTTTACAGCATGTCACAATATATGTTTATAGAGCACTGTTTTAATTTTTTTAGTTTTTTTTTGTACAAATGATAGATTTGTTATGTAACTAAATAGTTTTACTTTTATCAAATCTATGCTTCAATAATAGTGAAAAATTGTATCTTATGTTTAGTGGTTAAATTATCTTACCAATGCCATATTTTATGCTTTAAAATAATTACTTCAGCTAGTTATCTCTATCTCTCTGTTTGTGTGTGTGTGTGTGTGTGTCTCTCTCTCTCTCTGTACTGTCTGTTTCTCTCTCTCTCTCTCTCTCTCTCTGTCTCTCTCTCTCTCTCTCTCCACACACACACACACACTGTCTGCATTACCTGCACATTGACAGAATGACACCATTTGCTACAGCCATGTTCGTTTTGTGGTTTGGCACCTGCTGAAGTTGTCAGTCTCACCAAATTGTTGACTGATGTATGCCTATAACATAAAATGAACACATACATAAATAAGTGAAATCAATGAAAATAGCTTATATAATTATTATATATCTTGCACATGTTTTCAATAAAAATTAAATTAAACTACTTGTTTCAGTTACGGAAAATATGTTCTGCTAAAATGGTAGCCTACACTACACAGTTTACAGTACTGTACACTGGCCATTTGAATCATCCGGTGCGTTTAATATTATTTACGCTGACAATTTTGTGAAAATTTAAAACCTTTATTTGCTTACCTTAGGCTAGTTGTTTGACAAGCCGTTGTCTGTGTTCCCAGGTATACCCACCCCCAATAAAAACATACAGATTAATTTCTATATTTCCATTTTTGTATATTTTCCCCAAATAACCTTCCCATTTTTGGATAAGTTGTCGATGTGTTTTCGTGAACAACATACATGTATGACGTAATCAAAGTTCGTGTTTACGTTGTTTAAAATTGAAAAGAAATACAGTAGCAAGTACAATGCCAATGGGAGGGCTTTTGATGGGGGACGGTTTTCGATAGGTTACATTAAAACATTGAAGACAATGCATGTCGATGTGGCAAATACAAACAGACTGAAATAAATATGTGTTGCAAACTTGTACTTTTGTAGATTTTTGACAGCGACGTTAACACGCCCAACCGACTGGACACTTCGATGTTTCCAGCTATTTCATCTGTGATCTTCAGAATATCTTGTTGTTCAAATTTAAATTCTTCATGCTCTTCCACATTATAAAAAGTGTCAAATTGCTTTGCTCGATCAAGATATAACCAGTTTTGTCGACATATTTGCCTGTTTCTGAATCGCAACACACCAGCGCGGCCATTTTCCTTTCAGACTTATCTGGTGGATAGGCCTTTATACGCAGAAAATGTAGCGAATAGCCGCCGCCATTATTCGCGTTTAGGCTATTCGGGGAGCTCTATCCTGCCGTCATGCATACCAAATTTCCCCACTTATCCGGCGGAGAGGCACTATTCCCGGATAGTGGACTTATCCGCCCCTCGTGCATACGGCCCCTGGTCTTGCATTTATGATTAGACACATTTCTTTTTTGATCAGTATATTCAGATTACAAAACAGAAGATTAATATATAACAGCAACATGTATAGTAACAATATTGTCTGAAAGGTGTCATTAGAACTAATATTTTATAGCTTGCACTTTTAAATGTGATATAAACAGAATAAGAAATAGTTAATTGGCGGCCATATTGAATTGTGACGTCACCTGTCCATTGGGGGTCATTGCCAGGTTGGTCCTATATCAAGTTTTACTCCCAATTGCATGCAAAGTGGCATGTTAGTATCACATTTTGAACTTTTATACTATATATATTACTTAGCCAATTACTAAGTATATATGCATTTTCCATACATGTATACATGTAAGATGGCAGCCATTTTGAGGTTTTTATTGCCATTCAAATGAAATTTAGGAATGTTTTTATTATACTGGGTCTCCTTAATATCCTAATACATCTTAAATTAGTAATTTGTTTTTATCACCAAATTCCCATGTGATTACATAAGCAACCAAATTAAATGGTTCTTATCGCATCCATGAACCATAGTGGCCATTTTGAATTTTTGAATTATTAAGTCACTGCCGTAATAGAAAGATTAAGCTCTTACAATATAGAATCATTACTTGAAAAGTAAATGAGTTTTACTTATTTGTTAATCATTTGGCTGGTCTAAATAGTCATTTAATTAAATTTGATTTAATTTTACAGAGTGCGAAATAAGAAACGGCCATCTTGGATTTGACTCAGTTTTAACAGCTTTTTGGTAGTCCGATTTTGATAGATTTTTTATATGTTATTCCCTATGTCCAAGAGTACCAGAAACGATTAAAAAAACCTTTTGTAAAAAAAAATTGGAGGTTAAGGTGTTTTTTCTCACATATCGACTCTACTATATGACGCAGTTGTCGTAACCCTATATATATTTTTTTAATGCATTATAATTCCCCCATTCTTAAAATTAATATACAGGTACAGGTAAGCAACAAAACATAACCTCCAAACAAACATTACTACAGAAGAAAACAGTTTGATAAACCAGTAGAAAACCTTAACGTCACGCTACATTTTTTCCTAATGTAGCAAGGGATCTTTTATATGCACTTTCCCCACAGACAAGAAAGCACTGGTTGGAATGAGAAAAAACCCCAATAAGCTGAATGGATCCACCGAGGTGTTTCGATCCTGCGACGCAAGCACCTCAAGCGTGCACTCAACCGACTGGGCTAAATCCTGTCCCGAGAAGTAAAAAGTAATACTTTTAACTGATTTTGTATAACTGGATGTATTCTTGTAGACAATAAATAACCCCAAAATCTATTGAAAATGCACCAGTCAGATTTGAAGCTGTAAAAAGGATATGAGAAGACTATAATAGAATCTATCACCGTTTTGAGGTATAGAGAAGGCAATTCCAACCTGAGGGACAAACTGTTTTTTGTGAGGATCGAGGTTTACTGAGGCCATTACAGAAACATTTCGTGCCGAGGGTTGGAATTGCCTTATTTATACCTCACAACGGTGATCGATTCTTTTTCTTGCCCATTTAATTTCAGTAACAAAACATGAATTTTTTAAGTGAAGGTTTGTTTATTGTCGGACGATTCGTAAACATTTTACCTACAAACTCGTTTAATCATACGCGGGTAAAATATAGTCCATCTCATGCAATGACATAAACTGTTGTTAAATAAAACATTTCCTTCTTGTAGGCAATACTCGGTAAATAACCCAATATTTTTTATACAAGGGTTAGGGTCACTTAGAGGATAACTATGTTGTTTTTGACCATTTGCAGACATTTGTGCTGATTTTATAATCACTAATTGAGTTTTATCATCCATTAAAATCTTTTGTAGGAGATATTGCTGGCACTATAATTTGCAAAATCTCCTGCGATATTCTCCTAGGAGATATCGCTCCTTATAATCTTGACTGGTCAAATTTTAATCAAGAGACATTAATTTGTTACATCACTGTGTATGTTTCAACGCTAAACCTATCATTAGTAACTTCACGCCACTCGTTCTGCTAGTTAACGAGTCTACCACTGCCAAATAGAGTGACATTCAACACACATTACTGAAATTGTTTACAATTGTCGCAAAGGGAAAAGAATGATAATGGATGATAAAAAGAATACCCCCCCTCATGTCTTGTGAGATCATTATTTATCAGCACTCATTAAATTATGAGATCACAACACTCTCGGGGAGTCTCCTCTATTTATCGGTGGAATGAAGACGGCTAAAGAGGATATTTGCAACTGTATAAACCAGCATGAACGTATGCAAATGGTCAAATACAACATACATGTGTAGTTATCTCCATTTTAATTCAAAATCCATTTTCTTTTTAAAAATTGTTTAAATAATAATTTTTCGTAATGAAGGCAGCGTTAACATAACCCTGGTCACTAGCATCATATTTTATGTCATCCACCTCATAAATTAATTATATTGCAAGCCAATACAAAAAATATTTTTTTACATGTAATGCAACTTCTGCTCCTGATATAGTTTTTGTATTTTGTTTATTAACAACTATACCCATCCTTATTCCGAATAATCACCATGACAACTGGTGCTCGATAATGAAGATTCATAATTCGTCATGGTTGCCGTTACTTACTTTCACATTCCTGTCAGCGTCGCAAACATGACATCACACAAACGTTTATAAACCGCATTTACGTCGTAAGATTTAGAGGAGCACGCATTTTGCTTCAGAAAAAGATTCGACGTTGGTATTTTAAAGTATAAGTACGTCCAACTAAATGGCGAGAAGTAGCGTATGAATATGTAAATAGGCTTTTGGGGAATCCCCCAAATATCCGACAGGTTCATCACTTGTTACTGTCGCAAAGGGATTTGATTTGCCAATCACATTTCAGGTTAAATGTGTGTTGTATTGCAAACTCACACATGCGGTAGCAATAACAATTGAAAATTGATTTATTAATTTGTTGATATTATCGATGACAATGACAAATTATTGCGAGCTAGCATGTTTTTTTAAGGTGTTTTTTTTAAAACCCACTAGCCCATGGGGCTACTTACTGGGTTTGCATTTGTCACCAGTGC
Source organism: Gigantopelta aegis (assembly GCF_016097555.1). Taxonomy (NCBI): domain Eukaryota; kingdom Metazoa; phylum Mollusca; class Gastropoda; order Neomphalida; family Peltospiridae; genus Gigantopelta; species Gigantopelta aegis. Next base: position 33,694,238 of record NC_054705.1, on the reverse strand, counting down.
CGGATCTATAAGGGGTCAAAGGAGGCCCCGGGCCAACCTGTCAGAGGGGCCCCCCAGACTAAGGACTTTCTTTATAAAAAAATATAATAATTATAAAATTATTTTATTTTATTTTATTTGTCATGTAATTTAATTTCTATGTTGAGGGGCCCTTGAACCTGAAGTGCCCCAGGCCACTGCCCCGGGCCCCCCAAGGTCTAAATCCAGCCCTGTCTGTCACTAACTCTGTGTTAAAAAAGCACTTGCCCCGGGCGTCGATCGGGCTAGCAGATTTGTCGAACTCTGGATGCGTTTGCAATGGAATTCAGAATATAGGTATTTTATCATGATGCAATTAACTCTGTAAATGGAATTTCAAACTGGGCCTGAAATATTGAAAAGACACTGATCATTTTAACAGACAAAAACTAATGAGCATCAAACTGAATAATTTTTAAATAAATTAAATTAAAAGTATGCGTTTCTTTTTGTTCTTAGGTATATATGAAGGAGGACACTTTAATCTTTTCTCCAAGTGATATCTTACTATATAGTATAGGCATTGTCTTTTGATCGATCTGTAACACAGTGTTAAAAAATATTTAAAAAAAGAAAAATAATAAATAAAAAGTGTTATTCAGGCCTTTGAAAATTGCAAGAGCGATAGTTTTGTTTGCACGTCGCTCACATAAGTATACTTTGTGTAACCCAATTTTCGTTCGCGCATTAAAAGAAAAGAAATGTTTTATTTAATGACGCACTCAACACATTTTATTTACGGTTATATGGCGTCAGACATATGGTTAAGGACCACACAGATATTGAGAGAGGAAACCCGCTGTCGCCATTTCATGGACTACTCTTTTCGCTTAGCAGCAAGGGATCTTTTATATGCCCAATCCCACAGACAGAGTAGTACATACCACAGCCTTTCATATGCCAGTTGTGGTGCACTGGCTGGAATAAGAAATAGCCCAATGGGCCCAACAACGGGGATCGATCCCAGACCGACCACGCATCAAGCGAGCGCTTTACCACTGGACTACGTTTCGCCATTTGTGCACTGAATTTATGACATCATTTACGTGTTCATGAAATGGGTTACCTGAATTTGATTTTGGCGTAACCCATAAATGGTTTATGCAAATTTTCTCTTCTCAGAGGCCTTTTATTCCAAATCAGTAACAGCATTTGAATGAATGAATAAATGTTTTAACGACACCCCAGCCATTGGGTGTCAGCTCATGCAGCCATATATTTGGAGACAACCCTTCATTTCAAACGGACAGCTCATGCAGCCATATATCTGGAGACAACACTTCATTTCAAACGGACACAGTAGTATAAAAAGCCTTAATTAGCAACTGTTGAGAAAAGAAAGGAAGGAAGGATTGTTTAACGTGCAATCATTGATGTCTCCATTGTTGTGTGCTCAATTAATCTGTCTGTACGGAAGCAATTCACATTTAACAGTTTCACAGGGAACACCTTTTTTCATGCTATGGAATTTACTACAAGTTATTTATTTCTTAACCGATTGTTTTCTAAATTGCACACCAAAATAGCATTTTACTTTTCTTCCGACTGGTTTATTCTAGTAGCACGTGCTATGGCCCCGCGCTTCAGGGGGTCCCGCGGTGAGTAATTGTGTACATTTATTTTCCCCAGGTAATTTTTCCCCCTCTCCCCGAAGGGGTTGAACAATATATATCTTGGGAATTGGGGCCCCCCCCTGTTATTTGTGCTATTGGTCCTGCGAATCCTTACACTGGCTCTGAATACATAATTCTAAACTTTTTTTTTATTCTTTTTTTATAAAGGCCTTCATTTAAAAGTTATAAAACAATGTCAAAACTGTAAACTATCGACAGAACAGTGCTTAGTGTCGGTTCACTACCGCTGGCCTATATCCAGCTTGACCCGACCCCGTTTGAATATGTAATTTGTGCACACGGCACGCTAGTTAGGTTACATAGAAACATACATGTGTAATCGAGTGGGTGCTAGTAATTCTTACTTGTGCACTTTTTTTTTTTGGTTCACGTTTTGTAATCATACTGGACCAAATAAAATGTTATCATGTATTTATTTATTTATTTATTTTTGGGCAACTAATGTAAGATTATGAACAATGCATTACAAAGTTCTTGTTAATATTTTCATGAAAATAGCGGGGTTTGTCAAATGTGTGTTTTGTTTATGAATCTTAACCATCATCTATTAAATGAAATGAAACTGAAAGCCACACAATCAACAATTATGTATTGTTTGAATTTAAGGGAAAATGGATCTCTTTATTATTATTAAATACAAACAATAATTAACAGTAATTAAGTTTGTAACTTTGTTTTAACTGCGGCTTATGTACGGACGAAGATCGAAACTGTCTAAAACCAAGTGGTGCGGTTTATACACCAATGCGTGTAATAGGCCAGAAAATATGGTACATCACTTTTTTAGTCTTTATTAGTGGCAAGTAAACATTACTTAACTACTTCTTTTTTTAAAGTTTGTGTCAACAAAAATGTTTACAGGTATTTAGAAAATAGCAATAGCCAACAAGCTCAGAGCTGGAACAATAAAACACAAATGGATATAGTTTGTAATAATAAAACATGACACTAATTAACACACAAAAAGGAAAAAAAACCACACGGAATTTTCAAAAATCTTAAACGGAATGTGGCAAAATCTGAAACGGAAAATTATCCCACCCTACTAAAGCATCAGTCGAAATCACGTGGGTTTGTTTGCCACTCGGAACTCCTCGGCCGATTCCATGAGACATCAGGAAAAATCGTAATCGGCTGAAGTATTCTGAATAGTAAACATTCCAGTGCATTCGATTGGAACATAGAGTGCATTCAATTAGAAAATAGCCGATGTGTCACCAAATCACAACAATCTTAAGCAATTAGTCCCTATGTGTACATGTGTATAACTACAAACATTTAAAAACATTATTTAAAAGTAATGTATTTTATTGTCAGACAGTACATATTACATTTTACATTGACAACATATTAATTCCAAACCTGTTGGTTGCTGTTTTATTGGAAAATAAATATAACTCTAGTTTCAAAACACGGATGAAATTAGGGCAACCTCAATGTGAACCCATACTTGCCCTCTGGGCAAGCAACCAAAATCCTTAAAATTGAGCACTGTTTTGACATGTGACCACGTGTGATATTCAGATGTCGTCGCTTTATCACAATTCATATGATAAATCTAAACATCAAGCATGATCAAATGTCATAAAAGACACAGACTGGTATATACGATGGTACATGCCATGAACTAAGTCATGTTAGAAATGTTAATAATACTAACAGAATTGACAAAAGAGAATGTTTGATTAACATATTCTGACATGTGACCACACGTGATATTCAGATGTCGCCGCTTTATCACAATTCAGGTGATAAATCTAAACATCAAGCGTGATCAAATGTCATAAAAGACACAGACATGACTTCCATTAAAGAACTAAGGCAATAATAGTATCTATTGAAGTATATTCGTGTAATACAAAAAAAATCAATTTTTTTCCAATTATTATGACCTTTAGTGACATTTTATGAACATGGCCCCCCCACCTCCCCACCCCCCACACACACACCAGCCAAACGACTAAGTAACTGTATATGGATTCACTTTGGGTATTTGGTGTAGCAGAGACATAATGTAATTAGTAATATGATCATTATTATTATTATTATTATTAATTTAAAGAAACTTTGTGGCTGTTTGGTGTAGCACCAACACTAGTGGCAATAATAAATAAAATCATGGTAAAGCTCAAGCAGTCCGAGTGCACTGCGGTGCAGCTCACGCTGTTTATGATGGTGTTGGACAGGGCCCACGATCATACAACCTTGCAGCATGATGGCCTGTTGCTTTCCATCTTCTCTTTTAAAAAAAAAAAAAAAAATGAGACAGAAGAATGAATGAATGAATGGATGGATGGATGGATGGATGTGTAACGACACCCCAGCCCAAAACTAGATCCACGAAAAAGAGAAAAATAAAACAATATTTCTTTTATTAACACCTATACTGTATGAGTAGCCGTTAGATATAATTTATCGTACATAAATTACGTAAATAAAAGATAATATGTAATGAATGAAAGCAAACTGAATACATTTTAAAACAACTTGAAAGATAAATAATATCTAATGCATACAAATGTAGTATTCTATTTCTTACATATACTCAAAAAGAAGGTTTATAATAAATTTAAAACATCTTTTCCAACTAAAATTTATTATCTTATACACAACAAAGCAAGCAATTTCAACCATGCTTATTTCATTGGCTGTATGGCGACTGGGTCATAACCTAGGCACAGCCAATCGTATAACTTTAAACCAATAACACATGTGATATACTGCCATTTGATATCATAACCCATGAAGTGTGTAAAACACTAAGAAACCGAAATACTTTATATGAAGTGTTAACCACATGCAGAAAATGGTATTTGGGGTATTAAGTCGCTATGGCAGCCTCCACTGTTGCCTACTTTTCATGCTTACAAGGAAATGGTTTATTTAACCACGCACTCAACACATTTTATTTACGGTTATATGGTTAAGGACCACACAGATATTGAGGGAGGAAACCCGCTGTTGCCACTTCATGGGCTACTTTTTGATTAGCAGCAAGGGATCTTTTATATGCACCATCCCATACAGGACAGCACATACCATGGTCTTCGATGTACCAGTCGTGATGCACTGGCTGGAGCGAGAAATAGCCCAATGGGCCCACCAACGGGGATCGATCCCAAACCGACAGCGCATCAAGCAAGCACTTTACCACTGGACTACATTTCGCTCCCTTCATGCTTACAATTACATTATTACTATGTTCTTTAGATATAGCCACTTACCGTTCTCCAAATGCCTCCTACTTTGAAAGAAAACGAAAACCCTGATCATGCTTTCCACCAGAAAATAATAATTTGAGGGTATGTACGTAATAATAACAAAATGGATGATACGTACCTCCACTAGGTGGTTTTGGGTCTGGGCCTATATTTTCGAAGCTACGATATCGTAAAACCATCGTAAGCTATGATGTCACTACAGTACATGCCATAGTGACGTCACAGCTTACGATGGTTTTCACGATTTGGTATTTATCAAAAATATGCGCCCCGAAATCTTCTGAAATTGGGACACTGTATTTCATAGGGGTGGGATGTAACTCAGTGGTACAGCACTCGCTCGATGCACGGTCAGTCTGGGATCAATCCTCGTCAGTGGGCCCATTGCACTATTTCTCGTCACAGCCAGTGCACCATGACTGGTATATCAAAGGCCGTGGTATGTGCTATCCTGTCTATGGGATGGTGCATATAAAAGATCCCATGCTGCTAATCTAAAAGAGTAGCCCATGAAGTCGGGGCTCGCGCTGTTGGTAGTCAAATTAGCCATTGGCTAATTTAAACAAAAAATGGCTAATAAAATTTGCAAGTGGCTAAAATATTGGCTAAGCCATTTTCTATCTTTTGAACAAACGGTTACATGATCTATCCGACACCTCAAAATAATAATAATACCAAATATTTAGTGTAATAGCGATCTCGCGACCAGTAAGGCAAATACTACAGGCAAACAAAATCAAGGATATGCTATTACTACAAACAACTTAATATATCTATATTTGTGTGACCCATATTGCTGATTGTTTATATAGATATAGATAAGTCATTCTCCACCATTGTTCCACACTATTGTATTTTATTGTTATAATGCTGATAACTTGCAAAACGTAACACAATAAAAAAAACTTGAACTTGATGTAAATTTGTAAAAAAACCCACCCAATAGTTGTTCGCATCAATGAATACCTAACTGCAGTTTCATTTATTTCCTTTGTCTTTGTTAATTTCGTACCCATGGTTGAGAGCACGCATGCAGATCGAGATCGCGGGAAATGAACATGCAGTATTTATACAAATTGCAGTTAAACATACACTAAATAAAATTAGTTTACAATAATCATGATATTTATTAGATAATGTTAGATATCAATTTGTAAGACTGTGAGGTGACATTTAGAAAATTTGTTTCTAATTTTCATTATTATTCATACTTACCTAGTGCTAGCACAACAAATATGCTATTCAACCTGAGTCATACCTACACACTGCAGAATTCTCTCCCTTGCCGGATATGCGCAATGCTATCCTTGCACGGGCTACCTGTAACTTCATTCTCGGTTCAAAGTCCACCCACCGAGGGAAAGCCTCATAGGGGTGGGTGGGAGGTATAGTTTGTTGTGCTAGCACTAGGTAAGTATGAATAATAATGAAAATTAGAAACAAATTTTCTAATAGTCTTATTCAACTTACTGTGCTAGCACAACAAATATGCTATAACGGACGTGCAATGACACCGTTAGAGCACGTGAATTCAACATTAATGGGAGGAGGTAAGAAAATAGAGGACTTACCCGTACCCAAAAAGCTCCTTTGAAGTAATGACATGGAGATAGGACGAACCACGACATACGGAAACAAGGAGTCAAAAAACACTTTTGGGAATAAAAAGGGGCTTCCCAAAAAAAAAACTCATCCCCATGAAAGGGAGGAAAAACATCTCCCCAGGGAGAGGAAACGGTAGACAACACTACAAAAACCCCCATCCCTCAGAAAAGAGTGGAGTGTTAAACATGTCCGAAGCGTGAATCGATGGCAGTCGGACGGAAAAGAGGTCGACCCCTTTCCGTTGCCCTGCGCACAGACACGACGTGTTGAGCCGCAATGACTGTCTGGATCCTACGTGTACCGTCAGGACCAACCGCCATATCCCGGAAATAGAAACGGTCAAAAGTGTGCCGTCCTTTCCAAACCCCTGCATTCATGACCTTTATAATATCTAAAGAGTCATGAAAATTCAGGGAAGCAGAAATGGCTCGGATCTCATGTGGTTTAACAGAGAAATTCCGTAACACATGATCACCCGCCATCTCATATGCTAGCTTGATGGTAGCTGCTATCCATCGAGACAAAGCATTTTTTGTGACATCACCCGGCCTAATGGTATAAGAAATAAACAATCTCTTTTTACCCTGCCGCCGGTTTTTCGTACGCTGCAAATAATACTTCAATGCTCTCACCGGGCAAAGAAGTCTATCCGAGTTATCAGATGACAGTGTACGAGATAAACTGTGAATGACAGTAGGTGGAAACTCTTCCCCTGGAGACTGGTTTTTAGCAACAAAGATAGGGTCGGTACGTAAAGTGACAGACCCGTCCGAATTGTAATCAACCAAGTCATGCAAAAAAGCATGTATCTCACTGATCCGACGACAAGCTGCCAGTGAAACCAGAAACAGAGTCTTCCACGTCAAGGCATGAAGACTAGCAAAACCTCAACGGCTCATAAGGCGCACCCTTAAGAGCATGTAACACCAGAAAGACATTCCATTTCGGAATAATGGAAGGTCGTTCAACCGTGGATTGTAATGATTTAAGTAAATCATGCAACACCAAGTTGGTAGAAAAGTCACGACATCCACACTGTTTAAGAGTAGTGAAAATCGCAGCTCTGTGACTTTTCACTGTCGTGACTTTAAGTTTCCTTTCTTGGACCAACGCCAGAAAGTACTCCGCTAAATCGTTGACAGTAGGCGATAAGGGATCGAAATCCCGTGCGTTCGCCCAACGAACCCACATACGCCAGTGACACTGATAAACCGACTCGGTAGATTTGCGCTTTGCTGAAGAGACGAGATGCGCAATTCTTGTCGAAAAACCTCTGCGTCGCAAGGAAGCCCTGATAACCTCCACGCGTGAAACCGGAAGACCTCCGGCTTCGGATGCCACACCGTCTGACTCAGTCGCTGGCTGAGTAGATCGGACAACACTGGTAATCGGAACGGGACTGCCACTAACAGTGACAGGAGCTGTGGAAACCAGGGCTGCGCCACCCACAGAGGAGCTATCAACGTCACGTGACAAGGTTCCTGGACCACTTTGATCAACACCTTGCCGAGTAAGACAGGAGGAGGGAAGGCATAAAAATCCAGTCCCGTCCAATCCATACTTAACGCGTCGTACTCCAACGCCAATGTGTCCGGTACCGGGGACACGAACACCGGCAATTGGTTGTTCAACCGTGTGGCAAACATGTCCACCTGTGGACTGCCCCACACCCGAAGAACCGCTGCGACCACCCCTTTGTTCAACATCCACTCCGTCTGAACAGGGGTATGTCGACTGAGGGCATCTGCTAACACATTCACCGATGAAGGAATATGTTTCGCCCACAGAGTGGTCCCTAGTTGGTCGCAGAATTCCAAAATCGCAAGAGCTTTGCGACCCAAAGTCTCCGATTTGGTTCCACCCCAACGATTGAGATATGCCACTACCGACGTATTGTCGCATCTCAACAGAATTCGACGGTGTCGAAGAACACACCGGAAATGAAGACAGGCACGATGCACTGCCTCCATCTCCAAACAGTTGATATGAAGCTTCCTCTCGGAGAGATTCCATACCCCTGAAATGTGTTGATCCAACAGATGCGCCCCGTACCCGTGCAGCGACGCATCCGTGAACAGGATCAGATTCGGAGCAGGGGGGTGCAACGGAACCGATAGGGACATGCACTTGTCCGACAGGCACTCCTGTATCGGATGAGTGAACCATGGGCCCAGAGGCACTATCGTGTCCCAATTGTGACCGTCCCACCGTGGGGACAAATGCCACTGGAGTGGTCGTTTGAATCGTCTGAACCGCACGATCAATGAGGCCAGAGATTCGAGGTGGCCCAACACCACGTGGAGAGATCGTACCGTAGTACTTTGCTCCCCCATCAAACGTCGCGCCGACGTTTGGAAATTGTGGATACGCGCATCGGTGAACCGACGCTACCACAAGATCGAAGACCACTCCGAGATATGTGAAAATCTGAGCCGGCGTTAACTCCGATTTCACCCAATTGGGAATAAAACCCAATTGGAGGATCGTGTCCAAAACCAACCCGACATTGGTCTGACACTCCTGTTGCGACGAAGCTGGGATCAACCAATCGTCCAGATAGGTATGCATTCGAACCCCTAACAAATGAACATGACCTACCACCGCTTTTACCACACGTGTAAAAGCATGGGGACTCGTCGCCAAACGAACGGGAGCACACGAAACTCGTACGCTTTCCCGTCGAACAGGAAGCGCAGAAACTTCCAAAACGCCTTGTGCACCGGGACATGGAGGTATGCGTCTTTCAGATCGATCGACACGGCCCACTCCCCAATTTGAAGCAGGTTCCGGACCGAATGAACCGTTTCCATTTTCATGGAAGGAACATCGACGTAGACGTTCAGTGGCTTCAAATTTAGGATTGGTCTCCATTCCCCATTTTTCTTCCGGGCGAAGAAAAGATGAGAATAAAATCCCGGAGTGTCCAGACTGACTCTCTGGATGGCCCCTTTGTCGAGAAACTCGGCAATCATACTCTCCACTAAAACGCGCCGATCCGCGGACGGTAACGGCGGCATTCTCGGAGTGGAAGTAAGAGGGGGGCTCGAAGAAAAGGGTATTTTGTAACCGTGTCGAACGACCGACAGAACCCAGGGGTCGAGACCAGGCAGCTTGCACCAATTTCGAAGGAAATGGCGGAGCCTGCCCCCCACGGGTATGGTTGCTAACGGTACCTCCGAAAGCAACTGCCGATCGTTCACGTACCCTCACCCCAACCGCTTACCACCCGTGCAACGCCTTTGGTGGACTGAGAACGGAACGCAGTACGACGTTTGCGTCCTCGCTTAGCGGAAGACGGGTTGTTACCTGGTTGCCTCCTAGTGTCAGGAACCCTAGGGATCTGAGCCGACTGTAAAAAAGCAGCCTTTTTTACAGGAGGAGGCTTGAACCCCGAAAACGTGGACCGACGTTTACCAGAGGTTGAGGGTCGAGTGTTCGGGACTGGTCGCGACAAATCCTTGTCTAGGACAATATTAAAATCGGGACCGAAAAGTAAATTTTTCCCGTACCGAACGTGTACGAAAAAAACGTCTTCGCAACGTTTGACGCACTCAAACCCGCCAGGTAATGGTCACGCCGTAACAAAAGACTGTTCGCAAACAATCGGCCAGATAACTGAGCGATATGCTTAGAGGCTTTTGACGCAGCCTCCAAACAGCCTTTCGCCATCGCGGGAAGGCTCTCGACAGCCTTATCCAAGCCAAATAGGAACGTACCTAAATGGTTATTAACCTGGAACATCGACTTAGCCAGCCGTTCGAACGATTCCAGATCCGCGATTGGCAATGACACATGCGGCGATGGGGAACAAGCGGCTCGGACACTAGCGGGGAACGACCGCCGGATGTTCGAGAAAATCCGCCCCCAACGTCTCATAGGAGTAGGCACGAAAAATGCGCGCTCCCGTTAGGATTTTCCCCGTAGGCAGTGCCGTTGGGTACTCATCAACACCCACTCCCAGGATACGATCACTGCCAGTGATCAACACATCAATGTCACAAAGTGAACTGTGCGCCTCCTGTGCAAGTGGTAAACCCGACTCCTCACGAGGAGTGACCAAATTCAAAGAACGGTTCCCGAAGGAGACACCCTTGAATGTAGGCTGGGCCTCAACCTGAGGTATAGCGTCCCCGCATACCTGTCGGACCTGGTCCCTGACAAAAGCCAGAACCGCCGGATAATCGCACTCCTCCTCTACCTCCGAACCGAAGTGAGAGAGAGCTGGGGTCAGCGACAGAATCCGGTCCAACCGACGCTTCCTCTGAAGCCAGGTCACTGTCCACTGGATCCCGAAGATCGATATGGACTCCTCCCCCTAATCGAGACGCCCCTGGGGCAGCGTCTCCCGAGACGGAAACAATAGGAACCGAACGACAATCCCTAACTGCATCGTCAAACTGCTGTCGAGACGCAGTTTTCTGCTGGTTTTTTGGCGGAAAACTGGGGGGGGGGGGGGGGGGAATTGGAGCCGCACCCGACGGTCCCGTCTGCGAAAGCAATGATCCCAACTGAGGCGAAGCGTTCAAAAATTCCACAAAACTCCGAAACAACGTTTCCTGAAAGCCTAACGGTCGTTCCTGCGCCAAGTGCGGAACGGTCGGAGTTTGCGGCCACAGAGTACCCCCAGCCGAGGGGTATCTGCGCGAACCTCGTCCTCTATCGAGTAAAGTCGAAGAGGTAGGGACCAAAGACGGTGCAAACTGTGAGGAGATGTCCGTTGCTACCGAAGTCACCGGACCCTTGGGGGTAAACATATGCAAACGGAGGACCCAAACGGGATGAGTCCTCCACCCAACGGTAAACATCGGTCGGGATGCCATCAGAGACGGATCCCGGCATCGGAACAACTGGCTCAGTTCGAAGCAAACTGGCAGAACTCTCCTCGGGCCTTGAGAATGCTGAGGTGCCGAAGCGACTGGCAGCAATCGAAGGCAAAGTCGGGGCCACCTGCTCTGCGGACGAAGCAGTGGACCTATGCACAACGGAGTGCATGTGCTCGGTAACCGATGAAGTCGTCAAAACCGGTGCCGCGACGACTCCACCCTGCCCCCCTTCTGTTTGTAAAGGTAACTGTAACGACGATGGCGACGCCCGCGACGAAGCCACACAAACAGAAGAAGGCGCTGTCACTAACGAAGACGGCTCACGTACCACGGTCACAATAGGAGCCCGGGGGGGCGCTCCCGACGTATCTGTAACTGTACTCGTAACACGGACCGAAGAAGAAACACCCTTGTGTTTCCCCCCTTTCCGGACACTTTTCGAAGTGTCTACAGACTTATGGGACCTACCCACTAAGTCCGACTTGCCGACTACTGCCGAAGCAGACGACAAGATTTTGCTGGTACCCGAAACCTGAGTCTGCGAACCGAACCGAACCCACTGGTCAGGAGACCACGTGGCACAGATCTCACACTGACGGTCTTGAGAACAAGACCGACAGTCCGGACACAACACGTGTGTGTCTTTACGTCGTAAAGGAAATGGACAACCATCTCGCGCACAAACTTTCCGTGCGCTAGCTGTCAACGAACTCGCGTCGGACATGGTAAATTCAACACAGAATTCCCAACTACCAACCGTATGTCAAGTTCAACCAAAAAAACAAACACAAAATTACAAGTAAAGAAAACTTTTTGCCAAAGCTTAACAGGTGTTAACAGGTGGACTGCAGAATTGAGAATGAAGTTACAGGTAGCCCGTGCAAGGATAGCATTGCGCATATCCGGCAAGGGAGAGAATTCTGCAGTGTGTAGGTATGACTCAGGTTGAATAGCATGTTTGTTGTGCTAGCACAGTAAGTTGAATAAGACTATTACTAAGTAAGCTGGATTTTAAGACTGTAAATTTTAAGTTTATTAACATTTTATATATATATATATATATATATGTATATAAATGGAATAGTTGTAATACTGTGAAGTCAGCATTCTTAGCCTAGGTATTTACATGCAGAAATCACAACAAACATTTAACATGACGCTGAAATCAACAGCAACAACATGGCACAAGTTATCAAATTGTTGGGGGTGCTGAAAAATCAAAGTAATATATTAACTGCCCCTATCCCCATTGCTGTCTTTGATTTTGATCAGGTAATATGGTTTTGTTATTCAGATTTATTCCAGTTTGTACACAATTAGCTGAAAAAGATGCATTTTCATATTCATATATAAATACTCTACAGTACTGTGTAAAACAATTTGGGCTAAAACATTTTCAATATGGCTAATAAAATTTCCATTTGGCTAATATTTTGGCTACTGGTATTTTTGATCCATGGCGAGCCCTGCAAGTGGCAACAGTGGGTTTCCTCTCTCTATATCTGTGTGGTTCTTAACCATATGTCTGACACCATATAACCGTAAATAACATGTTTTGAGTATGTCATTAAATAAAACATTTCTTTTCCCTCAATATCTGTGTGGTCCTTAACCATATGTCCGACGCTATATAACCGTAAATAAAATGTGTTGAGTGCATTCTTTCCTTCCTTCGTACCTTCTGGTAGACATCCTTCTGATGTGGATATTAAACTGGGATCTATGTTTTCAATGTAAAATATTTCACCCATTTCAACAGCCTGATTTACTCGTATCTCAGGATTGAGACAGCCCTTGTGCTGCAGATGTTGTCATTGGACATAAGGGCTGTCGAGTGTTCAATCAGGCTGTTAGATGACTCATTGCTGCAGCTATCGGCCTGCACTTCAAGTCTAAATGAATAAAAATTAGTCATTAACTGGAATGAACAAATGAACAAACAAATGAAGGAAGGAAATGGTTTATTTAACGATGCACTCAACACATTTTATTTACAGTTATATGGCATCGACATATGGCTAAGGACCACACAGATATTGAGGGTTTCCTACCTCAATATCTGTGTGGTTCTTAAACCATATGTCTGACACCATATAACCGTAAATAAAATGTGGTGAGTGCGTCGTTAAATCAAACATTTATTTTCACTCAATATCTACGTGGTCCTTAACCATATAACCATAAATAAAATGTGTTGAGTGCTTCATTAAATAAAACATTTCCTTCATTCTTTCCTTACAACATGTAGAAATCATCTGTGGTTGAAGCTTGCCAATGTATTATAAGACTAACAAAATCAGACCAACTTATTCACAAACAAGACCATGGCCTTTCATATACCAGATATACGGCATTGGTTGTTCGTTCCTACAACCTGAGCATCTCTGATGACTGCTCTACTGACCAAATTAAATCCAGCCCCACAATATGTTCGTGGGTTTTTTTGTTTAGTTTTTTTACCAATACCACTAGAGCACATTGATTTATTAATCATCAGCTGTTGGATGTCAAACATTTGGTATTTAAAATTTTTACATATAGTCTTTGAATATAAATTTTTTCATCAGTAGCAAATGATCTTTTATATGTACCATTCCAGACAGGATAGCACATACCACGGCCTTTGATACACCAGTTATGATACACTGGCTGGAACGATAAACAGCACAATGGGCCCACTGACGGAGATCGATCCCAAACCCCTCCCATCCCCACAATATGAGACAAGAACCTACTGCTGCAACATGGGACTGGTAACGTTGTCAGTGGTGTCCACGCTCTGTCTGTCTGCAGCTGCAACCAGAACAACAACATTTGTTTAACGTTGAGACTACTGGATTAATTTTTGACAAAAAAACATGTTGAGTGGATACAAGTTTTATAATTTTTACTCATATAAATTAACTTAAATGTTTTATAAATACATAAAATAAAGTTCCTATCTGAATCGGTAAGTATTATTTTCGTGGATTTTAATTTTTTAATGATATTTTAGATCAGTTAATGTTGATTAAAATTAAGCAAAAGTTGTGTTTATGTACGGGTATTTGTGGCCAGCCGTCTAGTTTTTATGTCCATCATTCCCGATAACTGGTTTTACGACAAATATTTGGTGATTTTCGTTGCTGGTAAAATGTTCAAAATTTATTATCAAATTAGCTGTCACAATCAGCTACTGATCCCTGAAAATGACTGTGATGTGCTGCCATTGTTATCAAGAAAAAATACTTGCCGAAAACAACAAACAAAAGCTACCATGCTGTAAAATATACAGTTCCCTGTTAAGAAACAACATTTCCGGTGAGTGTTGTGTGCAAAACGGTGAGAAATATAAATTGGGGAATACACTGTATACAGTGTACAGTATGTCGACTGGCGAGATATCTTGCCTGCAGTAGTCAGAAGGTCAAGACCAAAAACAAAACAATGTTGGTCTTTGGTCAGACCAAAGTTCCAGAATTAATTATAACAATAATAACTTCTTTTTTTAAAGCATGGATTGCACAGAAAAGGTGGGTATATTTAACATCAAAATAAGGAGCATATTTAAATTGAAATCAGAATGCACGTCATACTTCATGCGCGATGGTATTTTGGCTCCAAATGCGGTTTTTACATCTTAGCAAAAAAAAGCCAGGCAAAGATTGACGTAACATGAGAACCTTTTTTTTTAAAAATGTTGATGAGCAAAGGTTAAAACCTATAGTCCCCTCCTGTTGGACTGATTGGGTGGGTGGGGGGTGTGGGGTGTGAACTAATAACACGAATGCAGTTACCTCTGTACGGCTGACTGCTGTTGTCGAACCTGTTGTCGAACCCGCTGCGGCACAGTGACACTCCATAGATGTAGCCAAGCAGAATTGGCACACCAATACCTAGAAGAAAAAAAAAAAGATGAGTAAATCTCTACCGACAATGCATGGAAGTTGATTACGCATAATATACAACATTTAATCTCACATTTCTATTTTGTATTAAATATACAAGGGCAGATCCAGTGAATATTTTAGAAACGGGACCAAGGACAAAAGGGTGCATGGACAAACTCATGAAACAGGCACTTCAATGACATTTTTGACGATTGTAAAATGGAAATTGTATACAAATTTCTCAAAGGAGTAAAAATTAGAGGTGTGTGTGTGTGTGCAAGACAGGTGCCCCCCTGGTCTCCTCCCTTAGATCCTTGATGCAGAAAGAAATACTTTATTTAACAACGCACTCAACACATTTTATTTATGCTTATATGGCATCAGACATATGGTTAAGGACCACACAGATATTGACAGAGGAAACCCACTGTTGCCACTTCATGGGCTACTCTTTTCGATTAGCAGCAATGGATCTTTTATATCCACTATCCCACAGACAGGGTTGTACATACCACAGCCTTTGATATACCCAATCGTGGTGCACTGGCTGGAGAGAGAAATAGTCCGGTGGGTCCATCCCGCATCGAGTGAGCACTGTACCACAGGGCTACATCCCGCCCCGGCTACACCAGTGAAACCAGCCACTTACCGACAGCGAGACCGGCGATGACAGGTGCGACAATAATGGAAGCCACAACTCCACCCGTGATTGCGAGGTTGTGCTTGTGTCGCGACGGCCTGTCCTCGTAGCGGGCGTGAATCTAGAAATAAAGCACAAACCATGTCATTTCAGTTGAAATGTTTAACCAATCTCAGATGGCCTCAAATCACTCCCATTCGTTCCAAGCCATTGTGTTTAAGCAGGGCTCGAAATTAACAGCGGCACTGTCCATAGCTGTGAGTCAAATTGTCAAGTGTCGGGGGCTTTTCCAATGGCAGTCTGTGAGCTACATTTTTTCATTAGTAGCAAGGGATCTTTTATATGCACCATCCCAGACAGGACAGGACATACCACGGCCTTTGATATACCAGTCGTGTGAACTGACTGTAACGAGAAACAGACCACTGACAGGGATCGAACCTAGAGCGACTGCACATCAAGCGAGCGATTTATCACTGGGCTACGTCTAAGCCCCCCCCCCCCCAGGACAGGACAGGACATACCACGGCCTTTGATATACCAGTCGTGGTGAACTGACTGTAACGAGAAACAGCCCACTGACAGGGATCGAACCTAGAGCGACTGCACATCAAGCGAGCGATTTATCACTGGGCTACGTCTAAGCCCCCCCCCCCCCCCACTGATGGGAAGGACTATAATTACCTTTCTGCCAACCCAGACTGGAATGCCGATGATCATGGCGGGAATTGCGATGCTGGCGACCAGGGTGATTCCGACGGGAGCACCAACCAGCGTTCCGAGTTGCCAAAGTATTTTCTTCTTTCGGCTCCATGGTTTCTTTTTCTTTCCCAATAACGTGCAGCCTGATGGACTGGAGGAGAGGAAAGGAAAGGAATGTCTGTTTAATGACACCTCGGCACATTTTAAACTAAGGCTACTTGTTGCTGCATTGCCTACACCTACAGCAGGACTCGCCCTACCAAAAAGCCATGTTGGCCAACTGCTGATTTTTATACAAAGTGGCCACAACATTTACTATTTGGCTAATAAAATGGTGTTGAAATTGGCCACTTTTTAATAATTTTCAAGGAACACATTACATATATCTGAAATTTGGCTAAAACAAAAATTCTTTCCAGTGTGAGCCCTGGCCGGGCCGGGCCGGGCCGGGTCGGGTCAGGTCAGGTCATAGGGCTTAACATACACTTTCATAGCAAGGTGTTGTAAAGGGCTCATCCTGTACATTGCCAAATTTGCCAATTGCTCATTTTTATACAAAATGGCTACAAAATGTAGTCTTTGGCTAATAAAATATTCCTCAAATTAACCACATTTTTAACAAATTAAAAAAAAATACTCTACATTTCTGAAAACTGGCTAAACCAAAATTTGTTCCAATGTGAGCCCTAGTTATAGTGCACGCCTGTCATGGGCACAGGTGTTGGCCCATGTCGGCTCCTTTGTCCAGGACAAGCATAACCTGCTATACAGTATGTTTTATATGCACTTTTCCATAGACAGTGCAGTCACATGGCACTGGTTGGATCAGGAAAAGGAAGTTTTGTTTCACAACATTTCAGTGCATTCTAAACAATAGACCAGCCTCGGTGGCGTCGTGGTTAGGCCATCAGTCTACAGGCTGGTAGGTACTGGGTTCGGATCCCAGTTGAGGCATGGGACTTTTAATCCAAATACCAACTCCAAACCCTAAGCAAGGCTCAGTGGGTAGGTGTAAACCACTTGCACCGACCAGTGATCCATAACTGGTTCAACAAAGGCCTATGTTTGTGCTATCATGCCTGTGGGAATCGCAAATAAGAGTAGCCTATGTGGCGACAGCAGGTTTCCTCTACAAAACAGTATCAGAATGACCATATGTTTGACATCCAATAGCCGATAAGATAAAAAAACAATGTGCTCTAGAGGCGTTGTTAAAAAAAAGAGTTTACCCCTTGTTTTTTTACTAAACAATAGCTATTTGGTGTTAACTCTTGGTCAAAACAAATTAAAGTTAAGTTATATATATAATAACATTTTTTTTGGATTAACTACACCACAAGAGCACATCGACTCAATAATGTTCAGCTATTGAATGTCAAACATTTGGCAATTTTTTTACTCACAAATTATATGCACTTTGTCACAGATAGAACACCACATACAATTTAGCTATTTTGATTTGCTAGTCAAGGAACATTGATTGGGCCAGGAAAACCAACAATCAGAGAATGGGTCCACTGCGGTGGTTCGATCCTACAACGCAAGCACCTCGGGCGAGTGCTCTACTGACAGCTAGACATACTCCTGGTCAACCAATATTCTTTGTTTTGTTTAACGACATCACTAGAGCACACTGATTAATCATCAGCTATTGGATGTCAAACATTTGGTAATTCCGACTCGTATAGTCATCAGAGGAAACCCGCTACATTTTTCCAAATGCAGCAAGGGATCTTTTATATGCACTTTTCCACAGACAGGATAACACATACCATGGCATGTAACCAACTGTGGCGCACTGGTTATAACCAGAAAAATGGTCTAACATGAGACAGGAATTTACTGCTTCTGCATCACTACTGAAAAAACAGCAAGGGATCTTTAATGTGCATTTTTTTACAGACAGGACAGTACACACCATGACCTTTGATATACTGGTAATGGGGAATTGGTTGAAATGGGGGAAAAAAACACCACAAGAGCTTCTTTATCTCATGACCGAAGCACCTTAGGGGAAGGTAGGATGGAAATGTTTTATTTAATGACACACTCAACATATTTTATTTACAGTTATATGGCGTCGGACATATGGTTAAGGACCACACAAATATTGAGGGAGGAAACCCGCTGTCGCCACTTCGTGGGCTACTCTTTTCGATTAGCAGCAAGAGATTTTTGATATGCACCATCCCATAGACAGGATAGCACATACCACGGCCTTTGATGTACCCAGTCATGGTGCTACGAGGGGAGTACTCTACGGACCGACATAGACCCTGCCCCACCACTTTTATTGAAACCTTTATATGAAGTTATGTAATTTCAATCCCTGCATGTACCCACCTTAAATAATGTAGGACTGTAATCTCCTTCATACAGAGCCAGCAGAACTTCGCTCCACAGATCACGCAGGACATCTTGTTAGAAGTATCCTGGTCCATCTTGATGTACAGAACACCGCAACGCGGGCACGGCTTGAAGTTGTCCTCTGGAAAAACTAGTCATTAAAGCGAAAATTAATTTGTCGCCGCCATTTTGGAAATTTAATTATCAATGTACAACTTTGTACTAAATACCGGCCTTGGTGGTAAGCTCTAGATTGGACATAAGGCCGGTAGGTACTGGGATCGCAGCCCAGTACCTGCTCCCACCCAGAGTGAGTTTTGACGACTCAGTGGGTAGGTGTAAGACCACCACAACCTCTCGTCTCTGACTAACCACTAACAACTAACTCATCGTCCTGTACAGACAGTCCTGATAGCTGAGGTGTGTGCCCAGGACAGCACACTTAGACATAAGCACAGAAATAAGTGGAAATGAAAAATGTACTAAATTTCGAAGTGATATACAATGATAAATTCAAACACAAAGATAAAAGAAAAACTATTTTTATAATAACAAACAACTTTTAAATCGTGATCTCAAATATAAGCAATAACAAAGTCCAGCATACTGGGTGCTGTAACTAAACAAGGACAATAAAGTGAAGTGGATTTGTCATAGGGTTTTAAGTGCACATTCAGAACAAGCTGTTGTAGCGCACACTTGTTGTGGGCACAAGAGCCGGCCTTGGCCTTGTACGTGACCACAACTCAGTGCTGTAACTAAGCAAGGACACTAAATCGAAGTGGACTTACTCTGTGAGCCTAACTCAATGCTGTAACTAAGCAAGGGCAATAAAATGAAGTGGACTTCCTCTGTGAGCATAATTCAGTACTGTAACTAAGCGAGGGCAATAACACGAAGTGGACTTACTCTGTCTGTGAGCATGATTCAGTACTGTAACTAAGCGATGGCAATAAATCCAAGTGGAGTTACTCTGTGAGCCTGACTCAACGCTGTAATTACTCTGTGAGCCTGACTCAACGCTGTAATTACTCTGTGAGCAGTTGGTCATCACCTCGGGAAACTGGTCGGCATCCTGCTCGACCAGAGACATGGGACACTCGCGGGGCGCCCCTCCTCCGTCCCCCACACTGCCGTTCGGCAAGTTCAACTGGTCTGGACTCAGGCTGCTGGTATTGGCGTTGGCGATGTTGAAGCTCATCTCGGAGCAATCTGAGTCTGAGTCGAGGCTGATGATAGAGTATTTGCGAGAACGCCGGAACCGGAACCGGAACAGGCGCCGTAGGCTAAAGATTAAGTTGAAGCCTCTGCGGTAGCCGGAGTTGCGGGAGGCACCCGACGACGTGGAGACGACCTCACTATCACCTCTCTTCATCTTTTTTTTATTTATGTCATTATAGGTAGGTAGCTTTGCCACTGATGCGACAAACCTGAAAGCAAACGAGAAAACCTTTCAATACTGTGAACCAGGAACCCGTTCCATAAAAGCGATCTTAGCCATAAAATCACCTTATGTGCCTAATGACCGCACTCACTTAAGGTGATCTTAGAACTAAGATCGCTTTGTGGAATGGGGCCCAGGTCCCATATTTTCGAAGCTATCTTAGCACTATGAAATCGTAAAACCATCATAAACTATGACATAACTATGGTGTGAGCTATAGTGACATCATAGTCAAGATAGATTTACGATATCATAGTGCTAAGATTGCTATGAAAATCCTAGCCTGATTAAGATTCTGACATGGGATTTTCTTCCGCAGCTACACACCTTTGCAATTTATGTCTCAGACAAATAACAATTTGTATGGAAGACAGATCACAGTAGTTAATCTCAGTAAATATAGTTTTACATTTTATGGGAAAACATCTGCAGCTAGTCTGTGACATGTTACATATTTTATGGGAACCCAACTATAGTGTGCCTTAATATTTTTAGGGGTTTCTTGAATATTTGCCAACACAACTAGAGCACAATGTTATATTAACATCGGCTATTGGATATCAAACATTTGGTAATTTTGACATATAGTCTTAGAGAGGAAACCCGCTACATTTTTTTCATTAGTAGCACGGGATCTTTTATATATGCACCATCCCACAGACAGAATATCACATACCACGGCATTTGATATACCAGTCATGGTGCACTGGCTGTGACGAGAAAGAGCCCAATGGACCCACCAATGGGGATAGATCCCAAAAGTGCTATATGCATGAAGTTCTAAATGTTTGAAACATAAAACATTAGTATTGTTCTTAATTTTGCATCCTGTGGACATATATTGTGCATAAACATTTTGTAAAAACATTTTTCAATTATAACATACATCACTGTAAATAAATATATATATACATGTGTCTTGTAAAAACACTTCAGTTACAATATACGGTATATGCATACATATATACAGTCGAACTTGGTCTAACGGTCACCTGTATATAACGGTCACCTGCCTATAACGGCTACTATAAATCCCCCCCCCCCCCCCAATGCATTTCCTTCTTTATTTGACATGTACATAACGGTCACCTGTCCATAACGGCCAGCGGCCACTATTTTTCACCCAAAATCACAGGTTGAACCTGCTATAATGGTCACAAGATGATCGTCGTGAAGACGTTTGTTTTTTGTTTTTTTTTAACCCTGGTTATGTCTTTACTTTTTGAATCATCTTAAAAATTATAAATTAAATGTGTTTATTTGGCCATGTCTGTAGCTTTGGGTTTATTTTCCGTCAATGTAAAGTTCCATTGTAATTCTCTGATCGTAATTGAAAAACAAACGGACCCTCAGTAACTTCTGTGACACTGAACAATAGACGACTTCTCATTGGCTGTACATAATGGAATCTGTATGTATGATCACTCTATTCATTCTCAAGAAACAAAACAAATGAAGTGTTAAGTTAGGTGTCTGATTGTTTCTAGCTAGAGATGATTGGTAAATAAACATGAATTGCTGAAGGCGGCGGTCAGTAAAGATGCCCCGTACGTGGTAGGATTATTTAATGACTCATGATCTTATTCAGCTGTAATCAACGGTCATACTCCACTGAAGGATTAGCGGTGATATGAAACAAACACATAAGTTAAACATGCCACATGGGTAATAACCTTCAATTAAACAAAATATATTCTGAAAGTCAATGTCAGTGTTTGCGACATGTATTAACGAATACGTCTGCATGCAAAATGCCACCGACAAATCGTACTGCTTTAATTTTAGAACAGAGAATCAACGTTATCAACAAATCTGAGAAAGGCAATTTAAGTGCGCGAAAGATCGCCGATCATTTTGGTGTAGGACGTTCTCAGATTAATTTAGTTTTAAAAAGAAAAGCTGATGTTCTGGCCGATTTTGACACTAATATTTCAGCCGAAAGAAAAAGGCAGAAGAAAGCAAGTCAATGATGACATAAACAAGCTAGTGTGGGACTGGTTTAAAAATGCGACATCTAGAAGGATAAATTTGAGTGGGCCGTTGATTAAAGAGAAAGCACTTAAATTTGCCGAAGATTTGGGTGTCGCGTCATTCAAGGCGTCAAATGGGTGGCTGGACTCGTTTAAACACCGACATAACATTGTTATGGGCACTATGAGTGGCGAGAGAGGTGATGTCAATAACGCTACTATTATTGACTGGAAGGCAAAGCTTCCGACCGTGTGCGAGGGATACACACCACAGGACATCTTCAACATGGATGAGACAGGCCTTTTCTACAGATATACAACAAAGAGCATGTTCAAAGTTAAAGGAGAAGAATGTGCCGGTGGGAAGCGATCCAAAGAGAGACTGACCATTGCGTTGTGTGCCAGTATGACAGGGGAGAAGCTTCCGGCTCTTGTAATAGGAAAATGTAAAAAGCCACGTTGTTTTAAGAAAATAACGCCCGAGGTTCTACCTGTGATATACACAAGTAACAAAAAGGCTTGGATGAACAGTGCTTTGTTTCAGTGGTGGATAGAAAAATTCAACTGAAAAATGAGACGTCAGAGTAGAAAAGTGCTCCTGTTTGTTGATAATGCGCCTTCCCACCCAACAGTAGAACTTTCTAATGTTAAACTTGCTTTTCTTCCTCCCAATACAACTTCCAAATCCCAGCCAATGGACCAAAGAATCATTCAGACCATGAAACTCAAATACCGCAAGCGTCAATTGCAGCATGTTATTTCTGCCATGGAACAAGATGAAAGCAAATGTGGCACACAGTTGTTAAAAGATATTAACGTCCTTCAGGCCATTTATTGGATTCACAGTTCCTGGAAAGAAGTGGAATCTTCAACAATTAAAAGGTGTTTTGAAAGGTGTGGATTTCAGTCTGTCGAAGAGAATACATCAAACGGAGACAACAGCGATGAGGACGACGGTGACGACGATGTACCCCTGTCCATCATAGCCAAGTCAAAGGAATTGTTTGGGTTACCATTACATGAAGTTGCTGACTGTGATACACACGCCAAGACGTGTGACGAGTCTGTTGTTGATTGGGCTAGACCTGCATCGGTTCTTTTGAAAGAAATGGATAGCAATGAATCGGGCCAAAGTGATGATCGTGACGAAAATGATGATGGGAGTTATGAAGGCGAGATTGAAAGTAGGAAACAAAAGGTGTGTTCAATAACAGAGGCGGAGAAGTATGTGAGTTACTTGAAAGAGTTTGCTCTATTTCATGGCAGGTGTGACATTCTAAGCGCTACCATGGATATAGAAGAACATGTGTCTTCGATGCGAGTGGAATGCTATGGGAAGCAATCCAAAATTGGTGACTTCTTTAAAAAGTGAATAAACAAAATAGGTGTGTTATTTGTGTACTATCATTGTATTGTGTTGTATTGACATGGACAGTCTCATGTAATAAAAAACCCACCTTATTTATAACACGTGTATCTTTTTTTTTTTATGACAGTTGTGATATGTTTTAATATATGTGTTCTAATTTTGAACCTGTATATAAGGGTCACCTCTCTATAACGGCCACTTTTGTCAAGTCCCTTGGGTGACCGTTATATACAGGTTTGACTGTGTGTATATATATATATATATATATATATATACATACATACATACATACATACATACATACATACATACACACACACACACACACACACACACACACACACTCATATACACACATATATACACACACATACAAAGTTGAAACAAAATATAATCCCTCACACAATATATCATTGAAATGAATTAAAGAATGTACACGCGTCTATTCCAGGTGGCTGATAATTTAAAAATTGCGAAAACCATTTATGGGTCACGCAAAAACAAATTCAGGCAACCCATTTTGTTCTTAGGTAACCTATCAAGAACATGTAAATAATGATGTCACAAAATTAATACACCAACAAAACTATAGCTCTTGTAATTTTCAGAGGCCTGTATTCATACCTACATGGCTAGAAAACAAAACTGGTACATTGTACCTCTATCTACCTACACTGTTGTATGTACAGGTACATCACAGAAGACTTTGATAGCATATACACAGAGAACTGGAACTTTGTGTTTCCTACATGATGGAAAGGTCACATGATTCTGTAAAGCTGCCTGGTCACATGGATTTGATCCAAATGACACACATTTGGGTGCAAGTCTGTTGTTATGTAATCTCAGTTTTGTTTGTTTTCTTTGTAACCTTAAATGGAAGTTTGTGAGTATCACCAATAATGAAAAGTTATTTCTTATGATATTTGCGTTTTTCAATGTTCTGTATCACATGTGCGTGTTCCATCGATAACATGACAATAGTCTTATCAGACATACATACAACATTGACGTCTCACTGGCTATCCAGAGATCGAGCCCGGGACAGACATGCTTGAAACTCTAGTGGTATATGAGCATGTAAATAAATATTGGTAATGGTAATGGTCTCGCTGACAGCATAGTGAACATGTCCAAGTATGTGCGTGAAATCATCATTGAAAACAGTTTGGCAAATGAAATATGGGTAATTTTTATTTTATTATCGGGGGACACGGTCGCGAAAATAATTCCTTATGAAAATGTAAAAGGAAAGCCATATCGCGAATTATTTTAGCCACGAAAATATTTGCATATACGGTAAATAATATTTATGTTCGTCACATACTGCCTTGTAAATCCATAAATACTGTTTTGTAAATAGTTGTGTCTTTAAAGCCGTCTAAAGTCGAGTCCTGAAAATAGAAGCATGTTTTCATCCTCCACTGGAGAAAATGACTTCTGACATGATTAAAACGACATTCACGAGTGGAGAAGTCATTATCGTGCAGGGACCCGTTATCAGGATAAGCACAAGATGATTGGAGTGCAACATAACACATATTATATAAATCGAACATTTAAAATAATTAATGTTTTAGTTTCAAACAGACAAGTAAAGACACACAGTGACTCAACAATCTCATTTTAATACATAAATAAAACCGGGCTCTAAATGGGACAGGACAGCAATAGAAATAAGCAGAATTTTTCAGTAGTCCAGCGATAAAAATAAGCAGAATTCCAGCGACAGAAATAGCCGAATTTTTCATTTGTGCACCGGACAAGTACATGGAGAAATATACTTGTCCAGCAATATTTTCACTTGTCCAATCAAATGTTTGGTTTTATTCAAGCTCAAGGAACGTATTTTTTATTGCTTGTCCGAGCAGGTTTTGACTTGTCAAGACAAATGGACAAGTGCTTATTTTGAACACTGATATTTGACTACAACTTAATTTGCTAAAAAAAAAAAAACCCAAATTGTCTGGTTTTAACTTTAATTTAAAGTATAAAGTTCACCTTTTCAAAATATAATGTTTCCTAGCACTAAAAATCCCACTGAGCCCATTGGTCTATTTCTCATTCTAGCCAGTGAAACAAGACTGGTAACTCAAAAGCCGTGGTTTGTGCTATCCTGTCTATGGGATGGTGCATATAAAAGATCTCTTGCTACTAATGGGAACATGTTGCAGGTTTCCTCTCTAAGACTATATGTCAAAATTACCAAATGTTTGACATTAAAGAGTCAGAAGCACCCAGATGTCCAAGATCAGAAGTAATCAGATTTACGCACAGTCAACTGGCCGTCAACACACCTACATAAAAAACACCAATCCACTGGTACGCACACCCTGTATACATGTTTAGGGCCCTGGCCTAATGGTGGCTGGTTTGCCTCAATTAGCAGAAACAAAAAACACACAAAATCAATGTTGTCACAGCTAAGTGCCACCGGACCACGACAACTGGTTAACGATGGAGAGAGAACAACAACAACAACAAAAATCTCAGCTCATTTAATGCCAAAGCAGTGTAATATTATATTAGAGAGTGCATGGATGTGATTGTGGAGTATATGTATGTATTAATGTTAATTAGTGTAATGGCGTTCACCATGGGAAGATTTTTTTATCTAGAACAAAATGAAAACAGATATCTGTTATCTTGAGATGCCGTGATAAAGCACTCGATTGATGCACAGTCTGTCTAGGATCGATCCCGTTGGTGGGCCCATTGGGGTTTTCTCATTCTAGCCACCAATTCCGTGTTTTCACTATATCGTCCGGTCATTAGTTTTTGAACATCATTAGATTCCGAACGGCCATTTTGTTCGGGACTTCTCGTGATATAGAGATGTGATGTCATCAAGGGTTGCAAGTTGACAGCCAGGCTCTTTTCACTAGCCCTACAAAAATGTTTCGGGTAAAACTCCCATGAATAAGTATGACATCAATATCTTGTAATCTTATGTCATTTTGCCTTGTGACACTTTTTGTAAATGCATCATCATTAAAAAGTCACCAGTAACACACAAACGAAAAGTTCAGTACTCACGAGGAAGCGTCGTCTGCTTTGTTTACTATCTATACTAGCGGTCTACAATACCAAAGGGAGAGAAATGCTGTCTAATTTTTTTAAAGTATAGAAGCCCATCCGGGCCATTTCTTATGTAGAATTATGATGTATGCAGTTTGTGATTTTTTAATATGTTTTATTTTTGTGTTTTAGACTATTCCACGGCCAGAAAAGTCAAGATAAAGATCATATTCGGATGAGACAGTATCCAAGGCATATATATATGTAGCTGTTGTGGAAGATGGCATGGGCATCCGGAAAGCTTCAAGAACACTTGATATTACCCTTAGTACATTGCTTGATCGATGCAGTGGGAAAGTTGATGTGGCCTGCCATAAATATGGACCTGAACCATTCTTGTCTACCCATGAAGAGGAAAAACTGGCGTCAAATGTACAGAGCATGACAGCCTTCGGTTATGGCTACAGCAGACAAGATGTGCTGATCATTGCAACTGATCTTGCCATCTGTTTAGGGAAGAAGACAAGAGCCGATACACCAGTGTTCTTAGGATGGTTTGATGGTCTCATGAGGAGATTCCCCGAGTTAAATGTACAGAAGCCGAGGTTCCTGGATATCCAGAGGACCAAAGCAATGTCTGAGGAAACAGTTTTGTGCTACTACGCCCACTTGGAAAAGATTTTGGATGACAACGACTTGAAGAACAGTCCTGAGCATATGTACAACATAGATGAAAAAGGACTAATCGAGAATCACAAGCCTCCAAACATTGTTGCCTCCAGTAAATCGGTGCCAGTTGCAGTAACACTGCCCAGGTCGAGCACGACGACAGTGATCGGATGTGGTAATGCCATTGGACAAACCATCTCTCCATATTTCATTTTCAAAGGGAAGCGAATGCGAAACAAGCTATTGAAAGGTTGTTTGCCAGGAGCTAATGGAACTGTCATTAATTCGGGCTGGTCCAACAGTGAAATCTTCTAGAAGTATCTTACAGAGCACTTTGTCAAGTACTCTATCCAGCCAACAGCAGAGAAACCAGTGTTGATCTTGTACGACGGTCACAAGTCGCACGTCTCCATAGCACTGAGTGAATGGGTGAGCGAGAGACATATCATCCTGTTTGTGCTTCCAGCACATACCTCGCATGTACTTCAACCAATGGATGTTGGTTGCTTTGGGCTGCTCGAGAAAATCTACTGCAACCGTAGACACACGTACATGTGTGAGCATTCAACAAAAGGGCATCGAGAAGCATTGTATATGTCGATTGGGTTGTCAGGCATACACAAGGGCAGTAACACAAGCCAATCTGCAGACGTCTTTCAGAAAGTACAGAATTTTCCCTTTCAACAGACATGCGGTAAACAAATCGGACTTTGTGCCATATCAGTTGTTTAAGTCTTCTGAAGATCAGGAAGTATTACCAGAAGAATCCAACAACACGAACAAAAGGAAATCATCAGAAGTCACCGATGTCACTTTGCCATCGTCTGCAACAGGATTCTTCTCGCAACTTGATGAGACTATGTTCAGCGTTGCAAAGCCCCCAAAGAAAAGAAAAGTGATGAGTGCTATTGTAGGTGGTAGAGCAATAACCAATGACAGTACCCTCGAAAAGATGAAGGACCACCAGAAATCACCCCCGCCCCTAAAGAAACAGATTCAGAAAAAGTCATCTGTGGTGATGATGATGAGGTGAGTTGCCACTGCAATCTCTTCCAACTCAAGGAGAGTGCCTCGATTAACTTTGTCACTTGGGCACAGTGTACACATCCCACGTGCCAACACTGGACTCGATAGTTAACTGCCCTATTTCTGGTGTGAACAGGGCACCATACACGGCTGTGACATTCCAGGAAAACCCCGTAATGACGGCCATACATGTTGCCGAGGACTTTGTTTTCGTAAGGAACCGTGTTTATTTCATGGATTAAATACTCAAGTTACAGGTAAGAACAACAATTTTTAAGTTTCGTTTTGTATATTTCATGAAATCTGTGCTTATCTGTTCGAAAACTAGTAATCGGTGGATAGTTATCTCCGACAGCAGACAGTGAGTGGATCATAACCATCCAAATGTCCATCTAGCACTCGAACGTTTTTGTTGTACAGTCTTGCTGTTTTTTCTGCTGATCATGTAGCTTCATTCTTTCGTTTTCTATGTTGATTAATGGTTTGAGAAAATTCTGTGAGGTAGGAAGTAGAGTTCTGGATCTGTATTCATAAACGTACTTAAGTCAATGTATGATACCTAAATACATACTTAAAGTACATAAATAAGTATCATACATTGACTTAAGTATGTTTATGAATACGGAGCCTGGTTCTTCTGTTGAAGAATCATTGTACAGGACTTGTTCCTGTCGCCTGGGAAGGATTGTTGCAGTAGTTCAGCAATGATAGAAACTGGTCTTGTTCTTTGTTCTTTCTCAGGAGACATTTTGCAGTCTTGACAGCAGACTCTGCTTTTCCATTAGCTCTGCTGTTGTTGGGACTAGTGGTTCGATGTTCAAAATCCCATTCTTTGGAGAAGTTTGCAAATGACGTAGAGATGAACTGAGGTCCATTGTCACTTACAATGATGCAGAGACAACCATAGTGAGAAAAGTGCGATTTAAGTTATCTAATGACCGTTGATGATTTTGTGTTCTCGAGTCTTTCAATTTCCCAGTAATTGCTCAAGTAGTCTACAGTGACTAGAACGTCTTTTCCATCATGCTCGAATAGATCTATACCGATTTTCTCCCACTGACGAGAAGGAAGTTCATGGCTTATAAGTGTCTTGTTTGGTTGTGAGGTCTCATATGTACAGCAAGTTGAGATGTAATGCTTAATGTCAGCAGACATGCCGGGCCAAAGTAAGTATTCTCTGGCTCTTTTTAGACGTCCTTCAATTCCAGCATGGGACGAGTGGACTGCAGTTTTCATTTCTGGTCGCATGGTAAAAGGCACAACTCTTTCTCCTTTGAAAATCAGACCATCTTGAACAGACATCTCATCACGGAAACTGTAGTATGGTGTAAGTTCAGCAGCTAACTTTTGTTTGTCATCAGGCCATCCATGTACGATTACAGACTTCACCTTCTGAAGACAATCATCTTTGTCAGTCTCTCCGATTGGTAGGAAACTCACCATATTCACATGCTCTAAGTCTTCTTGCATATTTTGTGAGGTGGTCAGGTAGGCTCTGGAGAGGGTGTCAGCGAGGTACATCTCCTTACCCTTCTTATATCTGACAGTAATGTCATAGCCTTGAATACGTAGCATCATACCTTGCAGACGTTCTGGGGCTGCAGAAAGAGGTTTCTGTAGAATTGCTTCCAAAGGCTTGTGGTTACTTTCAACATTTGTGTGTCGACCAAATGTATGCTGGTGGAATTTCTCCAACGAGAAAACAATAGCCAACATTTCTTTTTCTGTTTGTGCATATCGAGTTTCTGTCTCTGTCAAGGCACGACTGGCATAAGCAATTAGCTGGCCATCTTGCATCAAGACAGTAACCCAGTCCTTTCTGGCTAGCAACTGGCCTCGGTGGTGTCGTGGTTAGGCCATCGGTCTACAGGCTGGTAGGTACTGGGTTGGATCCCAGTCGAGGCATGGGATTTTTAATCCAGATACCGACTCAAAACCCTGTGTGAGTGCTCCACAAGGCTTAATGGGTAGGTGTAAACCACTTGCACCGACCAGTGATCCATAACTGGTTCAACAAAGGCCATGGTTTGTGCTATCCTGCCTGTGGGAAGTGCAAATAAAAGATCCCTTG
Source organism: Gigantopelta aegis (assembly GCF_016097555.1). Lineage (NCBI taxonomy): Eukaryota > Metazoa > Mollusca > Gastropoda > Neomphalida > Peltospiridae > Gigantopelta > Gigantopelta aegis. The sequence continues at coordinate 33,663,813 of NC_054705.1, read as the reverse complement.
CTGCCTGTCGTAAAAGAGTAGCCTATGTGACAACAGTGGGTTTCCTCTAAAAAACAGTGTCAGAATAACCATATGTTTGACGTCCAATAGCCGATGATAAGATAAAAAATCAATGTGCTCTAGTGGCATCATTAAATAAAACAAACTTTTTCTGGCTAGCATCACTGAATAGTAAGTTCACGCTCAGGGTTATAGTACACCAGAACAGGAGCTTCAGTTACAAGTTTCTGGACAGCTTTAAATTGAAGGCTTCGATCATCATGAGTAGGTGTCCATACCAGTTCCATACGACATCAGCACGTGTCAGTTTTCTGATAGGTTAAAGAACATCAGATAGCTTAGGCAAGAACTTTGCCAGATAGTTTACAAAACCACAGAGACGCTGGACATCTTCAACCTTTTCAGATTTCATCTTTAAGATAGCATCAACTTTCTCGGGATCAATCTTCTTTGGATTGAGGAGTTATTCTTGTCTTCCCTTTCGGCTGTAGAACTGTCTTGTTCCACATATGAAGTGACATCTTGCCCAAGATAAGAGTAGAAGTATCTTTGATATACTTTTCAGGAATGACATTCACAGATGCACCACAGTCAATCTGGAATGTGACAGGTTTCTCATTGATCAGGCCTTCACTGGCTACCTTGTGACCCAGAAAGGTTATTTAACTTTTTCGGATTTCAGCTTTACCTTTATTCAGCTTCATTCCCACAGATCGACATTTGTTGGGCAAAGCAGTGAGATTCTTGTCATGGTCTTCTGTAGCAGATTCTAGGTCTTCGCCAGATCCATAGACAATGACATCATCAGACACACCAATCACCCCATCAAGACCTTGCAGTACAGCATTCAGACGTTTCTGGAAGAGTTCTGAGCTCACAGAGGTTCCAAAGGGCAGCCTTTTCCATCGATACCGACCAAATGGTGTCTGGAATGTAGTAAGAAGACTAGGTTTCTCGTTGATCAGCATCCCTGCCTTAATTATCTTCTGTTGCTTGTCTGTTACTGAGAGAAGTTGTTCAGAATCAGAATCAGAATTAATCCGAATATTCTCTAGCAGATGGATATTCTTAAGTTCTCGCTTCATAGAACATTTCTCTGCGAAATGATTCTTCTTTTTACACATTTTGCACGTTTTTCCCCAAGCAGGGCAAAGTGATTTCTTAAAAGGATGAGTTTTCCTGCAGAACTTACATTTGGGCTTGAACTTTCCTCCTAATGAGTGACTTGTGACTGCATGGACAGACATTTCTTCACATCCAATGGATCGCAGTTCAGATGATGTAGCTTCAGCACATCGACAAATATCAATACGTGTAGTGAGGTTTAGACCCGATTCTTGAAGCAGACATTTTCTTGTAGAATTGTCAGTAATACTAGTACTAAGAATGATGTTATCTCTCATTAGACTGTCTCTCATACATTCACAAAAATTGCAAGTCTTTGACAGTGTGCACAGTGCAGCAACATAGTCTTCAAGAGATTATGCAGTACTTTGGTTTCGACTGTTAAACATATAGCGTTCATATGTCTCATTAATCTTTCGCACAAAATGAGCATCAAAACCATCAATAATATCTTGCAGTGTGTGTGGATCTGGAAGGCGCACTCCATTATACAGTCAGTGCTTCTGGTCCAATAGTGTGTAGGAATAAAGCACATTGATATTCAGCTGTTTGACTATCTAGCTTTGCCACAATTGTATAGTTCTGCCACATTTGTTTAAAACATTTCCACTCATCACCACCCCGTTTAACGTTCAATGGCGGTGGCAGATTAACTCTCGCAGGTAAATGTGGACCCACTCGGTCTTCCATACTTTTTTTTTATCTACATTTAGTGCATAACGTTTCTCAGACATTTTCAGTGAAATTACAGTTTGTAGTAGGGCAGTACTACTTATGAATGCAGGAATAATAATATATGTAATCTTATTAGTAGCAACATTGTCAAACACTTCGTTTTGTCCACTTACAGATTCAAGCAGACAATCACCACACACACAGTGACACGTAGCAAAAATGGGGTACTACGATTCGAAAGTTCCAACGCGGCAACCATGAAAGTTTGTGAAATGTATGTGCAGAGAGTACTCACAGACACGGGAGAAGCATACACAATAAAATACTTGAAGAAGAACATTTTAGAGTAACTTTCACCACTGCCACCATGTTTAAGTTCCTTTGAACTTTAAAGAATAAAGAAGACGATCAAAAGTTATCAACCTTTACTGCGCACTAGTGGAAAAATCAACAAGACTGGAAGTACGTCATAGACATGTAATACCAACTATGGTAGACCGAATGTATCATAACAGGTATGAAATGATCAACAACCACTCTAACCCGATCCCCAATTAAAACTACCTTAACCATTGAAGGGGTTACGGGTCGAACTCATGCCTTCATGTACTGAAGTATTTCCGATTCAGGGTATAGCATCACAAAGAATGCTTCGGTTGATCCATGAATATGAAACTAGAGACCACACCGGAAGACTGGTAGCGCCACTCACATCCGTTACACCATTGTCAAATGCAAGTTTTGAAAAGCACATTAGTTAACGTCTATAAAACATTTATTGTTTACTATTGGAAGAATACCAGTACTTGTAACAGGTATAAAATACATTGATAAAACTTTATAACAAATATAGAACTAATGTTACTTGCCACTTTACGGTTTATTCAGTGGCAAAGTGAAAAAGTAACCATACCGCATTTAATTATTGAAAAATAGTGTTGTCGTTACTGCAAGTATTTATTTTTGTGAGGTAATTATATTTAATTTATTACTCTTGCAGTACATGACAAAATTTAGATGTTTTGATTTATTGTATAACTGTGATCGCCCATTAACAACATCATCCTGTTTGTGTGTTTACTACAATCCAAGATGGCGGATATTTGTTTACATTATGAATACATTTATTGTGGCCCTGACACATCTGTTGTTAGGGAATCACATAAAAATAACCCTTTTAACCACATCTTTATTATTAAGGGATGTAGGACAAAATCTCACTGGAAAAAATGTCAAGTCAAAATATCAACTATTAAAGTGGAAGGAAATGTTTTATTTAATGATGCACTCAACACATTTTATTTACGGTTATATGGCATCAGACATATGGTTAAGAACCACACAGATATTGAGAGATGAAAGCCGCTGTCGCCACTTCATCGGCTACTCTTTTCAATTAGCAGCAAGGGATCTTTTATATGCACCATCCCACAGACAGGATAGTACACACCACAGCCTTTGTTACACCAATTGCGGATCATTGGCTGTAATCTATTAAAGTGATACCCATGTAAAAATGTCAACTTTGACATTATACTTAATGTGTAAAACAAATTTTAAAACTCCCAACTATTCTATAACTTTTTTTCTTTCACCAATTAAACCACTGTTTCCACACCTTTAACAGCACTAAATGTGTATAAATAACACAGCATGGGTGATGTAAAAAAACGTTTTAATGCCACAAACTTATTTTTTAAAAATCAAAGACAGGCTGGCTAATAAGCCATACAACCAACAATGAAGCATTCTCTTTAATTATTCCAAATTTTGTAATTATGAAAAAACTCAATTTCCCAAAAGCTAACATATATCTGTTATGTCTCTTGCTCTGTCCTTTTCCTCCCTCCACCCCTCTCACTGTCTCTCTGTCTCACTTCTCTCCATCTCTTGTATAACACACACACACACAAGTTGACATTTTGACAGAGATACAACATTAATGGTACACATTTTGTCCTGTTACATATTGACAACTGACCTGTATATAACTTTTTCCATGGCCGAGTGATGCTCTTTACTCTGTACAATTGAGCATGCTGTGATAATGTGAATAATGATTGATGTTTGCCGATTACTACATGTAGCACATTAAAAAAATGGCCGTTTTCTTATGTTGAACTCTTTTGGGGGGTGGATGGGTATTATAATGACCAATTAGTCGATATACTGATTATATTACTGTTATTGAAGGTATTTTATTTGAAAATAATGAATACATTCCTAAAATTTTGAGTGTGCCAAACGTTTAGTTTTTTTGCAAAACGGAGTTACCTACCCTGATTAATAAAAAATATATTTTGGGGGTCAAGGCCAATTGATTTTTCTTTTTTTTTTAAATAAAAAATTCTTTTAAAGGTATTTCTTCAGTGTAACAAACAATCAATATCATTCTTGTCATTTTTAAAAAGTGTCCGCGGTCCCTAATGAAACGGAAATGGAAACCCAAAATAAAAAAATATACTAGTATATAAAAAAATACAGTTATAATTTCATGTTTACAGGATACGCCCATAAAAATGGCCATATTCTTTTAACATACTTATCACTTGTCACATATTTAGGTGGAAAGACTGATCTCCATAATATTACCGTTACATAACAAATAATAACGTCATATTTCGAATAAGAAGAATAAACGAAATTTTATTTTTACCTTTCATCGTTGCTATTGGCAAACCGGAACTGATGTCATAAACACCTATTGTCTATTGGTCATCAAATTTAACTGCGTACGTTTCCGACATCAAGCGTCATCACAATGACGTCACTTAGCATTGTTTTCATTTTAAAATGGTTTTCTAAAATAACTTTTGACATTTTTGCCAAAAACAAAGTATGAAAATAAAATGTCAATGAATACTCTTAGAATGACATATCCAAATATTTGCTAAATTGTTGTATATCTTATGGGGTTTTTTAAAATAGAAGTGACCCGTCAAATAGCGCGTGCTATTGTTTGTTATTGTTTCTTGTTTTTTGGTAGCGGTTTCTTTTATCTGTAGAAATTTGTTATAATATACTATTATATATGAACTACAATATGACAGTTGCATTAAAATAGAATAAGTATCACTTTTCATGTCTTAAAAAGGTACAAATACAATATAATAGTTGTAATCAGACGGCAAAAACAGTCATCGAAAAGCGCAATTTCCCCCATTTCTATTTATAAACAACAGGTCATGTGACAGCACATTTGCCGCCATACAATTTGACATAAGAAGAATAAACGAAATTTAATTTTTACCTTTCATCGTTGCTATCCAGAAAGCAAACCGGAACTGATGTCATAAACACCTATTGTCTATTGGTCATCAAATTTAACCGCGTACATTTCCGACATCAAGCGTCATCACAATGACGTCACTTAGCATTGTTTTCATTTTAAAATCATTTTCTAAAATAACTTTTGACATTTTTGCCAAAAACAAAGTATGAAAATAAAATGTCAATGAATAGTCTTAGAATGACATATCCACATATTTGCTACATTGTTGTTGTATATCTTATGTTTTTTTTAAAATAGAAGTAACCCGTCAAATAGCGCGTGCTATTGTTTGTTATTGTTTCTTGTTTTTTGGTAGCGGTTTCTTTTATCTGTAGAAATTTGTCATAATATACTATTATATATGAACTACATTATGACAGTTGCATTAAAATAGAATAAGTATTACATTTCATGTCTTAAAAAGGTACAAATACAATATAATAGTTGTAATCAGACGACATAAAGAGTCATCGAAAAGCGCAATTTCCCCCATTTCTATTTATAAACAACAGGTCATGTGACAGCACATTTGCCGCCATACAATTTGACATAAGAAGAATAAACGAAATTTAATTTTTACCTTTCATCGTTGCTATCCAGAAAGCAAACCGGAACTGATGTCATAAACACCTATTGTCTATTGGTCATCAAATTTAACCGCGTACATTTCCGACATCAAGCGTCATCACAATGACGTCACTTAGCATTGTTTTCATTTTAAAATCATTTTCTAAAATAACTTTTGACATTTTTGCCAAAAACAAAGTATGAAAATAAAATGTCAATGAATAGTCTTAGAATGACATATCCAAATATTTGCTAAATTGTTGTATATGTTATGTTTTTTAAAAATAGAAATTACCCGTCAAATAGCGCGTGCTATTGTTTCTTGTTTTTTGGTAGCGGTTTCTTTTATCTGTAGAAATTTGTCATAATATACTATTATATATGAACTACATTATGACAGATGCATTAAAATAGAATAAGTATCACTTTTCATGTCTTAAAAAGGTACAAATACAATATAAAGGTATTTGACGTCAAACATAGGATTGTTGTGGTATTAGAGCGGGATTCGTTGCCTACCGTTTGGTAGTCAGGAATTGCCAAAAAAAGACATAGGTTGGTCTCTGACTGTAATGAGAGCGTGTTTATGTCCAAATGTCCGTCTAGCTCTCTTACAGTCAGAGTACTCGGGCTAATGTGCTCTGTATTCGTCGTTGTTTTGTTGTGTAGTTTTTTTTAGCAGGGCGGACGCTCCGTTTTGTAGGCAACGACCCGAAACATTTTATTTGTCTCAAAAATCGTTAAACAAGTTATTTCATGCAAATAAAATGTATTCAGGATGTAATAATCACAAATCATAAAAGGATCCTACATTGTTGATAAAAATATCAAAGAAAAATCGCAAACACTTTAAAGTGTAGTTGACCTATATTATCGCCGTTTGACCCAGATACAATACTTCGTGGTACTAACAGCCAGCGATTTATTCTTCTTTCACTACCTCTATGAACATGTCAGAAGAAGTTGCATAAATTAATGATTCCGATAATAATGTTTTTAACATTTACTTGTGTGACATCTCCAGTGACCTACTGCGGTAGGGCGCACATTTTCTACGTCCGCTCGGACTACCGTGCGTCATGCATAAACGTTTCACGTTTTTGACTTCTCAAAAACTTCATCAGTTCAAACTACATTTTGTGCCACACATAAACAAATTCTGAACCCCGTCTCCAAGGGCCTAAGCGACAGTGCCCAAAATAATTTTAAAAAAATGAAGCGGCATAAGCGTACGGGCTCGAATTTTGGTTGGGGATACAGGCAGATTTTTGCCAGAGTTAAAAGAAAGTCCCCGAATCTGTATAACAACAATTATTCATATTAGCTTTACTGCCAAACAGCAGGGTTCCGTTCCACGAAGCGATCTTAGCCCTAAGATTACCGTAAGCGCATAGCTACCCTATGCACTTAAGTTGATCTTAGGGTTAAGATCGCTTCGTAGAACGGGGCCCAAAACCATAGCTATGGTAGAGAGGCAATGGTGTTTGGGGGGTGGGGGGTTTATTTAATTTAACGACACCACCAGAGCACATTGATGTATTAATCATCGGGTATTGGATGTCAAACATTTGGTAATTTTGACATATAGTCTTAGAGAATAAACCTGCTACATTTTTCCATTAGTAGCAAGGCATCTTTTATATGCACCATCCCAGCCGTGGTGCACTGGCTGGAATGAGAAATAGGCCAATGGGCCCGCTGACGGGGTTCAACCCCAAACCGACCGTGCTTTACCACTGGGCTGTTTATTGATACTGATGGGTTTTTTAAGTATGTAACCTTCCTGAAATGGCCGCAAAATGGTATTTCAGAGCCTCTAGAAAATGTCCTGGGGATGGGTCACGCCCTCAGATCTCCTAACTAGTGTCTTGCGCCTTCCATGCTCATTGGTTCATTTTTTAAATCTTAGCTACAGCCCTGAACAGCTATATAGGGTTGCAAATTTACATGGATTACAACTAATATTGTGTCAGAATAAAATGATGGAAATACATGGTGAAATGGTTTTAGGCCAGCTCATTTGTTCTAAATGCTATACCTGGATAGTATTCAAATATAAGTAAAGGCAAATAGATGACCAGTGTATATAACTTGTGAATGTCCCCGGGATAGGGATGGAGTTCACAATAGTTAGTATATAGAAATTGCATTTAAATTTTAAACTAATTTGTTCAGATCTACTAGAACATATCCGTGACCTATTTCCTTATGAATTTGGTCATTCTACCCCTCTCTCAGGATCCTAAGGGTGGGGCACAAATAGGGGAAAATTAAGCCAATTGTCTTGTCCAGGAATACCAGGATTTTTTTTTATGTGAATGGATATTTTACTTCTTTTTTTTTCTTTACAGTTGTGGCCCTGTGAAGTCATTTTCACCTTAAGATACTATTGAAAGTATCTTGTGTCGCAATAAATTACTGCAATGCATAAAATCCGTTTTACTATTTCTAGTATTCTTATATCACTGTCTAGGATTTCTGCCAGAGGGTATGAAGGATAAAATGTAGTACCCTAAAATCTTGGGAGTTAATGGATACATTAAACATTTTTTTAGAACGATTATAGTAAGAGAGCTGCAGTTAAAAATTTGTACATGAAATGCAGTGTCCAATTTCAAGATTCCAAACCCATAACCACCTAGTAGTGGCAGTTATTATCTGTTTGGGGGTTTTAAGTACCCTCAAATTATTGATTACTGGTGTCCTTTACTTTTGATCTAGTGACCCCCAAAAGTTGCATGCACACAGCAAATAGTTTCCAGTTTTACATAACTTACCATGGCAACCAAAAGTTTGCATTAGTTACCACTGAACTGGGTACCATGGTAACAGATAGTTTTGAACTGGTTACTATGGCAACAGAATTAATAATTTTCACCTATCTTTTCTACAGGCATAGTACAATTATGTCACTATACATTTGTTGTTACTCAGTCCTTGAAAATAATATTTTTTTAGAAATTTGTTTTCTGTTTTGCATTGGTTACCATGGTAACAGAATGCACAATTTTCACCATTCTCTTGTAAACAGCTTGGAGCTTATTGTTATGTCATTATACAGACATCTGTATTCAAATAAATTAATTATATCGAGTTTCTGTCTTTGTCAAGGCACGACTGGCATGAGCTATTGGTTGGCCACCTTGCATCAAGACAGCACCCAGTCCTTTCTGGCTAGCATCACACCAGGGTTGAAAATTAACATGAAAACCATGGTCGCCAGCAGGCCAGTTGAAGAAAAGTCTTACTGGCCCTTCTCAAATTCAACTACGTAGCCCTCCAATTATCACATTGAAATTCAACGGCACAGCCAAAATCAAAATCTGGGTGTCAGTTCTCTTTATATTGTGCAAGAGGAGGTAAAATCTCCAGTAACGGATTTTTTCTGGAGTAGCTGTCCTCCTACTGATGAACCATGCACACGTGTGTGTTTAATTTGGATATTGTAAATGCTACAGTAGTAGGTTACTAATAAAATAAATATCGAAAGAAAAATAAATCTGTAAAAAACAAGAAAAACAACAATAATTTAACAAAATGCTCTATGTATTTAGTTCTCATATTACAAAGTTTAAAAAACGTACCGGTACTTATAACTATTGTCATATAGTAGCTCTACTAGATACTTATGGCATATCTAGTCCATTCCAATAAGCCGACGACTTCCAGATTAAAAAAAAAATACATGCAGTGTCTTCGATACGTTTTGACACCTGGCCCAAAGCCACAGAAGCTAAGTCTGGTGCTGTCAAAATATTGAGCATGTTCTTTGTTTCAGTTTCAGTATCTTTCTTTTCAACTCGCCAGACCCTAAAATGGATGATCGCCCAACGGACTACCTTTGTAAAATTCTTAGTCGCCTTTAGCCAATTTTCAACCCTGTCACACTGAATATTAAGTTCATGCTCAGGGTTATAGTACACCAGAATAGGAGCTTCAGTTACAAGTTTCTGGACAGCTTTGAAGGCTTCAATCATCACGAGTAGGTGTCCAGTTCCATACCACATCAGCATGTGTCAGTTTTCTGATAGGTTTAAGAACATCAGATAGCTTAAGCAAGAACTTTGCCAGGTAGTTTACAAAACCACAGAGACGCTGGACATCTTCAACCTTTTCAGGTTTCTTCATCTTTAGGATAGCATCAACTTTCTCGGGATCAATCTTCAAGCCTTCACTGGTTACCTTGTGACCCAGAAAGGTTATTTCACTTATGGTAGACCGAATGTATCATAACAACATGGAGTTATAGTATTTTTCTTTTTTAAAAAATCCAAAGAAAAAATGCATATTATTAGGCCTATTGGTAGGGTACGTTCGAGCAAAACCTACCACTCACGATACCCAAGTGATACTTTTCTTTTCTTTGGGACAACATAATTGGTCAGTTTTGTGATTTTAGATGGGAAAGTCTACTTAATCAAGGGTTTTACAGAATTACTTACAGTAATAAAGCAGGACGGCTGATAATGTCCATTACGATTTGAGGGGTATCTGTGCGGTTATCACACAATACTCTGTGATATTAATAAAAGAGACACGTCTTTTTAGTGTGTCTAGACACAGTGTCTGGGGACTGTCTAAATATACACCTGCTAATCAGGAACCACAGGTACAGGTCACGGAAAGAAAATACAAATTAACCAAGAAAACACTCTGATTATTATTTCAGTACGTGGGTTAATTTATGTATAAAACATAATACAGTTATTTCAACACTTTGACAATGGTGGTCTATTTTGTATTGAAAAATATTATATAATTGTTGCTGGCTTACTGGGATGGTTATTATTACAGAACATTGCAATGCATCCGCAAAAATCAGGTATGTTTTGTTTCTTCAGTTCGAAGACTAATTCCTGACGTGACACGTTGGGTATTACGTAACCACCAGCTCGCCAGAGGGTGTATTCAATGGGATGGTACAAAATGGCTGCACCCGTTATATATAATAGCCGTCACATTTAAGAGTTTTATTAATTAACTAAACGATTATACTTGTTGATATTAATTAAGCAATAGTGTGAATTATATATCGTTGACTATGCATACCAGGCCAAATGCCTTAATTTTCCCCTCCTTTAAAAAATAGCAGAAATCCAGTTATTTTCTAGCAAAATATCAACTATTACATCAAATTATTTTTCCAAAATGAAATCAAATTCACCTATTTTTTTTTAATTTGCAATTGGCGAATTTGGGGAGTGCTAGGGCTACAACCTCATATAGTTAATCAGTGTTTGTCTTGGCAGAGCTTCGAACAAATACCGATTATTCTTGCCCACTGGACAGGGTTATCAGCTCTTGCACGGTCCAAGACAAATCATTCTGACCCGAGGGCTAAACGATTTCTGCATACACATGACGTCATAACTCATGTTTTACGATGATTGATGTCATAACTCATGGTTTTTTTTTTTAGAATTCTCTTTGCCATTTAACGTTGTATCATTATTTTAAAAATATTTAAACAAATTAATATTTTCAACTTTATATTTATTGGTAAGCTGTTGTATTTTGATGTCGTATAATGTGACTATATTTTTCCACATATGATTAAAGGAGTTAGTAGGTGAAATTTTTACGAATCGTTCAACAATAAACAAACCATATGCAGCTTACAAAATTAATGTTTTGTTACTGTAATTAATGGGCAAAGAAAAGAATCAATGACCATTGTGAGGTATAGATAAGGCTATTCCAACCCTTGGGACAAAGAGTTTTTGTCAGGGCCTTGGTAAACCTTGAGTTCACAAAAAACATTTTGTCCCTCAGGTTGAAAGTGCCTTATTTTTTATCTCACAACGGTGATAGATTCTATTAGCACAGACTTGGTTGATATTTTCCATATTTAGAAACACTTGTGACAAATCCTCTATATATTTTTTCAAAAATCCAACAAGGATGACAGACAGTTTATATTGAATTAAATCTCCACATTGACAAAGATATGGCTGCTGTTCTAATGGCTTTGCAATGAATATTTTCTCTGAACTTTATATTATATGTTTAGGATTCTCAAAGAAACCACGGTTACAATTTTTATGATCTTGACTTAAAGGCATACTGTCACGGATTTAAGGACCTTATTTCTCTAAAAATGGATAATAACTAAAAATTACATTAATTGTTGGAAACCAAATCTAGCTATTACATCACCTTAACTGAACCATGATGGAGTGAAATCCATGTCAACACTCTCAGCAATTTTAGTTTTTGAATTAGGGACCATTGCCATAATTCAATTATTTTTACAAAATATCATTAATAAATGGAGTACGGTGGTTATGAAGATAGTTGAATAAAGTACATTTAGGGACAAATCAAATTATTTTTGTTCAGGTAATACTTTGTTAGACCATTAAATAGGTCAGTGGTCTGTGACAATATGTCTTTAATTCTGCAAAGATTATATGTGGGATCACTGGCTTCGGTGATGTCGAGGTTAGGCCTACGGACAAAAGGTCTGTAGGTACAGGGTTCACAGCCAAGTACCGGCTCCCATCCAACGCAACATTTTATAGACTCAATGGGTAGGTGTAAGACCAATGCACCTTCTTCTCTCTCACTAACCGCCAACATCTAACCCACTTTCCTGGACAGACAGGCCAGATAGCTGAAGTATGTGCGTGTGTCCAGGACTGGGTGCTTGAACCATAATTGGATATAAGCATGAAAATAAAGTTGCAATGCAATGCAATATACGTGGGATCAATTAATTTGTTATGTTTAAAATTACATGTAAAAACAGTGAAATCTAACACTTGAAACTATGAGAATGCCGTCAGTGGGCCCATTGGGCTATTTCTCATTCCAGCCAGTGCACCACGACTGGTATATCAAAGGCCGTGGTATGTACTACCCTGTCTGTGGGATGGTGCATATAAAAGATCCCTTGCTGCTAATCGAAAATAGTAGCCCATGAAGAGGCGACAGTAGGTTTCCTCTCTCAAAATGTGTGGTCCTTAACAATACAATGTATGTCCGACGCCATATAAACATAAATAAAATGTGTTGAGTGCGTCATTAAATAAACCATTTCCTTCCTTTTTAATTCTGCAAAGACTATATGTAGGATCACTGGCCTCGATGGTGTCGTGGTTAGGCCTTTAAGACATAAGGCTGGTAGGTACAGGGTTCACAGCCCGGTACCGGCTCCCACCCAGAGCGAGTTTTAACGACTCAATGCGTAGGTGTAACACCACTACACCTTTTCTACCTCACTAACCACTAACCCACTGTCCTGGACAGACAGCCCAGATAGCCGGGGTGAGTGTGTGTGTCTCCAGGACTGGGTGCTTGAACCTTAATTGGATATAAGCACGAAAATAAAGTTGCAATGCAATATACATGGGATCAATTAATTTGCAACTTTATAAATACATGTAATCTGACACATGGTTATATCGACACTTGAGAGAGAGAGAGAGAGAGAGAGAGAGAGAGAGAGAGAGAGAGAGAGAGAGAGAGAGAGAGAGAGAGAGAGAGAGAGAGAGAGAGAGAGAGAGAGAGAGAGAGAGAATGCACCTTTAAGGAAGGAATCTTTTATTTAACGACACCCTCAACTCATTTTATTTACAGTTATAAGGCGTTGGACATATGGTTAAGGACCACACAGATATTGAAGGAGGAAAACTGCTGTCACCACTTCATGGGCTACTCTTTTTGATTAGCAGCAAGGGATCTTTTATATGCACCATCCCACAGACAGGGTAGTACATACCATGGCCTTTGATATACCAGTCATGGTGCACTGGCTGGAACGAGAAATAGCCCAATGGGCCCACCGACGGGGATCGATCCCACACCAAACGAGCGCTGCACCACTGGGCTATGTCCCACCCCATGCACCTTTAAATTACTCAAGCTAAGAATTTGACACGAGAAGTCCCTTGAACTTGAGAAGCCAAAGATACAATGCTGGCAGTGTGCTCGATTTGGACTGACTAAATCCTTTCTTGCTCTGAATAATTAAAAAACAAAAACAAAACAATTCATGAATAGGGAAACACTGACATGAATTCAAAAATGTATTCAGGGAAATAATAAATATTTGGCAGTTTTTAATGGAATGGTGTGACTAAGAAGAATTCAAAGATAAAAATTATTATAAAATGAATGAATGAATGAATGAATGAATGGATGGATGGATGGATGGATGGATGAATGAATGGAAGAATGAATGAAAGAATGAACAGGAATGGAAGAATAAAATTAATTAATGGATGGATGGATGGATGGATGGATGGATGGATGGATGAATGAATGAATGAAAGTGAATGAACAGATGAACAGAAAACTTTGTTTTATTTGAGCACATTCATTTTTTTTATCTTATCATCGGCTATTGGACGTCAAACATATGGTCATTCTGACACTTTTTTAGAGGAAACCCGCTGTCGCCACATAGGCTACTCTTTTACGACAGGCAGCAAGGGATCTTTTATTTGCACTTCCCACAGGCAGGATAGTACAAACCATGGCCTTTGTTGAACCAGTTATGGATCACTGGTTGGTGCAAGTGGTTTACACCTACCCATTAAGCCTTGCGGAGCACTCACTCAGGGTTTGGAGTCGGTATCTGGATTAAAAATCCCATGCCTCGAATGGTATCTGAACCCAGTACCTACCAGCCTGTAGACCGATGGCCTAACCACGACACCACCGAGGCCAGTAGATGAAAGGAAGAATGCAGGTTTCTGTCAGAGGGTAAAATGGGTATGGCGCTATACCCAAAACCTTTTGCAGATTTTTTTTTTTTTTAAAGTTAACCGTTTGACAAAATTAATTACTCTTTTCATTACTCTGTGATTTTGTTAATCCTAACCCTAAACGTAACCCTTTTTTTTTCTTCTGGGTTAGGCCCCCATATTCACTGTGGTTGCATTCAATTTCATAGCGCCATACCCAAAAATTTATTTCTGGAAAAAACACTGGTATGGAGCGATAGATTTTTTAATGATACCCAGAACAAACTACAATAAACATTGGCTATTGTGTAACTAAAAGGATTTTAAAACATTTATACTGAATGAAAGATTAAGTTAACAATTTCAAAAGAACTGTCCAATTTTATGATGGTGGACCATGTGATTTGTTTGTGACATGTTAGAGTTATTGCCCCTACATTAAAACCACACACACACATGTGCACATACACACACACACACTTTTGGAGTAACATTTTCATGATATATGCAGAATAAATTATTTTTAAAAATAATGAATGAATGAATGAATGAATGAATGACTGATGTTTTTTGCAAAACATGCTTGGTTAAACAGTCAGTTTTGAACTTTGTACAGACACACACACACCAGATATATCTGTACACATATTTCGGGTTACATTTTCCTGGTACATGTATACCGTACGTATCTAAAAATAAATGACTTTTTAAAGGGGAGACAATGACGTCGACTATTAAATAACTATCACTTGTTGACCAGGATAAATGGAATCATGTTTTAACACAACATGCTGGGACAAACGCAGAAAGGATCAGAAAACGAAATAGCAAACAAAATGAACTGAAATTTAGTAACTGGTATCCCATCCTTTTTTTCCTTCAGTAGAACCCCTTACAATAATCACACACAAAAGTGAAACAAAATAAAAGAACAATTATTCTAGAAAAGGAAATGTTGTAAATTCATAGTCAGTAACTATTAGGTGTCTAAGCTTTGTTTTGTTTAAAGACCCCACACTGACCTACGGTAACTGAGAAATGAGTATTAAGGAATATGTTTTACGTTAGTATGTCATACAGTTTATAATCGTGTGGGTTTTGTGGGGGGGGGGGGGGTTAAATTATAATTCATTACAATTTACACAATTATTGCTCAACTGACACGAATGCTTACAACAGAGAGAGAGAGAGAGAGAGAGAGAGAGAGAGAGAGAGAGAGAGATAGATGGCTCCACCAAGGGCAGTAGATCTTATGACCCTTCACACATCAAGCGAATGCTCTACCACATTATTGTTGTCTATACTTATTTCAGTGCTTATATCCAATTAAGGTTCAAGCATGCTGTTCTTGGCACACACCTCAGCTGTCTAGGACAGTGGGTTAGTGGTTAGGTGTTAGTCGGAGAGTAGTCGGTATAATGGCCTTACACCTACCCATCAAGTAGCTCTGGGTGGGAACTGATACCAACCAGTCTGAAGTCTGATGGCTTAACTCTTATCCATCCAGCTTTCCAAAGTGAAATTATGTCATTTAGAACCTACATTATTCAACCTCAAATTGTAAAAAAAAAACCTAAACAATTTTACACTATTTTGATGTGTGTCATAGTTTAGAGGTCATATTAGTGAGTCTAATAACCAAAATAAAATTGACAGAAGAACTTATTAATATTTTAAAAAATTGAAAACCCTATGATCACAATCCATGATGTCATTGTTTATGACAGTTTATTTTCACTTTCAATTGATGACTAGTAATCCCATCCAGCATCTACTTCAAAGTCTGTATTATAAGTTATTTTCGGCGAATACATCCTTTACAAATCTTCAGTTTTCATTAAATAATAATGTCTAACATGTTTTAAATGAAATAATTACACAAACAGCGAGAAATCGAACTCATGTGAGCGTTACGTCATCGATAACGTTTACACAAATTTAGACCGGGATTTTTTGTTTTCTTTTCGATATTGAGATAACAACTTAAATACAAATACCAGTCAACAAAATACACTCAACGTTTTCGATTATCATTCTACTGTTCTAGCGATCACAGAATCAAGATAAATAACTCCTGTGAATGTTGACAGCTGTGTTTACGAAGGCTGGTTGCGTCTCAACTGCAGTCGAGAATGAAAGGGAAAGAGTTAACCAGTACACCATTGAGGCCGGTACCACAGAGCTACTCCCCATTCTTTCAAATCATCAAGGGATCCCACCATTATTTCAGTCAATCACTGACATGTAGGTTGGATCACACCACTATTTCAGCCAATCAGTATCATGTAGGTTGGATCACACCACTATTTCAGCCAATCATTGACATGTAGGTTAGATCACGCCATTATTTCAGCCAATCATTGACATGTAGGTTGGATCACGCCATTATTTCAGCCAATCATTAACATGTAGGTTGGATCACACCACTATTTCAGCCAATCAGTATCATGTAGGTTGGATCACGCCATTATTTCAGCCAATCCGTGACCTGTAGGTGAGATCACACCATTATTTCAGCCAATCAGTATCATGTAGGTTGGATCACGCCATTATTTCAGCCAATCAGTATCATGTAGGTTGGATCCCACCATTATTTCAGCCAGTCATTGACATGTAGGTTGGATCACACCACTATTTCAGCAAATCAGTATCATGTAGGTTGGATCACACCATTATTTCAGCCAATCAGTGACCTGTAGGTGAGATCACACCATTATTTCAGCCAATCAGTATCATGTAGCTGAGATCATGCCATTATTTCAGCCAATCAGTGACCTGTAGGAGAGATCACACCATTATTTCAGCCAATCAGTATCATGTAGGTTAGATCACACCATTATTTCAGCCAATCAGTGTCATGTAGGTCGGATCACACCATTAATTCAGCCAATCAGAGGCATGTAGATTGGATGATACCATTATTTCAGACAGTAAATCAATAGTGGTGAAATACCTCACGGAACCAGCCTCAGTGCTGGTGAAATCACACCATTATTTCAGCCAATCAGTGACCTGTAGGTGAGATCACACCATTATTTCAGCCAATCAGTATCATGTAGGTGAGATCACACCATTATTTCAGCCAATCAGTATCATGTAGGTGAGATCACAACATTATTTCAGCCAATCAGTATCATGTAGGTGAGATCATGCCATTATTTCAGCCAATCAGAGACATGTAGGTGAGATCACGCCATTATTTCAGCCAATCAGTATCATGCCATTATTTAGGTATCATGTAGGTTGGATCACACCATTATTTCAGCCAATCAGTGACATGTAGGTGAGATCACACCATTATTTCAGCCAATCAGTATCATGTAGGTTGGATCACGCCATTATTTCAGCCAATCAGTGACATGTAGGTGAGATCACACCATTATTTCAGCTAATCAGTATCATGTAGGTGAGATCACGCCATTATTTCAGCCAATCAGTGACCTATTGGTGAGATCATGCCATTATTTCAGCCAATCAATGTCATGTAGGTCGGATCACACCATTAATTCAGCCAATCAGAGGCATGTAGGTGAGATCACACCATTATTTCAGCCAATCAGTATGATGTAGGTTAGATCACACCATTATTTCAGCCAATCAGTATGATGTAGGTGAGATCATGCCATTATTTCAGCCAATCAGTATCATGTAGGTGAGATCACACCATTATTTAAGCCAATCAGTATCATGTAGGTCGAATCACACCACTATTTCAGCCAATCAGTATCATGTAGGTTGGATCACCCCATTATTTCAGCCAATCAGTGACATGTAGGTGAGATCACACCATTATTTCAGCCAATCAGTGACATGTAGGTGAGATCCCACCATTATTTCAGCCAATCAGTATCATGTAGGTTGGATCATGCCATTATTTCAGCCAATCAGTGACATGTTGGTGAGATCATGCCATTATTTCAGCCAATCAGTGTCATGTAGGTCGGATCACACCATTAATTCAGCCTATCAAGAGTCATGTAGATTGGATAATATCATTATTTCAGACAGCAAATCAATAGTGGTGAAATACCTCACGGAACCAGCCTCAGTGCTGTATTGGTTGGTACAAAGCTGGTAGGTACTGGGTTTGCATCCAGGTACCGGCTCCTACCCAGATCGAGTTTGATAATTCAATGGGTAGGTGTAAGGCTACTACATCGACATCTCTCTCACTAACAACTAGCCACTAACCCACTGTCCTGGACAGACCGTCCAGATAGCTGAGGTGTGTGCCCAGGACAGCATGCTTGAACCTTCAGGTCTTCAGATTTCACAGAAAGGATCGTTTCCCGTACCGTGTCGGTAAAATCACGGAACCAAAATTTTTTTCCCCATGATTATCATATCGAGTACTACTATTCAACAAAAATGTAAATATAACAAAAATATAATAAATGTTTCCGATGGGTTCCCATGATCACAAGGCACGGAACCGAAAAAGTGTTAAGCATGAAATTTGAAATCTTATGGCCTGACCTTAAAATTGGATAAAAGCACAGAACGTTTTTTAAAAATGCATGATGGATGACCCCATTACTTCAGTCAGTGAACACAATAGTGGCGAGATTCCTCAAGTTTACAGAAAACACAAACTTAGCACATTAGGAAATACAAACTATCAACAATTAATTACAACACTTATGTACCTCAGCTCTTGTCACTGGCAACTAGAAAGCAAAAATATAAAACAAGCACTTAATAAATAATGCACTTGCAGGGTTAATTGTCTAATGTAACCTTTAAAAACTGAGCATTAATTATTCTTGTCAAAAAAAAAGGAAAGAAAGAAGGGGGGAGGGGGGAACCCCTAAATTTAGAGATTATATGTAGGACTTGCCTGATACAGTGATTACATCAATATTTTATCAATTTATTTTTTTTGGGGGGGGGGTGGGGTTGGGGGAGAGGCATGTTAACAAACAAGAATTTTATAAAAAAATAAAATAATTAATGACACCACTAGAGCACAATGATTTATTGATCATTAGCTATTGGATGTCCAACATGTTGTCATTTTGAGGTCTAGTCTTAAAGAGGAAAGTCTTAAAGAGGAAACCTGCTACATTTTTTCCATTAGCAGCAAGGGATCTTTTATATGCACCAAAAAACCGAACAAGATAGAACATACCACAGCCTTTGATATACCAGTCATGGTAAATTCACTTTAATTATTATTTGTGAATACTTATTCGTATTCAAGACCCCATATTCTTGGTATGTATCATATTCATCGATTGGTGTATTCACTGCAGCTCAACCGAAAATATTACTTTCATAATCCCTAGAATCTCATTTGAGACCATTTCTATAATAGCTACCGTATTTTCCCCATGTATTATGTGCATTTTTTTCAGAAAATACAGATTAAAAATGGGGGTGCGCACTATACATAACAATAGAAAAAACTATCTTTTAAAAATGTCCAGCGATCACCCATAAAAAAACTGTTATTGACAGTGTTCATCACAACGAAACATCAAAACTCTTATAAATCGCTTTTCACTTGTGATGGTAGTACTAAATGCCATGTACTGGTATCCAAATTCTCCACCAAAAAGTGCACAAATGACAAAAATGGACCGAAAATATTTTAATTTCCATGAGATCCACTTCGGCCATTTCCTTCAAATCGGAAATATGAGAATTTAACTATACTTTAGAAATCGATCGCGCATTCCCAGCTGGCAATACTGAACCAAATGTACCATGCTATATTTTCGTTTTCATTTATTTATTAGTCATTTACAGTGTATGGGTATATACTAG
Organism: Gigantopelta aegis; assembly: GCF_016097555.1. Taxonomy (NCBI): domain Eukaryota; kingdom Metazoa; phylum Mollusca; class Gastropoda; order Neomphalida; family Peltospiridae; genus Gigantopelta; species Gigantopelta aegis. The sequence goes on along the minus strand of NC_054705.1, from coordinate 33,643,722 downwards.
AAACTTGATTGATCCATTGTGAGTCTGGGTAAGACTTTCACTTAGGCACTGTCCAGTATGGCAATATTATAAATCACCTTATCATAGATATTAGCTAGGGTTAGGGTTGGGGTTAATGACAGTGCCCTCCCCTAGAGTCCTTCCCTAAATTAAGTTTTGTTTTTGAATCTTTCTTCAATGTTAATTTTGGTGACGGCTGGCAATACGATACATCTTGCAGAAACCGTTGATTTTGTGGCATGTCCCCTAAAAGTATGTGCACCCCCAGCATCTCCCGTAGAATCTGCACCTGAGTATACAAAACTTACATCTTTCGCCAATGTCAGCATGGCCCTTGAAAAAATACTGCCCCAAATGACCAAACCGAAAAGATATTACATGTTCCCTACTAGTGTGGGCAGTGCGCATAATCCCCTAGAAAAATACACCTGAGTTACAAAATTTACATCTTGAAAACAGATTGCATTCAAGAAAATTGTACTCAGGCCATAATAAATTTAGGCTGGTAAAAACTGGGTTCGGAAACCGGTCGACTCAATAGGGATTGTTAAATTATTTCACTGACTCAAAACATACCTTAAAATGAGTGTGTTCCAGAACAAACTCTCATTACTACGGCTATTCCAAAGGGACGAATGCCTTAAGCTGTTCAATGACTGTATAAGAAACTTTAGTTTCCTAGTTAAAATAGAACTGTTTACAAGACTTCCTTTTTCACTGATACTAGAATAGCCCTGTGGTGACAGCGGGTTTCCCCAAAACACAAACCGACAAATATATTGCATGTCCTCTACTAGTGCGTGCATCCCCACAACCCTCCCCTAGAATCTGCACCTGAGTATTTAAGACTTACGTCTTTCACCGATGCCAGCACAGCCCAGCTGGCAATACTGCCCCAAATCACCAAACCGACAAAGATATTACATATCCCCTACTAGTGTGTGCACCCCCACCACCCTCCCCTAGAATCTGCACCTGAGTATTTAAGACTTACGTCTTTCACCGATGCCAGCACAGCCCAGCTGGCAATACTGCCCCAAATCACCAAACCGACAAAGATATTACTAGTCCCCTACTAGTGTGTGCACCCCCACCACCCTCCCCTAGAATCTGCACCTGAGTATTTAAGACTTACGTCTTTCACCGATGCCAGAACAGCCCAGCTGGCAATACTGCCCCAAATCACCAAACCGACAAAGATATTACATATCCCCTACTAGTGTGTGCACCCCCACCACCCTCCCCTAGAATCTGCACCTGAGTATTTAAGACTTACATCTTTCACTGATGCCAGCACAGCCCAGCTGACAATACTGCATTAAATCACCAAGCCGACAAAGATATCACTAGTCCCCTACTAGTGTGTGCACCCCCACCACCCTCCCCTAGAATCTGCACCTGAGTATTTAAGACTTACGTCTTTCACCGAAGCCAGAACAGCCCAGCTGGCAATACTGCCCCAAATCACCTGGTGGACAAAGATATTACTTGAACTGCCACTCAGAGATGCACATCTGGGCACCGTTCCACGAAGCGAATTGCACCTGTGTATATAAGACTTAAATACTTAACATGCGAGAACTAAACAGCTGGTTTTCTACGATCAAACACCAACCAACATATATTATGCCCCACTAATGCACTCCCTGCACCCTCCCCTGGAATCTGCACGTGAGTATATAAGACTTACATTTTTAATCGATGCCAGCACGGCCCAGCTGGCAGTACTCCCATGATGATTTGATAAACTTTCAAAGAAGGACTTGTCCCCTCTTTGTGTAAAAAATGGATCTAATCTATGCACCAAATACCTTTTATGAAACTCTGTGCGATGATAAACTTACGTCTTTCACAGATGCCACCCCCGCCTGCTACCGATCCCGGTCAGACTGCTGGTGCTCCCTTGCACGACCAGTGCAGGCACCCTCACCCCCCCCCCCCCCCCCCTCTCATGTTTATGTCTCGGCAATTATCACTTACGAAATTGACTCAGTTACCGCTGCACTTGCGCCACGACATCAGACATGATTAAAAGGTCGGTAAACAGCTTGCTCTGAATGTGCACTTCTTTAAACCCTATTAAATAACATCAAAGGGGCACTTACGAATGCCATAAGGTTGCTTTGTGTAATAACGGCCCAGTTTACGGAGCCAGGAGTTAGCCTTAAATCACTGAATTACACTCTGGCAGGAATGCCACTCAGAGATGAGCACCTGGGCTTCCAGCAGGTAACTCAGAATGCTGCACTGCAGGCCGGAATTCAAAGAAAGGATTACAAGGTTTAAATAACTCAGAATGCTACACTCCACGCTGGAATTCAAAGAAAGGAATACAAGGTTTAAATAACCCAAAATGCTAGGCAGACACTCCACGCTGGAATTCAAATGTTTTAAAATGGAAGTTTAAACAATTCAAAGAAACAAAGGTTTAAATAACTCAAAATGTTACACTCCAGGCTGGAATTCAAAGAAAGGAATACAAGGTTTAAATAACTCAGAATGCTACACTCCTGACTGGAATCCAAAGAAAGGAATACAAGGTTTAAATAACTCAGAATGCTACACTCCAGGCTGGAATTCAAAGAAAGGAATACAAGGTTTAAATAACTCAGAATGTTACACTCCAGGCTGGAATCCAAAGAAAGGAATACAAGGTTTAAATAACTCAGAATGTTACACTCCAGGCTGGAATCCAAAGAAAGGAATATAAGGTTTAAATAACTCAGAATGGTACACTCCAGGCTGGAATCCAAAGAAAGGAATACAAGGTTTAAATAACTCAGAATGGTACACTCCAGGCTGGAATCCAAAGAAAGGAATACAAGGTTTCAATAAAGTTTCAAAGTCTCCAGGCGAATGTTCTTTAAAAAAAAAAAAAAAAAAAAAATGTTTCTAGGAAAGCATGACCCAAATACTTTATAAACTTTACTTGATACAATCTAGAAAATGTTTTGCACATGTTCCCAAGTTTAAACATTATTTACCTAACACTGGTATGTCTTAATATAAAGTTATAGTTTGTTTTGTTTAATGACACCACTAGAGCACAATGATTTATTAATCATCGGCTATTGGATGTCAAACATTTGGTAATTAAATTTTGACATATAGTTTTAGAGAGAAAACCTGCTACATTTATTCATTAGAAGTAAGGGATCTTTTATATGTACCATCCCACAGACAGGATAGCACATACCATGGCCTTTGATATACCTAATTTAATAATTAACCAAAACTTAAAAGATTTGTGCAATTGATTCATTATTTGGATGTGTATTCACAGGAAACCTGTTAAAAGTTTTCTATTAGCAACAACATTTTCTCCCAGACAGGACAGCACATACCACAGCCTTTGATATACTGGTAATGGGGCATTAGTTAAGATGGATCTGCTGTGGTTTAATCCTATGACCCAAACATCTCAGACGAGCACTCTACCGATTAAGCTAAATACCCCCCACCGCCAATTTTCCTTAGTGTTTGGCAATTGTTACCTGAAAGTCGACATCACTGGACTAAGCAGGGGGTGATGGAATCCTCGACTGTGCGCCTCGATTATCTCGCTAGCGATCGTATTCAGGTCGACAAAACTCACGTTTTTGTGATTGGCCATGGCCGACATCTGCTCGTATCTGAGAAATGGGTCAAGGTAATTTATAAAACAGTTTTCAGTCATCTAAAGGCAATTTTAAAATAAACAAATATTTTCTATACCACCCCAGAAAATAAGAAAAAAAAACCCATGCAGTTTTATTATAGAAGTGCTATTTTGTCATTGATTATTGGATGTCAAACATTTGGTAATTTTGACATATGTGCTCTAAAAAGGAAAGCCACAACAGTTTTCAATTAGTAGCAAGGGATCTTCAATATGCGCTATCCCACAGACAGGATAGCACATACCACAGTCTTTGATATATACCAGTCGTGGTACACTGGCTGGTTGGAAGGAAATGTTTTATTTAACGACGCACTCAACACATTTTATTTATGGTTATATGGCATACAGATTTAGGAAACCCGCTGTCGCCACTTCATGGGCTACTCTTTTCGATTAGCGGCAAGGGATCTTTTATATGCACCATCCCACAGACAGGATTAGCAGCAAGCAGTGTTTCCACCAGGGGGAACGATCTGGGTATGGTGCTATAAAATTGAAGGCAACCACAGTCAACAGGGGGCTATGGGGGGCCTCCCACTGAAAGACAAATAGCCGAACGGATAGAGTGATGGGGAACGATCTTAGACCGACAGTGCATCAGAGCAAGCAATTTACCACTGGGTTAACGTCCCACAGATCTGCACTGGCATTTGGAAATGACGCCATACCCGTTTTACCCTCTGGAAACACTGATGGGGAACGATCTTAGACGACCGTCCCACAGGCAGCACTTTACCACTACTGGCTTTGTCCCAGTTGTGCACTGGCTGGAATGACAAATAGCCAAATGGATCCACTGATGGGGAACGATCTTAGACTGACCGTGCATCAGGCAAGCACTTTACCACTGGGCTACGTCCCACACTGCACTGGCTGGAATGACAAATAGCCGAATGGATCCACTGATGGGGAACGATCTTAGACCGACCGTGCATCAGGCAAGCACTTTACCACTGGGCTACATCACGGCCCTCACTGGCTGGAATGATAAATAGCCGAATGGATCCACTGATGGGGAACGATCTTAGACTGACCGTGCATCAGGCAAGCACTTTAACACTGGACTACGTCCCACCCTTTACGCTTAACATCGAGTTTGAGGTAAAATGTTTTGAGATTAGCATGTTTGTACAATCCGATTAAAATGAGCTCTACTGGGCTAAGATCTAACAGCATTTCATCTATAAATAACAATTTAAATATCAACTAATTACACTTCGCCTTTTATAGGTTTATTCGGGAGCATACTAAAAATGCGGAATGCAATAGGCGAACTTGTTGATCTATTTCAACATTAAAAAAACGGGGAAAAGTGCAGTAATAAACTCTGGATTGTATACTAGTATAAACAGATTTTATGGCTATACCATCTTGAAATGAATTTTATATAAAATTTTATATTGCAATTAGTTTCTGGCATACTTTGTAATTTACCCGAATTGTTTCGTATACCCTCGGCATAATCCCGAATGTTTTCAAATTCTTTTCAAATCACTGGCATGATTTTGCAAGTAAGGTTTTGACTGGTCGAATGAAAGGTCAACTGGACATGAGCTCCAATGGGCTGCTGTTAGGAACTTAGATTCACATGTAATAGTGGAGCTAATTTTAATTAGATTGCACGTTTGTACTACGGATATATTTTTTTTAATTCTTATTTCGGGCACACCCATTATTACCTCAGACTTGGTGCAATCTAAAACCCGGACAATATCACATGTTTTGGATGGAAAATATAGAAAATGTCTGACAAACTGCGGAAAACCCAGAAGCATGGTACAGACTGTGAGGCGGGGCGCAGCCCAGTGATACAGTGCTCGCTTGATATGCGACCAGTTTGGGATCGATTCCCTTGTCAGTGGGCCCATTGGGCTATTTCTCATTCCAGCCAGTGCACCACAACTGGTATATCTAAGGCTGTGGTATGTGCTATTCTGTCTGTGTGCTGGATGGTGCATATAAAAGTTCCCTTGCTACTAATGGAAAAATGTAGCGGGTTTCTTCTCTAATACTATATGTCAGAATTACCAAATGTTTGACATCCAATAGTTGATGATTAATAAATCAATCTGCTCTAGGGGTGTCGTTAAAGAAAACAAACTTCGATATAGATTATAAAAAATCTGGACTTCCAGATAATACGGAAAAAAACCCTTTTATGTCTGGATACAAGTCCATCATCTTGTGTCGAGCTGTCAGGTAGTGATAGAGTTGTCCACACAGATGAGCCAGCAGAATCTCCAGGTCACTAGGGGGTGCTGTTCCGGGTGTGGTGTCCATGTGGCCCGAGCTATCAAGTCTTTAATTCTTGCATCAGAAACTGGTAGATGTTTCTAAGGTTCTAAACAAATTAAGAAGACAAACTATTTTAAGAAGTGTTTCAGAATTAAAAGAAGGAAGGACATGTTTTATTTAACGACACACTCAACACATTTTATTTACGGTTATATGGCATCGGACATATGGTTAAGGACCACACAGATATGGAGAGAGGAAACCCGCTGTCGCCATTTCATGGGCTACTCTTTTCGATTAGCAGCAAGGGATCTTTTATATGCACCATCCCACAGACAAGGTAGCACATACCACAGCTTTTGATATACCAGTCATGGTGCACTGGCTGGAATGAGAAATAGCCCAATGGGCCCACCGATGGGGATCGATCCCACACCAACCGCGCATCTGGTGGGCGCTTTACCACTGGGCTATGTCCCACCCCTGTTTGAGAATTGATCACGTGGACGGGGTGAAAAGGTTGTGAGACAATGTTTTCAAACATTTGCCACCTACAAATTAGAGCTTTTTATTTTACAATGAGTTATTTTAAAATGTATCCAATGACTTGTAGGATAAATAGAGGATTTGTCACAAGCGTTTTTTAATATGGAAAATATCAACCGAGTCTGTGTTGATCGGTATTTGTCGAGGCTCTGACGAGACAAATACTGATTAACAAGACAAGGTTGATATTTTACTTATTAAAAAAACATGAATAGCAAATTATATTTATCCTATAACACTTCTAAAATAACATTTTAATTTTTTTGTTTAGCAAATCACAGTATTAAAGTCGCTGCCATCGGTAATATGACGTCATCACGATTAGCACAAATCAGTTTGACATCATGCATTTAAAATAAATCTTTGAAAACGTTACGCTCAGGTACACAGGTCTTAACTGTTGGCTTGTAAGCAAATGACCCATCCACAGCAACACATTGCCAAGAGACCTTTAAAATTTGCATACCATTATTAACCGGGGTAATACACTAAATTATCACATGGGTTTATGACATGGATATCATGGGTAAATTATAGGATAAATGGTATCTTACATACACAAATGTAGTATTTCCTATGTATCTTAAAAAATAAATTTAAACATCTTTTCCACCTAAAATGTATTTGCAGGCCTAGCTTGTATTTCACAAGGAAATCAATTTTGACTGTGCTTTTTTCATTGGATGGTATGGCAGCAGAAATCTGGTCATCACCTAGAAGCAGCCAGTTGTATGTCTTTAAATTGTTATCACACAAATATGTGTTAACAGTATGTGTTATAAAAATAACGAATGATGTTCTCACCAACGGGTATGTGAGAATTCACAAAATAGTAAATAGCCTCTATTAAAAATATACTTATCTGCCCTTCATTTTCATCGTGCTAAGTGGTCCCAATTAGCCACTAAATTATTTCCAGCGCGTTACGCTCCAGTCACTTGCAACAAAGGTCCTTTGTTACTACTGAATTGTGGAGTAGTTGTCGACTTGTTCTTTTATTTTTTGACATTAATAAAGTTTTCTATTATTATTATTGTTCGTCAGATTGTATGCAATCTTCTTCTTTTACAGAAAAGAAAATGTACAATGTTTTGTGCTCAGCAAAAATACTTACTAACACGTTAAAACAGCAAAATGAGCTATAATGTGGTCTCGTGACATGTTTCCTTTAATGTAGTTTTGATATTTGCAAGTAATATGCATGTGTTTGTGTATATATCACTGTGTACGAATGGAAGTACATTAATTTGACTAAATGACTTACTGCGATTTTCTGTACCGCTAGCTGCATTATTAACTACAACCTACGCAGTAGTTAATAATGAAACTAACGATACAGAAATTCACTTCCTCACCTAACGATAAGGTTTCTACTGTCTGACTTGCAAACAAATCGGAACAGCAAGTCCAGTGTCAGTGTCAGACAGACATAGTGTAACGGACACAATTTCATGTGTAATTTAATAGTTACGATCGACTATCTACCTGCAATTATTAATATTATGCACAACCATTAAGCATTCCATGGTGTATATATATATATATATATATATATATATATATATATATATATATATATATATATACACACACATACATATATATATACATACATACATACATACATACATACATACATACATATATATACACACATAGATATATATAGTGCCCCCCACTTTTCAGATATTTTGCTTTATAATAGTCTAAAAGTGTGTAAATATAAAAGTGTGGCCCCCTCCCCACACTTTTTGGCTGTGTGTGTGTGTATTTGTGTTTGTGTGTGTGTGCGTACATCCCCCTGCCTTGCCACCTTCATACGCCACTGGTATATGTACATAGATAAAAACTTTTCAAATGTGTGTGTCAGTTTGGGTTGTTTTTGGTTGTGCGTGTGTACTGGTGTGTGGGCTTGTTTTGTAGGCTATTGTTTATTTGGGGGCAGATTTGTTGTTGTTACTGGGTTTGTTTGGGGTTTNGTGATAATTACCAAATGTTTGGGGGGGAGGTGAAATTGTTGAGGGGGGTGGGGTATTTAAAAAATATTAGGTTTTTTGTTTTGCCTGCCACTTATGCTTATAATCATGTATAAAACAATGTCTTCATTTTAACATTTAACCTTAAATAATCGTCATGCAAGACTAACATAAATATATTTGATGTAAACAACAGGGTTGAAAATTAGCAGTCGCCCAGTCGCCCATGGCGACCTTTATTGGATAAGGGCGATTAAGAATTTTACAAAGGTAGTCCATTGGGCGATCATCAATTTTAGGTCTGGCGAGTATGGTACCAATTGAAAAAAAGAAAGACACTGAAACTGAATTGAATGTGACAAAACACATAGCGTCTGTGTTGGCGCGAACTACAGATCTGGTAGCAGAATACATGGCACATGCTGTATTAATTGACAGCGCCAGACTCGGCTTCTGTGGCTTTGGGCTGGGTCTTTCTAAAAATAGAGCTCAAAGCGTATCAAAGACATTGCATGTATATACTTTTTAATCTGGAAATTGTCGGCTTATTGGAATGGACTGGACTGGATACACCATAATTATCTAATAGAGCTACTATTTGATAATTGTTATTCAATGTTACGATAAAAAGGAATCAAATTTAATTAGCTTACATTATTCTGGTACAAAATCAAAATCTTGTAGTGTTAACACACTAACGTGAGCGCATGCATGCATATACAAATAACAATGATTTTTTTTCATTACTACAGGACTTATTCCAAAGGTCAGTTAACTTATTGTCGTTGTCGGTATTCTTTTATGTTTAAGAGATTTGCATGAAATAAGAACTGATCTAAACTGACACCAAGACTTACATGATGATACGATCAACTAAATATTACTGTAATAAACAATATGTACATTTTTAATGATTTGTAATATGATAACTAAGTCAATCACATAATTTGGTAAAATGATTTGTTGGGGTTTTTTTTAGGGGGTGGGTTCACAGATTTATTTTTCTTTTGATATTTATTTTATTAGAAACCTTCTACTGTAGCATTTACAATATTCATATTAAACGTACACGTGCGGATGCTCTGTCTATAGGAGGACAGCCACTCCCTAGGAAATCCTTTACTGAAGATTTTACCCTCTTGCATTGCCACAAAGTTTATTTCATCCCTCTTGCATCGCCAGAAAGAAGACTGCCACTCCATACTAGTTTATATACTACAGCACATGCAGTTCTACATGTACCTTTATTCTCGCATTTTTTTTTTTTTGGCTCTTTTAGCATTTTGTCTTCACTCCTGTATTAAAAATGACATTTAATCTGTATAATTTAATGGTAAATTGTAAAGAAACATTTTTATTTATACTGGAATTCTTTTTTCAAAATTTCTTTTTATTTAAGTTGATACAGGGTTAAAAGTTTAAAAACATTTTTAATATAAATTTTAACTTCATTCATTATAAAGTTACATGCCAATTTATCAGTTTTATTTTAAAGCAAACGGACTATACGGTGAGCACATGGTTATTATTCAACAAAGAACATTCTAGTTTTCATTTTGGCTGTGCAGTTCAATTGCAGTGTGATAATTGGAGGACTAGTTGTATTTGAGAAGGGCCAGTAACATGTTTCTTCAACTGGCCCTGCTGGCGACCATGGTTTTCATGTTAATTTTCAACCCTGAAACAAAACAAGTACTGTTACTGTAGGTAGATGTTTTTGAAATAACAAAAATATACTCAGAAATAAATAACTTATAAATTCAATAGTATGAAAAAATGTGTTCCCCATGGGACACACTATAAACATAATGTTTCTATTATCTATTACGATGTTACTGTAACACTCAATTCATTAAAACTGCAGGTGTGTTTGTATGTTTAAATGAAATTATGATAATTAATGTGAGGCGAGATTGCAGCTTTGAAGCAAAAACAAATACATTTCCATGCAAGAAAACCAAAACAATCAGGGTGTGTGACAGCTCGCTAGATTCATCTCCTATATTTAACACAGGATCAGTTATAACAAAATGCAATTTCATCAACTTAACTTTTACCTGTATCATTCTTTACTTTTAAAGCATAGGTGGGGACATTTATGATGCCAGGGATTGGCATGCATAAATATCAGCTGAAGATTCACAAACAACTGTGACCATCATTTTTCCAGCTGTGGTTTTGTTCCCGTTGTTGGAAGCTCCCTTATTCGTAAATATTTCTGCAACCTAACCCTTGTAATAATTTTTGGAGGCACATTTTCATCGCTGATCCAGGAATTTATATCATGATCGTCCATGTTTGTTCAAACCGGAACGTGCCAGAAGTAGAGTGGTTAGGGGACGTAATTTTGCCTAATTGTTTTTCGTTATTTCTAATAGAGGCTACATGTATAATGGCATCTCCTACCTTCAGACTACGGGTTTTAAATTTTATGGGAGATACTTTTTCATGGTTACACCAACATTCAAAATGTTGCTTACCTCCCTTGCCCTTCCAATACCATGAAACCTCTTCTGGCCTAAACAGGTCAAGGTCATGTACATTTTCTCTGCCATGGCTAATTGTGAGAAACATTGCAGCAGAGTGCCCCAGCAAGTGGCAGTTCCACCTTTATCCTTGTCCTGAAGATATTAAAAGAAAGAAAGAAAGACATGTTTTATTTAACGACACACTCAACACATTTTATTTACGGTTATATGGCATCAAACATATGGTTAAGGACCACACAGATATTGAGGGAGGAAACCTGCTGTCGCCACTTCATGGGCTACTCTTTTCGATTAGCAGCAAGGATCTTTTATATGCACCATCCCACAGACAGGGTAGTACATACCACGGCCTTTTATAATACCAGTCGTGGTGCACTGGCTGGAACGAGAAATAGCCCAATGGGCCCACCAACAGGGATCGATCCCACACCGACCGTGCATCGAGCAAATGCTGTACCACTGGGCTATGTCCCATCTCTTTAAAGATATTAAAACAAGAAGACAAGAAATGATCAATATTTTTACTTCATTTTTCCCTATTTTTAAAGTTAATGTTAGCCTCAATTTTGTGGGATGAAGTTTGTTTTATTTAACATCACCACTAGAGCACATTGATTTATTAATCAGCGGCTATTGGATGTCAAACATTTGGTAATTTTGACATATAGTCTTAGAATGGAAAACCACTACATTTTTCTATTAGTAGCAAGGGATCTTTTATATGCACCATCCCACTGACAGGATAGCACATACCATGGCCTTTGGTATACCAGTCGTGGTGCACCGACTGAAACAAGAAATAGCCCAATGGGCTCACTAACAGGGATTGATCCCTGACCGACCGCGCATCAAGCATATGGTTTACCACTGGGCTACGTCCCGCCCCCTAACTGCGGGATGAAAGGTTGGTTGCACCTTGAACTTTTACTCACTCAGATACCATTTGGTTTACAGCTACCTAAAGAGGTTAACAGTTTCTTCTGTTTAACGACCCCACTAGAACACATTGATTTAGTAATCATAGACTACTGGTTGTCAACCATTTGGTAATTTCACATATACATATAGTCTTAGAGAGAAAACCCGCTACATTTTTTCATTAGTAGCAAGGAATCTTTTGTATGCACTTTCCCACAGACAGGAAAGCACATACCATCAAAGTCCAGACTCAATCTCTAATGATGTCACACACATACAATTTGTATGGCGTTGTCATGATATTAGTTTCTCTAGACTCTAAAAGTTTTATAAGCACCAGGCCTGTTCGATGGCGCAACACATTTTACCTAATGCAGCAAGGGATTTTTAATATGCATTTTCCCACAAACAGGAAAGCACATACCAAGGCCTTTGTCCAGTTGTGGTGCACTGGTTGGAACAAGAAAAAACCCAATCAGTTGAATGGATCCACCGAAGTGGTTCGATCCTGCGACATAAGCACCTCATACGAGCACTCAACTGACTGAGCTAAATCCCACCCCTTTGTCCTAAATAGATTGAAAACTGATCAATATTTTAAACTTCAAACATCTTCAAAAATGTAGCAGGTTTCCTCTGTCTACGAGTCATAATGACCAAATGTTTGACATCTGAAAGCTAATGATTAGTTAACCAATGTGCTCTAGTGGTGTTGTTAAACTGACAGACACTAGTTCTTAAACACTATGGCATATCTGTTACACTATTTTTGATGACTGAAGTCAAACATTACTTAGATATCATTGTTTAGATTATCCAGTTCCGTGCATCCAAAGTGTTTCTGGTCATCCTGGTATTTGTAATACCAAGAAATGCATTTTTCATATTTTTAAAAACACGCGTACCTCTGAATTCTAAATAAAGGATATGAAGATGTTTATTACTTTTAAAGGGACATATACCCTAGTTTTAAACACTAAGACATATTTTTACTATTAGAGCCATTTTTGACAACAGAGATCATACTTTACTTAGATTTTATTGTTTAGATTATCCATGTCCGTATGTTCGAAGTGTTTTTGGGTCATCCTGTTGTTTTTAATGTCACAAAATGCATTTCTCATATTTTAAAAAATGCATGTGCCTCTGAGAGGTAACACTTATGCAGTCGAGTTTTAGTCCATTTTTAGAGGGTATTTCAGCATTTCAAAGTCACAGACTCATGTTTCACTCAAATGTAACTTTATCCAAATGTGTTACAGGTTTGTAGATTAACTAAACATAGTGTTAATTTTCATGAGCTGAAACTAGGGTCTGTCCCTGTAAAGAGTATTTCCCATTTCAACGTCAGACTCGTGTTTCACTCTGTTGTAACTTTATAGAAATGTGTTACAGTTTTGTAGATCAACTAAACTTAGGGTCCAATTTTATGGGTTGAGACTAGGGTCTGTAACTTTAAAGAAAATAAACTAAGGGGTTAATTTTTTATTTTATTTAAACATTCAGTTTACCGCAAGTTCTTTCGCCCGGTCAAATGCGAACTGACTGAGGTGTAAGAAATAATTTTCTAAAAAGTTCTCCTCTCTCAGGTGGAGATGACATTACTCAGTCTGGTTTAGATCGTTTTTCTCATTGGAACTCTTCTGAAAAAAAGAAGTAACAAAGATTAATTTGCATGTCCTCATCATTTAAAGATAATTTTTCTCTATGAACACTGTGAATTACGTAGAAAATGTGTTTCTTGCCAAATAAACAAAAAGAAAGATTTTTTTTTTTATTTAACAATGCACTCAACACATTTTATTTACGGTTATATGGCATCGGACATATGGTTAAGTACCACACAGATATTCAGAGAAAACCCGCTGTCGCCACTTCATGGGCTATTCTTTTCGATTAGCAGCAAGGGATCTTTTATATGCACCATCCCACACAGGATAGCACATACCACGGCCTTTGAAATAAGAGTCGTGGTGCACTGGCTGGAGCGACAAATAGCCCAATGGGCCCACCGACAGGGATCAATCCCAGACCAACCGCACATCGAGCGAGCGATGTACCACTAGGCTACATCCCGCCCACCCAAATAAACAGTGCCTAATCTGAAATACGTACACTACCATTTTGTTTTATGTCAACAGTAAATAAATATTTTTAAATTGTCCCCCTGTAGCCAAAACGATTTCCATGCCCGGATGTGGCCCGGTAACCTAGCTATTTATAGACTGCCTATGACCTCACTTTGTAGCCTATTTATAATTGCTACACATGATGTCCCAGGATTAGTTTAGCACTTTTAATTTGTCTTCTAAATATTTTGGGGGTGGGACATAGCAAAGTGGTAAGGTGCTCACTTGAAGCACGATCAGTCTGGGATCAATCTGAGGGTTGAAAATTAACATGAAAACCAAGGTCACCAGTTGAAGACAAATCTTACTGGCCCTTCTCAAATTCAACTAGCCCTCCAATTATCACATTGTAATTTTAATGCACTGCCAAAAACAAAACTAGAAAATCCTTTGTTGAATAATAATCATGTGCTCACCATATGTAGTCCATTTCCTTCAAAAGGAAACCTATCAATTGGCATGCAACTTCATAATGAATCCAGTTAAAATTCATATAAAAACATATTATTAAGTTTTAAACCCATACCAACTCTAATAACATTTTCCAGTATAAATAAAAAGAATTCTTTACAAATTACAATTAAATTATGATGATTAACTCATTTTTAATACAGGGGTGAAAACAAAAATGCTAGGACAGCCGAGCTATTCAGCTTGACTTGCACTGCCTCTGAAGTAAAAACAAATAATGCAATACAGAGAATAAAGGTAGAACTGCGCGTGCTTTAGTATATAAACCTAGTCTCAGGGTGGCAGTCCTCTTTGTGGCCATGTTATACGGTGAATATTTCTCTTGGGTACCAGCCTCGGTGGTGTCGTGGTTAGGCCATCGGTCTACAGGCTGGTAGGTACTGGGTTCGGATCCCAGTTGAGGCATGGGATTTTTAATCCAGATACCGACTCCAAACCCTGAGTGAGTGCACCGACCAGTGATCCATAACTGGTTCAACAAAGGCCATGGTTTGTGCTATCCTGCCTGTGGGAAGCACAAATTAAAGATCCCTTGCTGCCTGTTGTAAAAGAGTAGCCTATGTGGCAACAGCAGGGTTTTCTCTAAAAAATCAGTGTAGAGAATGACCATATGTTTGACGTCCAATAGCCATTTAAATAAGTAATCAAGTTTGAATTATTTACAATTTTCCCCCCCCCCCCCCCCCCCCAATTATTTCACAACCCCCATAAAAGTGACTCCTAACAGATTTATAGACAGCTTGGGTGGTCCCATCCAGTATACCTACCAGCCTTTTAACCGATAGCCTAACCATGACGCCAGTTTACAAGTCACAGATACATGTACTAGTATTATTCATAATTCTATAAAAGCAAACACCAAGCTCTGTACGAAATACTGACTTATTATTATCTGTAATTTTAATAAAAGGTACATGTATCCTATGCTATCAGTTTTTCATTTTAAAGCCAATGACTACAGCTGCCCATTCTAGGATATAATTTTCTCCCATGAAAGACAGGCATATTCCATGACGTCAGCATGACCATGTGACTTCTGTTGTTTGAGCTGATATTAACACTGGGTGACGTCACATAAACGGGAAAATAACGCAAGAAGTACTTTTTATATTTAAAAAAAACAAGGAAACCTGCTGTCATAATGAAATTATACTATCATTTTCGGTTAAACCAATTTCTGAGTACGATCTTTGCAATGATTATGATTATTTTATTGTAAGATAAAAAATTTAAAATGTAGGTTCTTCACGTTTTCACAAAATGCTTGTTTTTCATCTACTGGATAGGAGAAAAATAATCCTCCATTATGTATACATGTGGGACAGGCCTATTCCACACTCGGGTACATAATATGTCAGGGACTCTGCAAGCCTTGTCCCCGACAACAAATTATGTACCCTTGGGTGGAATAGCCCTGTCCCACATGGACACAGATGGAGGCCTGGTTTTGAGTCCTAATAAAGATGGAATTGCTTAGGGAACTGGGTCTGTCTTTCATAGAATAATGGATTAAAAGAATGTTTTATTTGCAACAGCATATTTTATTCCAACACTAGTGGCAATAATCAACATCATGGTAAAGTTTCTCAGTTTAAAGCTGATGGCGACAGTTGGCTGTTTTTGTAGGCGAGCTCAAGCAGTCCGAGTGCACTGAGGTGCAGCTTACGCTGTTTATGGCTGTGTCGGACAAGGCCCATGACGATCGAGTCTTGGAGCACGATGGCCTGTTGCTTTCCATCTTCTCTGTTTAAAAAAAAAAAAAAAATGAGACAGAAGAATGAATGAATGGATGGATGTATGGATGGATGGATGGATGGATGGATGGATGTGTAACTACACCCCAGCCCAAAACTAGATCCACGAAAAAGAGAAAAATAAAACAATATTTCTTTTATTAACCTTCCAACTACTGCAGGCAAGATATCTTGCCCTACGTCACGGCAGTCGACATTCTGTAAACTGTATACAGTGCATTCCCAAATTCATATTTCCCACCCTTTTGCACACGACACTTACCGGAAACAATTGATTATTAGAAAACGGAAGACAACTCTGCTTCCTGTGTCTTTAGATTTTGGTTTTTCAATGGAAAATACCTTGGTTTTTGACAAGTATTTTTACTTGACAACAATGGTGGCACATCGCGGTAATGTTCAGGGATCAATAGCTGATTGAGACAGCTAATATGATAATAAATATGATCATTTTACCAACAATGAAAATCACCAAATATTGGGATATGAATCGGAGTTCGTTTAAAAAAAAAAAAAATTCTGGTCAGAAAACCAGTCATTGGGAATAATGGACATAAATACTGGACAGATGGCCACAAATGCCTCTAAGTAAACGCAACGTATTCAATTTGTTTGCCTAATTTTAATCAACATTAACTGATCTAAAATAATACTTCAAATATGAACTTTATTTTATGTACTTATAAAACATATAAGGTAATATATGTGAGTAAAAATTATAAACTTGGACCCACTCAACATGTTTTCTGCCAAAAATTAATCCAGTAGTCTAATAGTTAACACCTACATGTATACTGTATGAGTAGCCGTTAGATATAATTTATCGTACATAAATTACGTAAATAAAAGATATGTAATGAATAAAAGCACGGCCTTTGATGTACCAGTCGTGGTGCATTGGCTAAAGCGAGATATAGCCCAATGGGCCCATCGATGGGGATCGATCCCAAACCGACAGCGCATCAAGCGAGCGCTTTACCACTGGGCTACATTTCGCCCCCTTCTTGCTTACAATTACATTATTACTATGCTCTGTAGATATAGTAACTTACCGTTCTCTAAAAGCCTCATACTTTGAAAGAAAACGAAAACCCTGATCATGCTTTCCACAAGAAAATAATAATTTGAGGGTACGTAATAATAAAAAAACGGATCATACGTACCTCTACTAGGTGGTTATGGGTCTAGGCCCATATTTTTGAAGCATCTTTTCCAACTAAAATTTATTATCTTATACACAACAAAGCAAGCAATTTCAACCATGCTTATTTCATTGGCTGTATGGCGACTGGGTCATAAAAAAAAAAATGAGACAGAACAATGAATGAATGGATGGATGGATGGATGGATGTGTAATGACACCCCAGCCCAAAACTAGATCCACCAAAAATAGAAAATTAAAACAATATTTCTTTTATTAACACCTATACTGTATGAGCAGCCGTTAGATATAATTTATCATACATAAATTACGTAAATAAAAGATAATATGTAATGAATGATTAACGAGCGCTTTACCACTGGGCTACATTTCGCCCCCTTCTTGCTTACAATTACATTATTACTATGCTCTGTAGATATAGTAACTTACCGTTCTCTAAAAGCCTCATACTTTGAAAGAAAACGAAAACCCTGATCACGCTTTCCACCAGAAAATAATAATTTGAGGGTATGTAATAATAACAAAACGGATCATACGTACCTCTACTAGGTGGTTATGGGTCTGGGCCCATATTTTTGAAGTTACGATATCGTAAAACCATCGTAAGCTATGACGTCACTACAGCACACACCATAGTGACGTCACAGCTTACGATGGTTTTCACGATTTGGTATTTATCACTAAGATAGCTTCAAAAATATGCGCCCCGAAATCTTCTGAAATTGGGACACTGTATTTCATAGGGATGGGATGTAACTCAGTGGTACAGCACTTGCTCGATGCACGGTCAGTCTGGGTCAATCGCCGTCAGTGGGTCCATTGCACTATTTCTCGTCACAGTTCGCAAATGTTAGGAACAACGTTCATTGGCTGAACTGAGGACAGCTCCCTCAAATGTCATAAAAGACACAGACTGGTATATACGATGGTACAAACCATGAACTAAGTCATGTTAGAAATATTAATAATACTGACAGAATTGACAAAAGAGAATGTTTGATTAGCATGTAATGACATGTGACCACACTTGATATTCAGATGTCATCGCTTTATCACAATTAATATGATAAATCTAAACATCAAGCGTGATCAAATGTCATAAAAGACACAGACATGACTTCCATTAAAGAACTAAGGCAATAATATTATCTATTGAAGTATATTCGTGTAATACAAAAAAAATTCAAATTTTTTCCAATTATTATGACCTTTTGTGACATTGTATGAACATGCCCCCCCCCCCCCACCCCCCACACACACACCAGCCAAACGACTAAGTAACTGTATATGGATTCACTTTGGGTATTTGGTGTAGCAGAGCCATAATGTAATTAGTAATATGATCATTATTATTATTATTATTATTATTATTAATTTAAAGAAACTTTGTGGCTGTTTGGTGTAGCACCAACACTAGTGGCAATAATAAATAAAATCATGGTAAAGCTCAAGCAGTCCGAGTGTACTGAGGTGCAGCTCACGCTGTTTATGACTGTGTCAGACAGGGCCCACGATGATACAGTCTTGCAGCACGATGGCCTGTTGCTTTCCATCTTCTCTGTTTAAAAAAAAAAAAAATGAGACAGAACATTGAATGAATGAATGGATGGATGGATGGATGGATGGATGGATGGATGTGTAACGACACCCCAGCCCAAAACTAGATCCACCAAAAATTGAAAATTAAACCAATATTTCTTTTATTAACACCTATACTGTATGAGCAGCCGTTAGATATAATTTATCATACATAAATTACGTAAATAAAAGATAATATGTAATGAATGATTAGCGAGCACTTTACCACTGGGCTACATTTCGCCCTCTTCTTGCTTACAATTACATTATTACTATGTTCTTTAGATATAGCCACTTACCGTTCTCTAAATGCCTCCTACTTTGAAAGAAAACGAAAACCCTGATCATGCTTTCCACCAGAAAATAATAATTTGAGGGTATATAATAATAAAAAAACGGATCATACGTACCTCTACTAGGTGGTTATGGGTCTGGGCCCATATTTTTGAAGCATCTTTTCCAACTAAAATTTATTATCTTATACACAACAAAGCAAGCAATTTCAACCGTGCTTATTTCATTGGCTGTATGGCGACTGGGTCATAAAAAAAAAATGAGACAGAACAATGAATGAATGGATGGATGGATGGATGGATGTGTAACGACACCCCAGCCCAAAACTAAATCCACCAAAAATAGAAAATTAAACCAATATTTCTTTTATTAACACCTATACTGTATGAGCAGCCATTAGATATAATTTATCATACATAAATTACGTAAATAAAAGATAATATGTAATGAATGATTAGCGAGCGCTTTACCACTGGACTACATTTTGCCCCCTTCTTGCTTACAATTACATTATTACTATGCTCTGTAGATATAGTAACTTATCGTTCTCTAAAAGCCTCCTACTTTGAAAGAAAACGGAAACCCTGATCACGCTTTCCACCAGAAAATAATAATTTGAGGGTATGTAATAATAACAAAACGGATCATACGTACCTCTACTAGGTGGTTATGGGTCTGGGCCCATATTTTTGAAGCTACGATATCGTAAAACCGTCGTAAGCTATGACGTCACTACAGCACACACCATAGTGACGTCACAGCTTACGATGGTTTTCACGATTTGGTATTTATCACCAAGATAGCTTCAAAAATATGCACCCCGAAAGCTTCTGAAATTGGGACACTGTATTTCATAGGGATGGGATGTAACTCAGTGGTACAGCGCTTGCTCGATGCACGGTCAGTCTGGGATCAATCCCTGTCAGTGGGCCCATTGCACTATTTCTCGTCACAGTTCGCGAATGTTAGGAACAACGTTCATTGGCTGAACTGAGGACAGCTCTCTCAAATGTCATAAAAGACACAGACTGGTATATACGATGGTACAAACCATGAACTAAGTCATGTTAGAAATATTAATAATACTGACAGAATTGACAAAAGAGAATGTTTGATTAGCATGTAATGACATGTGACCACACTTGATATTCAGATGTCATCGCTTTATCACAATTAATATGATAAATCTAAACATCAAGCGTGATCAAATGTCATAAAAGACACAGACATGACTTCCATTAAAGAACTAAGGCAATAATATTATCTATTGAAGTATATTCGTGTAATACAAAACAATTCTAAGTTTTTCCAATTATTATGACCTTTTGTGACATTTTATGAACATCCCCCCCCCCCCACCCCCCACACACACACCAGCCAAACGACTAAGTAACTGTATATGGATTCACTTTGGGTATTTGGTGTAGCAGAGCCATAATGTAATTAGTAATATGATCATTATTATTATTATTAAAATTAATTTAAAGAAACTTTGTGGCTGTTTGGTGTAGCACCAACACTAGTGGCAATAATAAACAAAATCATGGTAAAGTTTCAGCTCAAGCAGTCCGAGTGCACTGAAGTGCAGCTCACACTGTTTATGACTGTGTCGGACAGGGCCCACGATCATACAGTCTTGCAGCACGATGGCCTGTTGCTTTCCATCTTCTCTGTTTAAAAAAAAAAAAAAAAGGAGACAGAAGAATGAATGAATGGATGAATGTGTAACGACACCCCAGCCCAAAACTAGATCCACGAAAAAGAGAAAATTAAAACAATATTACTTTTATTAACACCTATACTGTATGAGCAGCCGTTAGATATAATTTATCGTACATAAATTACGTAAATAAAAGATAATATGTAATGAATGATTAGCGAGCGCTTTACCACTGGGCTACATTTCGCCCCCTTCTTGCTTACAATTACATTATTACTATGCTCTGTAGATATAGCAACTTACCGTTCTCTAAAAGCCTCATACTTTGAAAGGAAACGAAAACCCTGATCATGCTTTCCACCAGAAAATAATAATTTGAGGGTATGTAATAATAACAAAACGGATCATACGTACCTCTACTAGGTGGTTATGGGTCTGGGCCCATATTTTTGAAGCTACGATATCGTAAAACCATCGTAAGCTATGACGTCATTACAGCACATGCCATAGTGACGTCACAGCTTACGATGGTTTTCACGATTTGGTATTTATCACTAAGATAGCTTCAATAATATGCGCCCCGAAATCTTCTGAAATTGGGACACTGTATTTTATAGGGGTGGGATGTAACTCAGTGGTACAGCACTTGCTCGATGCAGGGTCAGTCTGGGATCAATCCCCGTCAGTGGGCCCATTGCACTATTTCTCGTCACAGTTCGCGAATGTTAGGAACAACATTCATTGGCTGAACTGAGGACAGCTCTCTGCGCTAATATACTTCTAGCAGGGTTCATACACCTTGGAAACAAACAAATTCCAGACCTTTTCCAGACTTTTTTTCAAGACAAAAAAATATTTTTCAAGACTTACGTTACTCAGTAAATACATCTCCCCATATTTTCGGAAAATCAGACAAAATGGACAATCTTTTTGTAACATGCATTGTGCAAGCACATACTTCAAGTCTTTGGTAAATGTCGGCAATTGTTAGTCTCGATTTCCCAAATGTACGTTACTGGCAAGATTAGAAAACGTTATCAGATTCCGCCGGTTTCACGCAACCAAAATTTTCTACGTGAGTCCTAAACACGAATTTCCATACTTTTTCCAAACTAAGTCGCAAAAAAAGGTATTTTTCCAGGTCTGGAAAATGGATTTTCAAAATTCCATATTTTTCAAGGTTTTCCAGACTCCGTACGAACCCTGGTCAAGCTTCAGAGTCAGCTGTGACCCACGTGTCAAAAGACATCAAAGAATACGATTACACAAATAAATCTTGAGATTAGTAGATAAATAACCTTGGCAAATACTTACTTACTACAGGCGAACAAAATGAAGGATATGCTATTACTACAAACAACTTAATATATGTATATTTGTGTGACCCATATTGCTGATTGTTTATATATAGATATAGATTGTTTTTGTCGGTATATGTGAATGAATTTTGTTTTTGTCGGTATATGTGTATGAATTTATGGAAGTCATTCTCCACCATTGTTCCACACTATTGTACATAATATTGTATTTTATTGTTATAATGCTGATAACTTGCAAAACTTAACACAATAAAAAAACTAGAACTTGATGTAAATTTGTAAAAAAAAAAACAATAGTTGTTCGCATCAATGAATACCTAACTGCAGTTTCATTTATTTCCTTTATCTTGGTTAATTTCGTACCCATGGTTGAGACCACGCATTCAGATCGCGATCGCGGGAAATGAACATGCATTATTTATACAAATTGCAGTTAAACATACACTGAATAAAATTAGTTTACAATAATCATGATATTTATTAGATAATGTTAGATATCAATTTGTAAGACTGTGAGGTGACATTTACTAAGTAAGCTGGATTTTAAAAAGACCGTAAATTTTAAGTTTATTAACGTTTTATATATATATATATATAAATGGAATAGTTGTAATACTGTGAAGTCAGCATTCTTAGCCTAGGTATTTACATGCAGAAATCACAACAAACATTTAACATGACGCTGAAATCAACAGCAACAACATGGCACAAGTTATCAAATTGTTGGGGAAGCTGAAAAATCAAAGTAATATATTAACTGCCCCTATCCCCATCGCTGTCTTTGATTTTGATCAGGTAATACGGTTTTGCTATTCAGATTTATTCCAGTTTGTACACAATTAGCTAAAAAGATGCATTTTTATATACATATATAAATACTCTACAGTACTGTGTAAAACAATTTGGGCTAAAACATTTTCAATATGGCTAATAAAATTTCCATTTGGCTAATATTTTGGCTACTGGCATTTTTGATCCAGGGCGAGCCCTGCAAGTGGCAACAGCGGGTTTTCTCTCTCTGTATCTGTGTGGTTCTTAACCATATGTCTGACACTATATAACCGTAAATAACATGTTTTGAGTATGTCATTAAATAAAACATTTCTTTTCCCTCAATATCTGTGTGGTCCTTAACCATATGTCCGACGCTATATAACCGTAAATAAAATGTGTTGAGTGCATTCTTTCCTTCCTTCGTACCTTCTGGTAGACATCCTTCTGATGTGGATATTAAACTGGGATCTATGTTTTCAATGTAAAAATATTTCACCCATTTCAACAGCCTGACTTACTCGAATCTGAGGATTGAGATAGCCCTTGTGCTGCAGTTGTTGTCATAGGAAAGAGTTGTCGAGTGTTCACTGTCTAATGTTAAAAAATTTGAACTTGATGTAAATTTGTAAAAAAAACACCAATAGTTGTTCGCATCAATGAATACCTAACTGCAGTTTCATTTATTTCCTTTGTCTTTGTTAATTTGGTACCCATGGTTGAGAGCACGCATGCAGATCGAGATCGCGGGAAATGAACATGCAGTATTTATACAAAATGCAGTTAAACATACACTGAATAAAATAATATATATAAATGGAATAGTTGTAATACTGTGAAGTCAGCATTCTTAGCCTAGGTATTTACATGCAGAAATCACAACAAACATTTAACATGACACTGAAATCAACAGCAACAACATGGCGCAAGTTATGAAATTGTTCGGGGTGCTAAAAAATCAAAGTAATATATTAACTGCCCCCATCCCCATTGCTGTCATTGATTTTGATCAGGTAATACGGTTTTGCTATTCAGATTTATTCCAGTTTGTACACAATTAGCTGAATAAGATGCATTTTCACATTCATATATAAATACTCTACAGTACTGTGTAAAACAATTTGGGCTCAAACATTTTCAATATGGCTAATAAAAATTCCATTTGGCTAATATTTTGGCTACTGTTATTCTTGATCCAGGGCGAGCCCTGCAAGTGGCAACAGCAGGTTTCCTCTCTCTCTATTTGTGTGGTTCTTAACCATATGTCCGGTGCCATATAACCGTAAATATAATGTCTGGAGTGCGTCGTTAAATAGAACATTTATTCTCACTCAATACCTGTGTGGTTCTTAACCATATGTCCGACACCATATAACCGTAAATAAAATGTGTTGAGTGCGTCGTTAAATAAACCATTTCCTCCTTCCTTCGTACCTTCTGGCAGACATACTTCTGATGTGGATATTAAACTGGGATCTATGTTTTCAATGTAAAAATATTTCACCCGTTTCAACAGCCTGACTTACTTGACACTAAGGATTGATCCAGCAAGAGCCCTTGTGCTACAGTTGTCGCCATAGGAAACAGTTGTCGAGCGTTCACTCAGGCTAGTGTTGGCCGACTCATTGCTGAAGCTATCTCGCACGTGCAAGGAGACGTTTGTTGTCGACACATCAGCCTGAATCATGCCTAAATGAATGAATGATTAAATGAATGAAAATGAGTCATTAACTGAAATGAACAAATGAACAAACGAATGAAGGAAGGAAATGATTTATTTAACGACGCACTGAACACATTTTATTTAGTTATATGGCATCGGGCATATGGTCAAGGACCACACAGATATTAAGGGAGGAAACCTGCTGTCGCCACTTCATAGGCTACTCTGTTTGATTAGCAGCAAGGGATCTTTTATATGCACTATCCCATAGACAGGATAGCACAAACCACAGCCTTTTATGTACCAGTCGTGGTGCACTGGCTGGAGTGAGAAATAGCCCAATGGGCCCAGAACAAACAAATGAATTAATAAAAGGAAAGGAATATTTGTTTAAGGACTTTAACTGGAACCACAAGTGCTAAAAATGCAAACACAAGTGCTAATTGACGAAAAATATACACCCAGTACAAATATACTCCAAAAAACCCCAACAGTTAACTACAAGTTGATATTTTACGTATTTTTCTTTATACAACAAGATATATTTGTTTTTGATTTTACAAAGCTTGAATCTTTGTTCATTGTTAATAATGGTCAAAATTTACTCCAATAACATGTTTACAGGGTGAGGCATAGCTCAGTGGTAAAGCGCTCGCTTGATGCGCAGTCAGTTTGAGATGGATTCCCGTCAATGGGCCCATTGCACTATTTCTCGTTCCAGGCAGTGCACCATGACTTGTATATCAAAGGCTGTGGTATGTGCTATCCTGTCTATAGGACGGTGCATATAAAAGATCCTTTCCTGCTAATCGAAGAGTAGTCGAAGTAGCGACAGCGGGTTTCCTACCTCAATATCTGTGTGGTTCTTAACCATATGTCTGATGCCATATAACTGTAAATAAAATGTTTTGAGTGTGTCGTTAAATAAAAATTTCTTTTTCCTCAATATCTGTGTGGTCCTTAACCATATGTCTGAAGCCATATAACCGTAAATAAAATGTGTTGAGTGCGTCGTTAAATAAACCATTTCCTTCCTTCCTTCGTACCTTCTGACAGACATACTTCTGATGTGGATATTAAACTGGGATCTATGTTTTCAAACCGGCCTCGATGGCATCGTGGTTAGCCTGGTTGGTACTGGATTTGGATCCCAGTCGAAGCATGGGATTTTTAATCCAGATATCTACCGACTCCAAACCCTGAGTGAGTTCTCCGCAAGGCTCAATGGGTAGGTGTAAACCACTTGCACCGACCAATGATCCATAACTGGTTCAACAAAGGCCATGGTTTGTGCTATCCTGCCTGTGGGAAGCGCAAATAAAAAGATCCCTTGCTGCCTGTCATAAAAGAGTAACCTATGTGGCAACAGCGGGTTTTCCTCTAAAAAACAGTGTCAGAATGACCATATGTTTGACGTCCAATAGCCGATGATAAGATAAATAAAACAAACATTACTTTCTATGCTTTCAATGTAAAATAGTTCACCCGTTTCAACAGCCTGATTTACTCGAAACTGAGGATTGAGCCAGCAGTACCCCTTGTGGAACAATTGTCACTGTAGGACACGGATCCCAAGTGTTGAGTTATGCTAACGTTGGCCAACTCAGTGCTGAAGCTATCTCGCGAGATCAATGAGATGTTCGATGGGACACCAGCCGGAACTTGATACCTAAATGAATGAATGATTAAATGAATGAAAATGAGTCATTAACTGAAAAGAACGAATGAACAAACAAATGAAGGAAGGAAATGGTTTATTTAACCTTCTGACTACTGCAGGCGAGATATCTCACCCGAAGTCATGCCAGTCGACATACTGTTATCAATTATTGACCGTCATTGAGGGCAATATCATGTTTTATTGACCGAAGAAATTGATATTGACCTCGGCTGTTGGCCTTGGTCAATATCAATTTCTTCGGTCCATAAAACATGATATTGCCTGAAATGTGGTCAATAATTGTTATATTTATAATGTCATCCATAAGACTCATACATTCCTGCTTTATTTATCAGAATCGAAATATACCATCGCTTATAATTTCCCACAATGCATTAAAACTGATGGGATTTAGTGACGTCACATAATCCTATGACGTTGTATGACACACAGAGGAATGCAGAAATAAAACAGTTGAAACATTACCAAGACAAAAAATCAAATTTGAGACATTATAACCATCATAACAGTATCAAAATCATATGAATAGCAAAATAAAACACAAAATGTGATAAATTTGAACATACATTTAATACTGAACAGTTACCGATTACCTCTAAATGCATTTTTTTATTTGTAACATAAAATCCTGACAGTGTCGATTCCAACTGCATTTTAATGTTAATGAATCATGTACGTTTTTAGATTATGTGAGATATTCCATACACAATTTGACGATTACTGACCTTGTTTTTGTCGTATTTGCGGAATTAAACTTAGTATGACTAAAGATGTTATCTTTTTGTTGAAGTACAGCAAAGCATTTTGTCACAAGTTTGTAGCAGTTGACGTTGCATTACATTACTTACTCATTAATTGGATAGAATTTTGTCTTATCTTTATTTTCATTGGTCAGGGCAATATCACTTTTGATGGACCGGTGGGGCTGTCTCAGGGCAATATCATTATTTACGGAAGGTCATGTTACTGGTTTTTAACCAATAAGAATACAGATATATTTTCATTATGTAACAATACACTGTATACAGTGCATTCCCCAAATCATATTTCCCGCCATTTTGCACAGGACACTCACTGGAAATGTTTGTTTTTTTAACAGGAAACACTTTATTTTACAGCATGCTAGCTTTTGTTTGTTGTTTTTAAGTGGAAAATAGCTTGGAATTTTGAGTTCAAAAAGTGGTTTTTGGCAAGAGTTTTTGCTTGTCAACAATCGAAGAGTAGTCCATGAAGTGGCGACAGCAGAGGTTTCTTACCTCAGTATCTGTGTGGTTCTTAACCATATATCCGACACCATATAACCCTAAATAAAATGTTTTGAGTATGTCATTAAATAAACCATTTCTTTTCCCTCAATATCTGTGTGGTCCGTAACCATATGTCCGACACTATATAACCGTAAATAAAATGTGTTGAGTGCATCGTTAAATAAACCATTCTCTCCTTCCTTCTGGCAGACATCAGGGCTAAACATTCTGCTTTTTTTAGGAGAATCCAGGTGGATTCCCATGGAAGCAATCCAAGGGAATCCTCCGATTCTAAAAATTTTCAGAGAACTTTATCAACAGTGTTAGTATATAGAATTCTGTGTCATATGCTACTAACTGTATATGGATTAAAACAAAAACCTTATTATTTACTGGAAAGAATAACCAATTTGTCAGTAACAGTTTTGTTTAGTTGTTGGTTCCATTTTTTCTTTACAGTCAGTGGTTTTGTTAAGGTGTCTCACAAGTCCCAACTTCAGGCAGCAAACGTTTCGCTAACGTTCGCAAACTATTTGGTTTCCAATGTGGCCATTTGGTTTACCCTGAACCGCACAAACCAGTCTGTCAGACGCTTTTTTGCTCGGTCTGGCTGAACGCAGCCCATTACTTTTGGAAGATTGCTTATTCATAAACAGTGCATGGGATATTTTTGCCTACATGTATGTATTTTGCGTATTGGTTCAATGTTTGGATGGATATTACTGACGCAAATCTCCACAACAGACAAAAAAATGTATTGATTAAAAAGAGCAGGTAATTCAAGGTTAGGAAGATAGTATCAGCAAACTAACATTTAAATGTTTGATGTATTACTAAATTTGGGAACACTTAATTACTGTCTATTGTTATTATGTAAGAACTGCACAAACATGTTCCTTTCGGGTTTCTTCATTGGCAATTTGGTTCATAGAAATGGGCCAACCACCGCTTGGCTCCAGGCCAGACTAGTCTCGATAAACCACTATGTTTCGAACATGCACAGATTCGAATGTATGCTATGCTTTTGAAGCCAGATTAAACTGAAGCTTGATAACAAGACTATTTTTTTATTTTTTTTATTTATTAATTCGGTAATTTTTTACTCACTGATTATTCAATTTAATTAAAAAATGTTTGCTTGCGCGAATCGGATTCGGAGATTCGCACGAATGTTTAGCCCTGGACATCCTTCTGATGTGGATATTAAACTGGGATCTATGTTTTCAATGTAAAATATTTCACCCGTTTCAACAGCCTGACTTACTCGAAACTGAGGATTGAGACAGCAGTACCCCTTGTGGAACAATCGTCACTTTAGGACACGGATCATAGGCTACTCTTTTCGATTAGCAGCAAGGGATCTTTTATATGCACCATCCCATAGACAGGATAGCACACACCACGTCCTTTGATGTACCAGTCGTGGGGCACTGGTTGGAGCGAGAAATAGCCCAATGGGCCCAGAACAAACAAATGAATTAACAAAAGGAAAGGAATATTTGTTTAAGGACTTTAACTGGAACCACAAGTGCTAAAAATGCAACCACAAGTGCTAATTGACGAAAAATATACACCCAGTACAAATATATTCCAAAAAAAACCTCAACAATTAAGTACAAGTTGATATTTTACGTATTTTTCTTTATACAACAAGATATATTTGTTTTTGATTTTACAAAGCTTGAATCTTTGTTCATTGTTAATATTGGTCAAAATGTACTCCAACAACATGTTTACAGGGTGAGGCGTACATTTAGCTCAGTTTTAAAGCGCTCGCTTGATGCGCAGTCGGTTTGGGATCGATTCCCGTCAGTGGGCCCATTGCGCTATTTCTCGCTCCAGCCAGTGCACCACGACTTGTACATCAAAGGCTATGGTATGTGCTATCCTGTCTATGGGACGGTGCATATTGACATGGCTGTCCCAACAATTTTCTAAAATGTGTGCTGTGACATGGACTTTTCTCAAGTAATTTTAATATGGACAAAACAGAATATTTATTTTTACACTTAGTAGTAATTATCTGCATATTTGCTTGTATTCTGTAATGTCTGGAACTATGCCATTTATTATAGTTATTGTTTAATGAAATTCCTACTAGTGCAGTTTGTCGTGTCGCGCAATATAGACAAAAACGAAATTGCATTACCATTGTTATTAGTGATTGTTTGGATGCTCAGTGCGATATACATTTAGTTGTATTTCATAATATATGTTTATAGTGTATGAAACTATGTTTGTAAATAGTTGACGTAATTTATTTGTGGGATATTAGTATATTACAATCGCTAAATGTGTTAATTTAATGCTTGCATGATGTCCGTGTTTTGGTCTTGCGGTCTTCGACTTTATTTAATTCCCAAATTCCTGTGCATATAATAGCTATGACACAACGATGACATTAATATTACTGATGTAAATATTTCCGTAATTGCAAAGTGTCTGTACTTACACACTAAAAACATCTGATGGGCTCATAAATAAACGTGGGATAAATTTCCGGTTCATCGACTGTTTTGAC
Source organism: Gigantopelta aegis (assembly GCF_016097555.1). Taxonomy (NCBI): domain Eukaryota; kingdom Metazoa; phylum Mollusca; class Gastropoda; order Neomphalida; family Peltospiridae; genus Gigantopelta; species Gigantopelta aegis. Next base: position 33,613,647 of record NC_054705.1, on the reverse strand, counting down.
ATGGCTGTCGAGAGCGAAGTTGCCCTTCAGTAAAGTTTATTTTCCTCTGAAACTTGTACGATCGATTAGCTATTTTCTTAGTTGAACGTATCCTAATATTGTTTGTATATTATGGCATATAATTTTATTAATTAAGTGAGATAATAACTGTACAACTGATTACTGTAATATTAGTGCTTTTAGGAACTATATCCTTGTTTGCTGAGAACCTGTTTACACATACTCAGTATGTAGATGTTTATTTTGTTTTTGTATGATCGTAGGACGTAGCCTTTTTTTTTTACCACTTGCCATTGGGATTGTACAAAATAACTTTTACTGGCCCGAATCCAAAAAACACTGGCCTCGGGCATCGGGCCACCGTATTCTAGAAGGCCTGCATACTGGTTGCTAAGGTCTGATATATCAGTACACACTGTTTGTAAACAACAGTATAAAAATGCTGTTTTTATAATATTCCCAAAGGCTTTTCCATTAAAACTATTTTATATTGAAATTAGACCAAAAAAGCAATTGTGTAGTGATAGTCTCATGTTTATGCACATTAGAATTTGTTTGTATTATTAGCTTGAATTCCCAATGTATTTGCAATGCACAATAGCTCGTTTCGGTGCCAGGTAAATAATGTTGTTTTTATAATATCCCCAAAGGCTTTTTCATTAAAACTATTTTATATTGAAATTAGACCAAAAAAAGCAATTGTGTAGTGATAGTCTCATGTTTATGCACATTAGAATTTGTTTGTATTATTAGCCTGAATTCTCAATGTATTTGCAATGCACAATAACGTGTTTCTGTGCGTGGTCAATAATGTTGTTTTTATAAATATTCCAAAGGCTTTTTCTGTGAAATTGTTTTACGCTAATTTTAGACTAAAAAAGCAATTAAGAAATGTTAGTTTTATGTCTATGCACTTTAGAAATTTCCAGTATTAATTATTTCAAGTTTGTAATGCTTTTGCTATGGGCTGAACTGACGTATTTATAAAAGCTGGAGTTTCTCAGGATCTAGAGTGTCCATTTACAAACTGTAAACTGCAAACGGAAGCTGGACCAAAAAGCAATTACTTTATTTATTGAGCAATTGTGTGCATAACGTAATTATTAAATGAAATGATATTTATTTTGTAACGGTAGATCTCTTCCTAGTGTGACGTAATTTCTGACTGGCTGTTATGACGTCACGTGGTACTTAAGAAAAAGTATAAAAGGCTGATGTCAATGGACGTCGAGGGTTGTTCTCTCACTCGTTCGCGGTTTGACAAGCAAACATTAAAGACATGTCCCCTTGTCCAACTTTCCGACTTTATTACATTGCATACATTTAAATTGACACTGGAATAACTTTAACGTATATTTTTAAAGTCAAATTTTATTAACTTACCATCTCTATTTAATTAACTTGTTTTATGGAAGCAGTATTTATAAGCAACTGCAAGCTGTTTACAATTATTGGAGATAGGCCTCACTGGTTTAATATAATTAGAGCTGAAAGGAAGAGATCTATCTATATATTGGAAACTTACCTGTGAACATTAATTTTATTTTCATTTACTCATAACTTTTAAATAAATTTATAATTCTGAAAACTGAAACACTTTACGGCTTTGTCATCTGTGGATGTTATTTATATTCTCTGGAGATTGTTGATGTCCTTGGGACGCGGCCACAACAATATGAAAGATCATTTGCTGCTAATCGAAGAGTAGTCCATGAAGTGGTGACAGTGGGTTTCCTACCTCAATATCTGTGTGGTTCTTAACCATATGTCCATTTATTAATCATCAGCTGTTGGATGTCAAACATTTGGTATTTTTACTGATACCACTAGAGCACATTGATTCATTAATCATCAGCTGTTGGATGTCAAACATTTGGTATTTTTTTACATAGTCTTTGAGAGGACACCAGATAATTTTTTTTATCAGTAGCAAATGATCTCTTATATGCACCATTCCAGACAGGATAGCACATACCACGGCCTTTGATACACCAGTTATGATACACTGGCTGGAACGATAAATAGCACAATGGGCCCACTGACAGGGATCGATCCCAAACCCCTCCCCCTCCCCACAATATGAGACAAGAACCTACTGCTGCAACATGGACTGCTCTATCCCCACCCTCCACCCCCACCCACCAGACACACACTCACTTGTTTTGATATCCAGCAACTGCGGCGTATGTACTGCCACAGAGGCTGCCGTTGAGATTTGAACTGGCAATGGCACGGTTACTGGCGGAGTCGCGCTTGTTCTCGTCACGTAGGACCCCCACCCAGTCCATGTGGCTTCCGCTGGCACTCAGACTGTTGGTCATAGCCAGAGATGCGTCGCCGATGCTCGGAGCAATGCTGGGGTTGGCAACGTTGTGAGTGGTGCCCGCGCTCTGATTGTCTGCATCTGCAACCAGAAAACAACATTTGTTTAACCTTTAGACTACTGGATTAATTTTTGACAAAAAAAAACACGTTGAGTGGGTACAAGTTTTATCATTTTTACTCATATAAATTAATTTAATTTTTTTATAAATACATAAAATAAAGTTCCTATCTGAATCGGTAAGTGTTATTTTCGTGGATTTTAAAACTTTTTATGATATTTTAGATCAGTTAATGCAGTGGTTGCAAAAGAAGGCATTGCGCGTCGCATGCAACGTTTACTACCCTCATTTCCGACGTCTATTTCTGCCACAGTTGCTCAGACATATTTTGTTTTCTTGATTCTTTTCTGAATGTATAGCTCGGTTTCTATTGGTTAATTTCCCACGAATACAACGTCCATTACTGCTCATTGCCTTTGTTTTAAAAATATATTTTGTTTTGATTCATGAGCACACTAGACCCAGTGAGTTTCCGCGATCGCGGAAAATGGACGGAATTCCCATTGTGAAACGGAATTACGATTTTCCGCGAAGTTAAAAAAAATAATTTACTATTTTACTATTGCCACACGCTGTAAAACTGACGACTGACCCGTCGCAGTACTATTAGTATTGGCAAACGCTAGATGGATTATGCGCTTCACGGTAAACCAAATGGTCACATTGGGAACCAATCAAATACTTCGTGAACGTTAGCAAAGCGTTTGCTAGCTGAACTTGGGTTCTGGTTTACTGCTTAGTCTGTTTTTCGCCTGCACAGATGGGACAGGTTTTTTTACAGGAGTGAGTTTAGCCAGCGGTATGTCGCTAACGCTTGTCTTGGAAGACAGATTTTTACGCTACACATTAAACTGAATGACCATTTCAGGAACCACCAGTCAAAATATGTTTGCAAATGTTTAGCAAAAAACGGCTGGCTGAACACTGCAATGTTACTTTATTTCCGCTAGCTGTGTCATGCGCATACTTCAATTTGCAGGCATTAGACTGTCAAAGAGATGATAAAATAAATGTTTACGTTTTTTTAACCCTAAGCCCCGTTGAATACAGCAGTGCACTTAATTGTTGGACAATCATGCTTTATGTAGTTATTATAATTGTAGCCTTTGCTCCTGATGTGATTTTTCGCTACTAATATGTAGGCTTACTTTGATTTAATGACAAATAGCAAAGCATGTCGATGCCAGTCAATAACTTGTGTTACATGTAGTTCAAATGTTAATTACATATTGTAGTCTGAAACGGAAATGAAATGGAATTTACCAAAACATAAAAGGGAAAACCATCAAGTCATACTTGTTCTATTCATGGGCCAACAATTTCACCAACTATATGCATTACAAGTGGACTACATTGCACAGTTCTGTGGTAACAGACTCCAGCCCACAGAGACACCCCCCCACACCCCACCCACCCACCCCCCGCGTGCCTCAATTATTGAGTGTCTGTAGCTCTCAATAAACCCCCAACTCCTACTCAGTACTCTGTCAGTTCCAACGACTACTAGTACTTCGTTTTGCAACCGCTGTTATGTTGATTAAAATTAGGCAAAAAAAGAGAGAAAAAGTCGTGTTTAGGTACGCGTAATTGTGATCTAGTTTTTATGTTCATCATTCCCGATAACAGTGGTTTTATGACAAATATTTGGTGATTTTCGTTGCTGGTAAAATGTTCAAAATTTATTATCAAATTAGCTGTCACAATCAGCTATTGATCCCTGAAAATGACTGTGACATGCCGCCATTGTTGTCAAGAAAAAATACTTGCCGAAAACCACTTTTTGAACTCAAAATTACAATGTATTTTCCATTGAAAAACAACAAACAAAAGCTACCATGCTGTAAAATAAACGGTTCCCTGTTAAGAAAAAACATTTTCGGTGAGTGTCGTGTACAAAACGGCGGGAAATATGACTTGGGGAATACACTGTATACAGTGTATAGTATGTCGACTGGCCAGATATCTTGCCTGCAGTAGTCAGAAGGTCAAGGCCAAAAACAAAACAATGTTGGTCTCTGGTCAGACCAAAGTTCCAGAATTTATTATAATAATAATGTCTTCTTTTTTAAAGCATGGATTGCACAAAAAAGGTGGGTATATTTGATATAAAAAAAAGGAGCATATTTAAATTGAAATCAGAATGCACGTCATAGTTCATGCACGATGGCATTTTGGCTCCAAATGCAGTTTCTACGTCTTAGCAAAAAAAGCCTGGCAAAAATCGACATTGTAACATGAGAACCTTTTTTAAAAAATGTTGATGATCAAAGGTTAAAACCTATAGTCCCCTCCTGTTGGACTGATATGGGGGGGGGGGGGGGGGGGGGGAGAACTAATAACACGAATGCAATTACCTCTGTATGGAGATCGGCATGGCTGATTGCTGTTGATGATTTCATCGAAGTCGAACCGTACACCGCCGGTGTTTGTCGTGATGCCACAGCCACCACTGCTGTGGCACAGTGACACAGGGACAACTCCATAGACATAGTCAAGGAGAATTGGCACACCAATACCTAGAAGATTTTTTTTTATTATTATTAAATCTCTACTGACAATGCATGGAAGTTGATTACGCACACTATACAACATTTAATCTCACATTTCTATTTTGTATTAAATATACAAGGGCAGATCCAGTGAATATTTTAGAGACAGGACCAAGGACAAAAGGGTGCATGGACAAACTCATGAAACAGGCACTTCAATGAAATTTTTGACGATTGTAAAATGGAAATTGTATACAAATTTCTCAAAGGAGTAAAAATTAGGGTGTCCCCCTGGTCTCCTCCCTTAGTTCCCTTGTAGAAGAAATGCTTTATTTAACGACACACTCAACACATTTTATTTATGCTTATATGGCATCAGATGTATGGTTAAGGACCACACAGATATTGACAGAGGACACCCGCTGTTGCCACTTCATGGGCTACTCGTTTCGATTAGCAGCAAGGGATCTCTTATATGCACTATCCCACAGACAGGGTTGTACATACCACAGCCTTTGATATACCCAGTTGTGGTGCACTGGCTGGAGCGAGAAATAGCCCAATGGGCCCACCAACGGGGATCGATGCTGCATCGAACGAGCACACCAGTGTAACCAGCCACTTACTGACAGTGAAACCAGCGATGACAGGTGTGACAATAATGGAAGCGACAACTCCACCCGTGATTGCGAGGTTGCACCATCAGTCTACAGGCTGGTAGGTACTGGGTTCGGATCCCAGTCAAGGCATGGGACTTTTAATCCAAATACTGACTCCAAACCCTGAGTGAGTGCTCCGCAAGGCTCAATGGGTAGGTGTAAACCACTTGCACCTACCAGTGATCCATAACTGGTTCAACAAAGGCCATGGTTTGTGCTATCGTGCCTGTGGGAATTGCAAATAAAAGATTCCTTGCTGCCTGTCATAAAAGAGTAGCCTATGTGGCAACAGCGGGTTTCCTCTAAAAAAACAGTGTCAGAATGACCATATGTTTAACGTCCAATAGCCAATGATAAGATAAAAAACTGTGTCAGAATGACCATATGTTTGACGTCCAATAGCCGATGATAAGATAAAAAACAGTGTCAGAATGACCATATGGTTGATGTCCAATGGCCGATGATAAGATAAAAAACAGTGTCAGAATGACCATATGGTTGACGTCCAATAGCCGATGATAAGATAAAAAACAGTGTCAGAATGACCATATGTTTGACATCCAATAGCCAATGATAAGATAAAAAATCAATGTGCTCTAGTTTACTCCTTTTTTTTCTAAACAATAGCTACAATGTATTTGGTGTTAACATGTGGTTAATGTGACTCTTGGTCAAAACAAATTAAAGTTATATATATATTAACATTTGTTTTTGATTAACTACACCACAAGAGCACATCGACTCAATAATGATCATCTATTGAATGTCAAACATTTGGCAATTTTTTTACTCACAAATTATATGCACTTTGTCACAGATAGAACACCACATACAATTTAGCTATTTTGATATGCCAGTCGTGGAACATTGATTGGGCCAGGAAAACCAACAATCAGAGAATGGGTCCACTGCGGTGGTTCAATCCTACGACGCAAGCACCTCGGGCGAGTGCTCTACCGTCTGAGCTAGACATACCCCTGGTCAAACAATATTCTTTGTTTTGTTTAACGACATCACTAGAGCACACTGATTAGTCATCGGCTATTGGATAGCAAACATTTGGTAATTCCAACTCGTAATTATCAGAGGAAACCCCGATACATTTTTCCAAATGCAGCAAGGGATCTTTTATATGCACTTTTCCACAGACAGGATAACACATACCACGGCCTTCGATATACCTAATTTAATTATTAACCAAAAGTTAAAAGATGTGTATTCACAGGAAACCTGTTAAAGTTTTCTATTAGCAACAACATTTTCTTCCAGACAGGACAGCACATACCACAGCCTTTGATATACTGGTAATGGGGCACTGGTTGAGATGGATCTACTGTGGTTTAATCCTATGACCCAAGCACCTCAGACGAGCACTCTACCAATTAAGCTAAATCCCCCCACTGCCAATTTTCCTTAGTGTTTGGCAATTGTTACTTGAAAGTCAACTTCACTGGACTAAGCAGGGGGTGATGGAATCCTCGACTGTGCGCCTCGATTATCTCGCTGGCTATCACTCAGGTCAACAAAACTTACATTTTTGTGATTCGCCATGGCCGACATCTGCTCCTATCTGAGAAATGGGTCAAGGTCATTTATAAAACAGTTTTCAGTCATCTACAGGCGATTTTAAAGTAAAAAAATATTTTCTATACCAGCTGACAATGAGATCATTGCACCCCAGAAACTAAGAAAGAAAAAAACATGCTGTTTTATTATAGAAGTGCCATTTTGTCATTGATTATTGGATGTCAAACATTTTGTAATTTTGACATATATGCTCCTAAGGAATCTTTAATATGCATTATCCTACAGACTTTAATATGCAGTCTATCCTACAGACAGGATAGCACATGCCACAGTCTTTGCCCAATAGGTCCACCATTTGTGGATCAAGGCTGGACCGATGCATCAGGCAGGCAATAGCCCAATAGGTCCCACACTGACTGGGGAATCAATACTAGACGAATGGATCCACGCGATCTTAGATCAGGCAAGCACTTTACCACTGGGCTACGTCCCACACCGCACTGGCTTGAATGACAAATAGCCGAATGGATCCACTGATGGAGAACGATCTTAGACCGACCGTGCATCAGGCTGGCACTTTATCACTGGGCTACGTCCCACACTGCACTGGCTTGAATGACAAATAGCCGAATGGATCCACTGATGGGGAACGATCTCAGACCGACCGTGCATCAGGCAGGCACTTTATCACTGGGCTACGTCCCACACTGCACTGGCTTGAATGACAAATAGCCGAATGGATCCACTGATGGGGAATGATCTCAGACCGACCGCGCATCAGGCAAGCACTTTACCACTGGGCTACGTCCCACACTGCACTGGCTGGAATGACAAATAGCCGAATGGATCCACTGATGGGGAACGATCTTAGACCGACCGTGCATCAGGCAAGCACTTTACCACTGGGCTACGTCCCACACTGCACTGGCTTGAATGACAAATAGCCGAATGGATCCACTGATGGGGAATGATCTCAGACCGACCGTGCATCAGGCAGGCACTTTATCACTGGGCTACGTCCCACACTGCACTGGCTTGAATGACAAATAGCCGAATGGATCCACTGATGGGGAACGATCTTAGACTGACCGTGCATCAGGCAAGCACTTTACCACTGGGCTACGTCCCACACTGCACTGGCTTGAATGACAAATAGCTGAATGGATCCACTGATGGGGAACGATCTCAGACCGACCGTGCATCAGGCAGGCACTTTACCACTGGGCTACGTCCCACACTGCACTGGCTTGAATGACAAATAGCCGAATGGATCCACTGATGGGGAACGATCTTAGACCGACCGTGCATCAGGCAAGCACTTTACCACTGGGCTACGTCCCACACCGCACTGGCTGGAATGACAAATAGCCGAATGGATCCACTGATGGGGAACGATCTCAGACCGACCGCGCATCAGGTAAGCACTTTACCACTGGGCTACGTCCCGCACCTCACTGGCTGGAATGACAAATAGCCGAATGGATCCACTGATGGGGAACGATCTTAGACCGACCGTGCATCAGGCAAGCACTTTACCACTGGGCTACGTCCCACACTGCACTGGCTGGAATGACAAATAGCCGAATGGATCCACTGATGGGGAACGATCTTAGACCGACCGTGCATCAGGCAAGCACTTTACCACTGGGCTACGTCCCACACTGCACTGGCTTGAATGACAAATAGCCGAATGGATCCACTGATGGGGAACGATCTCAGACCAACCGTGCATCAGGCAAGCACTTTACCACTGGGCTACGTCCCACCCTTTATGGACCGGCCTTGGTGGCGTTGTGGTTAGGCCATTTGTCTACAGGCTGGTAGGTACTGGGTTCGGATCCCAGTCGAGGCATGGGATTTTTTATCCAGATACAGACTCCAAACCCTGAGTGAGTGCTCCGCAAGGCTCAGTGGGTAGGTGTAAACCACTTGCACCGACCAGTGATCCATAACTGGTTCAACAAAGGCCAGGGTTTGTGCTATCCTGCCTGTGGGAAGCGCAAATAAAAGATCCCTTGCTGCTAATTGGAAAGAGTAGCCCATGTAGTGGTGACAGTGGGTTTCCTCTCAAAATCTGTGTGGTCCTTAACCATATGTCTGACACCATATAACTGTAAAATAAAATGTGTTGAGTGCGTCGTTAAATAAAACATTTCTTTCTTTCTTGCTTTCCCACCCTTTATGCATAACATGTCATCAATTTTGAGGTGAAATGTTCTGAAGTTAGCATGTTTCGGCTATTTTTTTTTATTCTTATTTTGGGCACACCCATTATTACCTCAGCCTTGGTGCAATCTAAAACCCTGAAAATATCACACGTTTTGGAGGGAGAATATAGAAAATGTCTGACAAACTGCGGAACACCCAGACCATCAGTAGGCCCATTGGGCTATTCCTGCCAGTGCACCACAACTGATATATCTAAGGCTGTGGTATGTGCCATCCTGTCTGTGTTGGATGGTGCATATAAAAGTTCCCTTGCTACTAATGGAAAAATGTAGCAGGTTTCCTCTGTAAGACTATGTCAAAATTACCAAATGTTTGACATCCAATAGCTGATGACTAATAAATCAATCTGCTCTAGGGTTGTCGATAACCAAAACAAAATTCGATCTGGAAAAATCTGAATGAAACCGAAAAAAACCTTTTATGTCTGGATGGATACAAGTCCATCATCTTGTGTCGAGCTGTCAGGTAGTGATAGAGTTGTCCGCACAGATGAGCCAGCAGAATCTCCAGGTCACTAAGAGCGCTGATCCGGGTGTGGTGTCCATGTGGCCCGAGCTATCAAGTCTCTTGAATTCTTGAATCAGAAACTGGTAGATGTTTCTAAGGTTCTAAACAAATTAAGAAGACAAACTGTTTTTATAAGAAGTGTTTGAGAATTAAAAGAAGGAAGGACATGTTTTATTTAATGACGCACTCAATACATTTTATTTACGGTTATATGGCATCGGACATATGGTTAAGGACCACACAGATATGGAGAGAGGAAACCCGCTGTTGCCACTTCATGGGCTACTCTTTTCGATTAGCAGCAAGGGATCTTTTATATGCACCATCCCACAGACAAGGTAGCACATACCATAGCCTTTGATATACCAGTCGTGGTGCACTGGCTGCAACGAGAAATAGCCCAATGGGCCCACCAATGGGGATCGATCCCACACCAACCACGCATATGGTGGGCGCTTTACCACTGGGCTACATCCCACCCGTTTGAGAATTGATCACGTGGAGAGGGGGTGAAAAGGTTGTGAGACAATACTTTCAAACACTCGCCACCTACAAATTAGCAGCTTTTTATTTTACAATGAGTTATTTTAAAATATATCCAATGACTTGTAGGATAAATAGAGGATTTGTCACAAGTGTTTTTTAATATGGAAAATATCAACCGAGTCTGTGTTGATCGGTATTTGTCGAGGCTCTGACGAGACAAATACTGATTAACTAGACGAGGTTGACATTTTACATATTAAAAAAACATGAATAGCAAATTATATTTATCCTATAACACTTCTAAAATAACATTTTAATTAAAAATTTTAGCAAATCACAGTACTAAAGTCGTCTTGTTGGCTTGTAAGCAAACGACCTATCCACAGCAACATATTACCAAGAGACATTTCAAATTTGCATACCATTATTAACAGGGTAATACACTAAATTATCACATGGGTTTATGACATGGATATCATGGGTAAGTTATAGGATAAATGGTATCTAACATACACGAACGTAGTATTCTATAAATTTCTTACATATCTTGAAAAATAAATTTAAACATCTTTTCCACCTCAAATTTTTTTACAGCCATAGCTTGTAGTTAACTTACAGCGAAATAAATTTCAGTAATCAATATGTCACAGAGCTTTTTTCATTGGATGGTATGGCAGTAGCAACCTGGTCATCACCTAGAAGCAGCCAGTATGTCTTTAAATTGTTATCACACAAATATGTGTTAACAGTACATGTATGTGCTATAAAAATAATGAATGATGTTCTCACCAACGGGTATGTGAGAATTCACAAAATTGTAAATAATGGCATCTCCTACCTTCAGACTACAGGATTTAAAATTTTATTGGAGATACTTTTTCATGGTTACACCAACATTCAAAATGTTGCTTACCTCCCTTGCCCTTCTAATACCATGAAACCTCTTCTGGCCTAAAAAGGTCAAGGTCAAGGTCATGTACATTTTTTCTGCCGTGGCTAGTTGTGAGAAACATATTGCAGCAGAGTGCCCCAGCAAGTTGCAGTTCCACCTTTATCCTTGTCCTGAAGATATTAAAAGAAAGAAAGAAAGACATGTTTTATTTAACGACGCACTGAACACATTTTAGTTACGGTTATATGGCATCAGACATATAGTTAAGGACCACACAGATATTGAGGGAGGAAATTCACTGTCGCCACTTCATTGGCTACTCTTTTCGATTAGCAGTAAAGGATATTTTATATGCACCATCCCACAGAAAGGGTAGTACATACCACGACCTTTGATATACCAGTCATAGTGCACTGGCTGGAATGAGAAATAGCCCAATGGGTTCCCGCAAGGGATCGATCCCACACCGACCGCGCATCAAGCGAATGCTGTACCACTGGGCTACATCCCGCCCCTTTAAAGATATTAAGACAAGAAGTGATCAATATTTTTACTTCAAATGTTTTCCCCATTTTTAAAGTTAATGTTAGCCTCAACTGTGAGATGAAGTTTGTTTTGTTTAATGACACCACTAGAGCACATTGATTTATGAATCATCGGCTATTAGATGTCAAACATTTGGTAATTTTGACATACAGCCCATTTAAGCATTTTTCCGCCCACCTTTATTTTCCCGCACCCTACTATATTTTACAGCACCTATCTCTGCTATTTCCAAACGCACACTTTTTCCCACAACAAAATAATCATCAGTCTGCACACTGGACATTAAAGGAAATAAGCTGTGTTGTTTGTACGAAAAAGCAACTGACGAAAAACTTCAGTAGTTTACGAGTTACCGTAACGTAATTTAACAGTATTTTTAACAGCCTCTACTTTGTCCCATTCCTGTATCTATTTGTATGTTTGATACACACAATAAAAGTTATATTTTATTTGACCAATGAAAACATTTTATTTGTTATTGATTTGGTAATCTCCGACTGAAAAACCACTTATTTGGCACCAAATTTGTCGTCATTCTCTCTTTTGTTTCCACTAACTATCATCTGATATTTTGTCCTCAATTGCAGATTTAATTTGTTGTAACTAACAAATTTTACTTTCTGTCATTTCATTCATTATAAAATATTATAAACTTTTAATTTTTGGGAGATATCACCACTTATAAAAACAACAGAAGTGGTAGTTTTTATAATTAAAATCATTTATCTTGGGTGCCATATATACCGCCTTTCCAAAAATGAAATTACTTTTTATCAATTGACAATATCAAAGCGATCGATTCATTCGATGAAGATGGAAATAAAATGACCAGATTTTTTAAATCCCACATTAGCGGATCACAGTCACTTTACAAACATCTTTATTGTTTTACATATATCTTGAAATCTTTATTAAAATAATAATGTTAAAACTTTGATCGGTTCAGCAAAACCGGAATTGCTTAATGTCAGACCAACAACATGAGTCCGTTTGTATTTCGAATCAACTTTTTTGTACCAAATAATGAGAGGCAAAATAAGGAGTATGTCTTTCCGCAAACTCGACCAACCAACACACAAATGATATATATTAACCAAGCTTTTCCATTTTAATTTTTTAATTATTATCTTTATTTTAGTTTTTTTAGTTTTTTGCTTCTTTTTTTTAAGGGTGTGCTGCCACGCGGCCACCCTCCTTTAATTTTCACCCAGCGAGAACACTGCAAGGGACCTTTATATGCACCATCCCAGAGACAGGATATCATATACCATGGCCTTTGATATACCAGTCATGGTGCACTGGCTGGAACGAGAAATAGCCCAATGGGCCCACCGACAGGGATCAATCCCTGACCGACTGCGCATCAAGCATACACTTTACCACTAGGCTACGTCCCGCCTCCTAACTGCGGGATGAAAAGTTGGGTGCACCTTGGACTTTTACCCATTCAGATACTATTTGGTCTACAGCTACCTAAAGAGGTTAACAGTTTGTTTTGTTTAACGACCCCACTAGAACACATTGATTTAGTAATCATCAACTAATGGATGTCAAACATTTGGTAATTTGAATCTTTTATATGCACTTTCCCACAGACAGGAAAGCACATACCATGGCCTTTGACCTGGGCCCAGACTCAATCTCTAATGACATCACACGCATACAATTTGTATGGCGTTGTCATGACATTACTGTCTCAGACTCTATTAAAAGTCTTGAGTCTACACTCTAAAAAGTTTTATAAGCACCAGGCCAGTTGTGGTGCAATGGTTGAAACAAGAAATAACCCAGTCAGTTGAATGGATCCACCGAAGTGGTTCGATCCTGCGATGTAAGCACCTCAAGCGAGCACTCAACTGACTGAGCTAAATCCCACCCTTTTGTCCTAAATAGATTGAAAATACAACTGATCAATATTTTAAACTTCAAAATTTTTCCAGGATCCCATTTTAAAATTTAAAGTTAATTTTGTTCATCAACACCACTAGAGCACACTGTTTAATTAATCATTGGTGGTGCTTAGGCCGAAGGATCAAATCCCCTCTGTGGACCAACATGTGTCCTGTTCCCCTCCCCCTTCCTAACCAGTGCCTCATGACTGGCATATCAAAAGCTGTGGTATGTACTATCCTGTCTATGGGAAAGTGCATATAAACAGTCTTTGCTTAATGGGAAAATGTTGCAGGTTTCCTCTGACTATGAGTTATAATGACCAAATGTCTGACATCCGAAAGCTAATGTTTAGTTAATCAATGTGCTCTGGGGGTGGGACATAGCCCAGTGGTAAAGCGTTCGCTCAATGCGCAGTCGGTGTGAGATCGATCCTCGTCGGTGGGCCCATTGGGCTATTTCTCGTTCCAGCCAGTTCACCATGACTGGCATATCAAAGGCTGTGGTATGTACTACCCTGTCTGTGGGATGGTGCATACAAAAGATCCCTTGCTGCTAATCGAAAAGAATAGCCCGTGAAGTGGCGACAGCGGGTTTCCTCTCTCAATATCTGTGTGGTCCTTAACCATATGTCTGACGCCATATACCTGTAAATAAAATGTGTTGAGTGCGTCGTTAAATAAAACATTTCCTTCCTTCAATGTGCTCTAGTGGTGTTGTTAAACTGACAGACACTAGTTTTTAAACACTATGGCATATCTGTCAATATTAGAACTATTTTTGATGACTGAAGTCAAACATTACTTGGATATCATTGTTTAGATTATCCAGTTCCGTGCATCCAAAGTGTTTCTGGTCATACTGGTATTTGTAATACCAAGAAATGCATTTTTCATATTTTTAAAAACACGCGTACCTCTGAATTCTAAATAAAGGATATGGAGATGTTTATTACTTTTAAAGGGACATACCCTAGTTTTTAAACACTAAGACATATTTTTACCATTAGAGCCATTTTTCATAACAGAAATTATACTTTACTTAGATTTTATTGTTTAGATTATCCATGTCCATACATTCGAAGTGTTTTTGGTCATCCTGTTGTTTTTAATATCACAAAATGCATTTCTCATATTTTTAAAAACACAGTTATGGAGTCGAGTTTTAGTCTATTTTTAGAGGGTATTTCACCATTTCAAAGTGACAGACTCGTCTTTCACTCAATTGTAACTTTATCCAAATGTGTTACAGGTTTGTAGATTAACTAAACATAGTGTTAATTTTCATGGACTGAAACTAGGGTCTGTCCCTGTAAAGAGTATTTCCCATTTCAACGTCACAGACTCGTGTTTCACTCTGTTGTAACTTTATAGAAATATGTTAGTTTTGTACATCAACTAAACTTAGTGTCCAATTTTATGGGTTAAAACTAGGGTCTGTAACTTTAAATAACAAAACTTAGGGTCCAATTTTATGGGTTGAAACTAGAGGTCTGTAACTTTAAATAACAAAATTTAGTGTCCAATTTTATGGGTTGAAACTAGAGGTCTGCAACTTTAAATAATCAAACTTAGTGTCTAATTTTATGGGTTTAAACTAAGGTCTGTAACTTTAAATAACCAAACTTAGTGTCTAATTTTATGGGTTGAAACTAAGGTCTGCAACTTTAAATAACCAAACTTACTGTCCAATTTTATGGGTTGAAACTAGGGTCTGTAACTTTAAATAACAAAACTTAGTGTCCAATTTTATGGGTTGAAACTAATGTCTGCAACTTTAAATAACAAAACTTAGTGTCCAATTTTATGGGTTGAAACTAGAGGTCTGCAACTTTAAATAACAAAACTTAGTGTCCAATTTTATGGGTTGAAACTAGGGTCTGCAACTTTAAATAACCAAACTTAGTGTCCAATTTTATGGGTTGAAACTAGGGTCTGCAACTTTAAATAACAAAACTTAGTGTCCAATTTTATGGGTTGAAACTAGGGTCTGTAACTTTAAATAAAATAAACTAAGCGGTTATTTTTTTTTTAATTTAAACATTCAGTTTACCGCAAGTTCTTTCTCCCGGTCAAATGCGAACTGACTGAGGTGTAAGAAATAATTTTCTAAAACGTTCTCCTCTCTCTCGAGTCAGATGATGGAGATGACATTACTCAGTCTGGGTTAGATCATTTGTCTCACTGCAACTCTTCTGAAAAAAATAAGTAAAAAAGATTAATTTGCATGTACTCATCATTTAAAGATCATTTTCGTTATGAACACTGTGAATTACGTAGAAAATGTGTTTCTCACTAAATAAACAAAAACAAAGAAAAAAATGTTTTATTTAACAATGCACTCAACACATTTTATTTACGGTTATATGGCGTCAAACATATGGTTAAGGACCACAGATATTCAGAGGAAACCCGCTGTCTCCACTTCATGGGCTACTCTTTCTGATTAGCAGCAAAGGATCTTTTATATGCACCATCCCACAGACAGGGTAGTACTTACCACAGCCTTTGATATACGAGTCATGGTGCACTGGCTGGAGTGAGAAATAGCCCAATGGGCCCATCAACGGGGATCGATCCTAAACCGACTGTGCATCAAGCGAACACTTTACCACTGGGCTATGTCCCGCCCCTCATCATTCAATGTTGGGGTTTGTTTGTCTGTACTAAATAAACATTTTAAAATTGTACATAAATATAGGCACCCCCCTGTATCCAAAACGATATACATGTCTGGTGATTCGGCACAGTAGATGTGGCCCGGTAACATAGCTATTTATAGACTGCCTATGACCTCACTTTGTAGCTACACATGATGTCCCAGGATTAGTTTAGCACTTTTATTTTGTCTTCTAAATATTTTGGTGGCGGGACGTAGCAAAGTGGTAAAGTGCTCATTTGAAGCACGATCAATCTGGGATCAATCCCCATCAGTGGGCCCACTGAAGTATTTCTCGTTCCAGCCAGTGCACCATGACTGGTATATCAAAGGCTGTGGTATGTGCTATCCTGTCTGTGGGATGGTGCATTTAAAAGATCCCTTGCTGCTAATGGAAAAATGTAGCGGGTTTCCTATTTAAGATTACATGTCAAAAATTACCAAATGTTTGACATCCAATAGCTGATGATTAATAAATCAATGTGCTCTAGTAGTATCGTTAAACAAAACAAACTTTCAAACTTTCTTAAAATTTGTACATCTCATAATCAGTTTCAGTATCTTTTTCTTTTGTCGTTACTGCAGATGCATGTTCAAAATTCAAAGTGATGCACGCCTACAGTGAATATTTTTCCTGGGTACCGGCCTCGGTGTCGTCATGGTTAGGCCATCGGTCTACAGGCTTGTAGGTACTGGGTTCGGATCCCAGACGAGGCATGGGATTTTTAATCCAGATACCGACTCCAAACCACGAGTGAGTGCTCCGCAAGGCTCAATGGGTAGGTGTAAACCTCTTGCACCGACCAGTGATTCATAACTGGTTCAACAAAGGCCATGGTTTGTGCTATCCTGCCTGTGGGAAGTGCAAATAAACGATCCCTTGCTGCCTGTCATAAAAGAGTAGCCTATGTGGCGACAGCGGGTTTCCTCTAAAAACAGTGTCAGAATGACCATATGTTTGACATCCAATAGCCAATGATAAGATAAAAAATCAATGTGCTCTAGTGGAGTCGTTAAATAAAACAAACTTTCCTCTTTTTTTTCCTGGGTAGATCGTGTAAACATGTGGATCTTAGTTCACTTTTATTTTTAGTAACAATGTGACCAATGGTGAACTGGACTGATTGTTAAGTGTAAGATTCATTTTTGTTTCCTTTTTTCTGTATTTTCCATTTCAGTTTTCTCTCAGTTTGAACAAAAATAACCGAAAAGTGTTATACTGTTTACTAATAATTATGTTTTTAAAATGCAGGGAAATATTTTTAAGACTTTTTTTGGTCATTCTTAATATCAATATTTCATGATTATAAAAGAAAACATAAATGATTTTTTGAAATTATCATATAATTATTGATAATTCTAATAATATTTAAATGCGCCAATTAAGAAAAATATAAAAAATTTGAGAAACAATTTTCGGTTTGGCGAAAGATTTTTTCAAATCTGATTTTTACAACCAAACATTTCTCACTACACAGGTGTCATCTGCCATTGAAACCCATGTTAAATTGCCCAACTTCAAACAAAGATTGCCAATAGAACGGGTTCTCGTTGGCACTAACAACATACACCATTGCAAACATACATTATATAAGCATTTATTTTCACTCCAAAATTGAGAACATTTCTGTCTCAGTTTTTTGCTATAGGTGGTTCATTAACCGATTCACTCCGGCTGTCACTTGCACTATATACCCATGTCCCATTAAACATACATATCGTTTTAATTCTTCACCATTTCCTAGAAGTGAATATGTGAACCATAACATGTGTCACAATTAGGAACTATAGTGGACCGTCATCAATCAACTCTCACCCGGAAGTGATCTGTGTAGTGAGACCTTAAATAAGTGCTATTTGCATGTCCATGAGGCCAGTCTATTATTTAGTAGTGTACTGCCAACTGCTTGTCGTAAAGTTAGAAAATGCGATTAAATCAAATTAAATACTATTTAAGACATGTTGCATTGTTGATACTAAATGTTTGATTGCATTTCACCTTTAACAATATATCAGGGGATGAACTATTCAAAAATTAATTGAGCTACAATTTGCTAATATACACTGATAACGTAACAACTTCTACGAGTATATGCATAATACTGAGAGCACTGAATCATCAAATCCATGCACCGATACACCAGACAAGACTGTAAGGCAATTTCGTACCATGGTAATTTCAGAGTGGTTATGAATCATATCAAATGACCAAGGTTACTACGATATGCCTATGGTACAAAACACCTACATGTATGTTGCAAAATGAATATGGTACAAATTGACCAGCAAACTGGTCTAGGTTCCATCGTACAAAAGAAGAAAGTTCCATGTCAAAGTTAGAGGTGCATCAAATATTTATGCAGTAAAAACAGCTGCGGCTGTGATTGGTAGTAATATGTGAAATTGATTAACTATTTGTGCAAATACTATTATCTATTGGCAATAAATAAATACACTTTTATTTGTTAAATACAAGGCCATACCACTTTCCTTTTTTATTTGGTTGCATGGTTATATTTGTTGTATCTGTGAAAATGTCCTTGTTAGGTGAATTTAATTGAAAGGAGTGTTTGGCAACCTATAGTCTGTCCCACAGGAATCACATTTTTTTCATACTATGTAATTTACTACAAGTTATTTATTTCTGAGCCGATTGATTTGTAAATTGCACATACAAATTGTATTTCTTTGTTATTTTCAAAACAATTTTTCTGTTCTTCTTATGTCAAACCAAACTGAAATTATTTACAAAAAACATTTTAATAGAATGATGGGACAGACATTGGAGCCGTACCACTATTTTTTTACACTGTAACGTCCCTGCAGTTGTTATGCAGTAAACGCCAGAGGTTGAAACCAATGCAGGGTATCCCCAAAAATTGAATAGCAATTTTTAACAAAACTAACAGTTGCTAATAAAAACATTGGCATTAATTAAATGTTATATGGTATGTGATCCCCCTCATCCCCCCACCCCACATTTTTTTACAGGTAGATTAACTGCGAGATGCAACACTTTTTATTGGTGTTCTGCTGTTGGTATGTGTTGATATGCTGTTTATATCAATTTTATTAGTAAATGTTAACATTATCGGCAACTGAAATTGTTTTGGTCTCTTGGAACCTGTTGGGAAATCGATCTTGGTACCCATCCTAGGGGCGGGACGTAGCCCAGTGTTAAAGCTTTCGCTTGATGCACAATCGGTCTGGGATTGATTCCCCATTGGTGGGCCCATTGGGCTATTTCTTGCTCCAGCCAGTACACCACGACTGGTATATCAAAAGTCATGGTATGTGTTATCCTGTCTGTGGGATAATGCATATAAAAGATCCCTTGCTGCTAATCAAAAAAAAAGAAGAAGAGTAGCCTATGAAGTGTCGACAGCGGGTTTCCCCTCTCAATATCTGTCTGGTCCTTAACCATATAATCGTAAATAAAATGTGTTGAGTGTGTCATGAAATAAAACATTTCTTTTGGTGCCCATCCAACCTGTCTTATCTACTGCAGAATCATGAATGTTGATGAATGGTCTGAAAATTACTGTAAACCAGGGACGTAGGCTGGGTGGTTCGGACGAAACAAACACACCCCCGCTGAAGCAAATGGTCTGCTTTCAGAACTAAAACATACAGGTTTATACATATGGAGTTTCTGATGGTGCAAAAACAAAATAGAAAAAGGGTCCATATTCATATTTGAACCCCCCTCCCCCTCACTGGCCCCAGGTCCAGGCCCCATGCTTATAAACCTTAAAGTCTAGACTTTAATAAAGTCCAGACTTTAACGTCATGGCAATGCCATTTAAATAGCATTACGTTAAAGTCTGGACTTTATTAAAGTCTACCAGCTTCGGTTGTGTCGTGGTTAGGCCATCGGTCTACAGGCTGGTAGGTACGTATACTCCTTGCTCACGATATCGCGGCGTTTACATTTTTGTGGTTTAGCACACACAAAGCCCCCCTGGTGGCATGTTTATTATTAGAAATGTGATGACAGACAACACATTGTTTTGCCCGTTAACAAATTTGAAAAAATGTCAACATTTTTGGGCAAGTATTCATAGTTTCACTGTTTGGTCATAAAATAACAAAGTGTGATTTTACTGACACCCCCATGCTTATCAATAGCCCCAGTACCTAACATACACGCATAGAGTTCTGCTCTGACAGCTATCAGACTGTCTGGTTGTTGTCAATCAAAACGAGGCTATACACGGTCAAAGTGTTACTATATTTAGAACGCACCTCTAGAAAAGTATGGAAACATTTTATGGCCATGCCTATATTTATTGGCAATTTAAACAAAACACATAACTTTTAATATGTTCTATTCTTGGTTTCATTTGATAAATATTGATTATATAACTATTGAATCTCACTAATACGATGAACAATTTTTAAAAAATGCCCAGTCTTGCAGAAGAATAATAATTATTATTACCAACTTTTCCATTAGAAAATGTAAATACGTTACTACAATTGAAAAACGAAACGTTTTAAGTTGACTTTTCTTCATTCTTGTGTTGAAGTTTGTTTACTAGACATTACTACAAATGTGTTTACAAACAGAGCCATTTTTGACCCGTGCGGTCCACTGTATTGTAACGTTTGCGATTTACCGCGATATCGTGGTAACCTCCCTTGAACAGAAGCCAGTGCTATGGTGTACTTCCATCAACTATTTTGATGTTAGAACTGCATTTATTTGTCAACACAATGGCATGGACATGATGCAGATATAGCAAAAATTGCAACCCAAGTATATTTACCTTCATATATGTTAGTGCATTCCAGTTAAGTACCGTGATATTGTGGTACCCCAGTATACTGGGTTCGGATCCCAGTCAAGGCATGGGATTTTTTAGTTCACCAAGGTAAACATCTACAGTCCGGTTTTTTACATTTTGACATTTATAAATAATAAATAATAAATATCGTGCCGGAGACGTTTAATGTAAACCACTTCCACCGACCAGTGATCCATAACTGGTACAACAAAGGCCATGGTTTGTGCTATCCTGCCTATGGGAAGCACAAATAAAAGATCCCTTGTTGCTAATCTGAAAGCGTAGCCCATGTAGAGGCGACAGCGGGTTTCCTCTCAAAATCTGTGTGGTCCTTAACCATATGTCTGACGCCATATAAACGTAAATAAAATGTGTTGAGTGCGTCGTTAAATAAAACATTTTTCATTCTTTCTTTATTAAAATCTAGACTAAGTTTTTTAAACATGGGCCCAGATCACGCTACACCCCTGTAAACTCTATTAACTTAAACCGAACAAACATTTTTTAAAACTTGTGGGAAGGGGGTAAGGACGGTTATAGTTAGTTATCAATAACTTTTAAAACATATGCTCAAGAAAACCAACATAATGTTCATATTTCGTAATCCAGTATCGCTACATTGTTCTTATGAAAATTTGACATATTGGATTTTCTGTGTTAATTTCCACCATAAGGGGTGCTTTTGTTCGTACTTTTGGAGGAAATTGTCACAGAATACCATGGACCAACCGTTCGTGTCATTCCGTAAAATATTCGGTACATCCTGTCACAATACATTTCTGTACGCTGTATAAGCATTAAAATGTAGTGTTTAGCCGCGTTAATACCCCCTACCCATGTATACCTTTTGTACACTTGACCATTACGTCCCTCCACCCATGTAGGTACATGTCCCACTGAGAACGCCTTTTTTTCATACTATGAAATTTTCTACAAGCTATTTATTTCTGAGCCGACTGATTTGTAAATTGTACACAAAAAATAATACTTTTTGTTATTTCCAAAACACTTTTACTTTTCTTCTTACGTCAAACCAAACTGAAATTATATATATATATAATGATGGGACGGACTATAGCTCGAATGTCCTCTAGCCCTCCACTGTTTATATGTAACAGGAGGGCTAGAAGACACTTGAGCTACATAAGTAGTGTTAGAATTTTTTGTTACAAATACAGTACACGTTAAATGGCTATATATGAATGAAATGTATTAAGAGAAAATTAAGTTTTTGTTTAACGACACAACTAGAGCACACTTATTTATTAATCATCGGCTAGGCCTATTGGATGTCAAATATTTGATAACCTGCTACATTTTTCCATTAGTAGCAAGGGATCGTTTATATGCACTAACATCACATACAGGATAGTACATACCATGGCATTTGATATATACTCCTTGCTCACGATATTGCGGCATTTACATTTATACGGTTTAGCACGCGCAAAGCCCCCGATGGCACGTTTATTATTAGAAATATGAGGATAGACAACACATTGTTTTGCCCGTTAACAAATTTGAAGAAATGTCAAAATTTTGGGTAGTTATTCATAGTTTAACTGTTGAGTCATAAAATAACAGTAAGAGTGATTTTACTGACACCACCATGCTTATGAATAGTCCCAGTACTTACCATACACGCATACAATTCTGCTCTCACAGCTATCAGACTGTCGTCTGGTTGTTGACAATCAAAACGAGGCTATATACGGTCACAGTGTTACTATATTTAGAACGCGCGACCTCTAGAAAAGTATGGAAACATTTAAGAGTCATGCCTATATTTATTGGCAATTAAAACAAAACACATAACTTTTAGTATGTTCTATTCTTGGTTTTACTCGATAAATATTGATTATATAACTGTTGAATCTTACTAATATGGCTTGGTAGTATTTTTAAATGTCCACACTGTTTTGCAGAAAAATAGTAATTATTATTACCGACTTTTCCATTGGAAAATATAAATATTTTACTACAATTGAAAAACGAAACGTTTTAAGTTGACTTTTCTTCGTTATTGTCTTGAAGTTTGTTTACTAGGCATTACTACAAATGTGTGTACAAAAAGAGCCATTTTTGACACGTGCGGTCCATCGTATTGTTACGTTTGCGATTTATCGTGATATCGTGGTAACCCCCCTTGAACGGAAGCCAGTGCTATGGTGTACTTCCATCAACTGTTTTAATGTTAGAACTGCATTTATTTGTCAACACAGTGGCATGGGCATGATGCAGATATAGCAAAATTTGAAACCCAAGTATATTTACATTCATATGTTTAAGTACATTTCTTTATTTCTTCCAAATAGTTAAATACCGCGATATCGTGGTACCCCAGTATACCAGTCGTGGTGCACCGACTCGAACGAGAAATTGTATGAAGAGAATATTTAACCTTTATATTGTGAAAATATATAAAATTTACAAATATAAAACAATTTTATTTATGTACATACTAATCTGTGTCAAGTACTTAATTGTTCTTAAAACACAATCGTAACATAAATGGTCTTTCAGAATCACTGGCGTAGCCATGAGTTTATTGGGGGGGGGGGGGGGGGGGCACTGTATGTATGTATGTATGTATGTATATGTATGATTTTATAACATTTAATAGTTTTTAAAAAAAGAAGTTTAATTGGGGGCCTGGATTGTCAATTGTTATACGCTCCTCTTTGACAGGTCATGGGGTGGGATTTAGCTCAGTTGGTTGAGTGCTCGTTTGAGGTTCTTGCGTCGCAGGATCGAACCGCCTCGGTGGATCCATTCAGCTGATTGGGTTTTTTCTCGTTCCAACCATGCAATACACCACTGTGGGAAGTGCATATAAAAGATCCCTTGCTGCATTTGAAAAAATGTAGCAGGTTTCCTCATCGACGTGCTCATTAAACAAAACAAACTTTTTGACAGGTCATATAATTATGGTGAGACGTCCATCCCTCCGAAGTTCCGAACGAAAACGTTTCGTTTCCGTGGCATATCTTTCTTAACAATTCATATCACCAAACTTTGTTAGGAGATCACCTGTTTCCATTTTTTTCTTCGAGAAGTGACATCATCTAATTGACGGCTTGGTGGTCATCCACCTATCCACCGTCAATTAGACGATATCACCTCGAGAAGAACAAATAATGGAAACTGGTGATCATCCGCCTATCCACCGTCAATTAGACGATATCACCTCGAGAAGAACAAATAATGGAAACTGGTGATCATCCGCCTATCCACGTCAATTAGACGATATCACCTCGAGAAGAACAAATAATGGAAACTGGTGATCTCCATTGTAAAATACCTTTTACCTTCTTTTATTCTATTTCCTGTAAATTATATATCTTTTATTTTTAATGTAATATAAATAGCGAACTATTTTCATTCACGAAATTCTCCGATGTTAAGGCCGACGCAGACGAGCGTTAAAAAACACAGCGACTTGTTAAAAATCGCAATCCGTCTAAAAACGCATGACGCTTGTGTGCGCCTACATGCGTCGCATTAGCGTTTACCTGCGATAGGTCAGGGATTTCTCTGCGTATATATATTTTTAACGTCATGTGACGTGAGTAATCATGTAACATGTACAAAATGGTGCCACATATGTGGTTGACTCTATTTACGTCAAATGTAAGCTTACTGTACGAAAATTAAATATACCAGTCATTTGTATTTTTTAGGCAATTGCCGCAGCCTTCAAAACTCTGTCACTATACTCAAGAGAATTAACCTGGTACAGGACGTTCTCTCCTGGTAGAGCTATGTCAACATGTGTTAGTTTTTTGAGTCCACATAGTGTCGGTGGATGACGCCATTTTGAAACGCTTCGACAGACGATTGGTTCATCTAACAAATCTGAACGCAACGCAGACGCAGATTGGCGCACACGGTGCATTTTCAATCGGATCCGTCTGCGTTCATCCGTTCAATGTCAAACATGTTTGATTTCTGAAAATGCATCGCAGCGTTAAAAAACGCAATGCAGCCGCAAAGCAGGCTAGTCGCACACGGTACATTTTTACTGCGTTCATCCGATTTTTGCCGGAATGTGATTTTTAAGGCACCTCGCTGCGTTTTTTATCGCTCGTGTGCGCCGGTTTTTACTCTTCCACATTTAAATTTGTCAAACGTATCTGTAAGTGGATGATGTCAATCGATAGGAAGAGTCCATCATCGGGGTAACGAAATTGGAAGTAAATTTTCAAAACTAGTTATATGAAAAATACTATTGTGTATTTGAACCAATTTTTATTTATATAGACGCAAAAATAACAACAACAACATAATGCTTTAAACTGAAAGCAATACCAATAAACTACTTTTAAGATGGAAGAACATAAAAAAACTTAATTTGGAGTTTACACGATGATTTTTCACTGCCAGGTGCACTTAAAGTTACATTATCTGGTTACCATATTATAACATCATGTACAAATGTGAAATACAAGCTCAAATGCACTTTTTAAAAGTCGTGTGTGTTCGCTATGAACGGATATCATCAAACGTATACGCTTGATTCGTCGCCCGTGCCGCCATAGCTCAGCAAAGCACAAACGACAGCCTGTTGTCAGTTTCAGTTAACACATGCGTTTGCCGATTTCAAATTGTAGGGTTCGTCTCAAAAAATTAAAAGAGAAATCTTGCGCTGTAGTTAAAACTGGTTTGATCTTGACAACGTAGCCTATTATCAACAGTCGTACCTTCCTATTTCAGAATTGATATTCTATAAAGTGTTAGTAGAACTTTCAAAGTTTAGTTTGTATACTAGTAACACATTAATCATGTATATATTTTTAAAATAAAATATACTAAAGTAGACAATTTTACGTGTGAAAATTGACAAATTCAAATAAATATTATTTCGTTTGGAAAGGGTAAAGTTGCGGGGGGTTTAACGACATCAAAGATAAAGCATATTGATTTAATAATCATCCGACCCCATACAACCGTAAATAAAATGTGTTGAGTGCGTCGTTAAATAAAACATATCCTATCCTTCCTTCCATCTGCTGTTGGATGTCTAACATTTGGTAATTTTGACATATAATCTTAGAGAGGAATCGGGTGCATGTGCAGGAGGAGGGTATTGGAGGTCGAAACCCTTGCTTGCCCAAGCTTAAAAAAATTGAAATGTATTTTTGGGGGGAGCATGGCCCCATGTAAACTTCGCTTAACACAGTCTAAAACCCCAACCCCGCTAAATCCCTGCACACGCGCTTTTGAAACCCGCTACATTTTTTTTTAGCAAAGGATTGTTTATATGTACCATCCCACAGACAGGATATCACATACCATGGTCTTTTTGTATACCCGCCGATGGGGTTCAATCCTAGACTGACCGCGCATTTCCAAAAAAAAACCTTTTTAGGTCTACATAATGAATAAAAATAACATATAGTCTTGAAAATTTTTACGTAAATAGAACACAGTACCCTCTTCCTCTAACCCTAGAGCGTTACGTAATTAGTAACACCCCCTTACATGTAACGCGTATGCCAACAGCAGGCCACTGTCAAAATTTCAAGGCAAATCCCCAACTCACTGACCCCTGGAAAGGCGTTGTACCATACCTCTATGGATATAAATATGTTTTGGAGATATGAGATGACCCCTCAATCAAGACAGTTAAATTTGTTAAAAAATTGCGAAATCTCATGTGATCTCTTGTTGGGGAATTCTATACTTGTGATAAGCCAATGAAAACCGAGATTGGTACGAGCCCATCAAAAGTGTTCCACTTTCAAAATCATGGCTGTGTTTTTGACCTGGATAAGCCAGCGTAGTGAAACCAATGCGGAGTGTGGTGTCATATATGCACCAAACGTAACTGGATTTTCTGTTCAATATGCTTAAATAATAAAAACATTCCAACACTGGGCAGAATTTTGAAAATAGCAATTAGTAAAAAAGTTAATGGAATAAATAAAAAAAATAAAAAGGTTTCAAGCCAAAAATAAAAAGAATTGACTGCTCGGCCAAATATTAGGACAGTCCAAAATTAAATAAGAGAAAGAAGAGAGGATCAGACTATTTAATAATATTAAATAAAATAAAAATAGTAATTTCGACATAAAATTTTGAACGCAGATCTAAAAGTTTAAAGTCCGATCGATATGTCCACGCGAGTGGCCTCGTTAAGGCCGTTTGGGTGCACAGCTTAAAGGGACGAGATGGGTTGCATCCTGTCAAGAAAACCCCTAGATTGACAGTCGATAGACGTTGAAGGTGTAGTGCTGTGCTGAAATACAGATCTTGAGAAGCTGGATCCGTCTGAACGAGAGAGAGTATGAGACTAGGGTATAGTCCAGTCGTCATGGGTTGGTATAGTGGTGCGGACGGGCCTGACTCTGGAGGATACGAGATGGTATCACCATAAAGCAAGGTAAAGTTTAGAAAAAGAGTAGTAGGAGCCGACCCCGCTTCCTGTTTCTTCATAGAGTGGGGCGGTCAATCTTCCAGTGCTGCTAGGACAGGCTCGGACATGTAGAGACTAAACGCGAACAACCGTGGCGTTCTGCAGAATGGCCGTCATACGAGTCACAAAAAAAACAAGTCGACAACTAGACGGAGAAATGACGTGGAGGCAAGGAATCTCGCTAAAAAAGAATCCAACCTGGTGGTGCAGGCTGTCGAAACGAGAAGCGTTCAAGCGTTCAATCAGTTCCAATGGTCGCATACATCCCAGTAGAAAACTTCATTTCGCTGACGAAGGATCCCCAAGTCGAGCACACGAAAGCACATGTAGTGTGCACAAGCGAAACAAACACGTCTTACCGCATGGAGCTCCAGACTGGGAATACGCGTGAACAACGTTACAGTAGGTACATTGACTTTCGGAGATGGTATATCGTAGCATGAACCACTTGTAATTAGCCAACCACAATGCTTGATTTCTTACAGGTATTTTACAATGTGGAACGGTGTTGTATTGCATTCCATAACTAGGTCACCACGACCTACTTTTATACATTACTGAACTTGAAAGGAAATCCTTGTCCGAACCGTATCTTCAATTCAATTTCATACAGGATCATCAAACCTTGCATGGAAGTACAAGTTGAGATGGCAGAGTGTCGCTTACCATAACGAGGTCAACGTGACCTACTTTTCTTGCATTCCTGCACATGCAAGGAAATTCTTGTCCGGGCCATATCTTCCTTATCAATTCATATAGGATAATCAAACCTTGCATGCCATATACAGCTTGGGATGGCAGCGTGTCGCATACCATAACTAGTTCACCATGACATACTTTTCATGCATTACTGCACAATAAAGTAAATCCTTGTCCAGGCCATCTTTTTTATCAATTCATATCAAATCTCGAATGCAAGTACAGCCTGGGATGGCAGTGTCACGTACCATAACTAGGTCACTGCAACCTATTTTCCATACATTACTGCACATTAAAGGAAAGCCTCGGTCAGGCCACATCTTTCTTATTAATTTATATAGGATCACCAAACCTTGTATGCAAATATACAGCTTGGGACGACAGTGTCACATACCATAACTAGGTCACTGCAACCTATTTTTCATACATTACTGCACATTAAAGGAAAGCCTCGGCCAGGCCACATCTTTCTTATTAATTTATATAGGATCACCAAACCTCGTATGTAAATATACAGCTTGGGACGACAGTGTCACATACCATAACTAGGTCACTGCAACCTATTTTTCATATTATTACTTTACATTAAAGGAAAGCCTCGGCCAGGCCACATCTTTCTTATTAATTTATATAGGATCACCAAACCTTGTATGCAAATATACAGCTTGGGATGACAGTGTCGCATACCATAACTAGGTCACTGCAACCTATTTTTCATATGTTAATGCACATTAAAAAAAAGCCTTGTCCAGGCCACATCTTTCTTATCGGTTCATGTAGAATCATAAAATCTAGCATGCAAGTACAACCTGGTATTGCGGTGTCGCATACCATAACTACATGTAGGTTACTGCGACCTAATTTTAATACAATACTGCACATTAAAGGAAATACTTGTTAAGGTCATATCTTACTTACCAATTTATATAGGATCGTCAAACCTCGCATGAAAACTAACTTGGGATGGCAGTGTGTTGCGTACTATAACCACTGCGAACATATTTTTCATAAATTACTGCAGATTAAAGGAAATCCTTGTTCAGGCTATATCTTCTTATCAAAAAGTTTGTTTTGTTCAACACTACTACTAGAGCACATCAATTTATTTATCATCGGCTACTGGATGTCAAACATGTTCTTCAGTATCAAATTATATAGAATCATCAAACCTTGCTTGTAAGTACAACTTGGGCTAGTGGCAAGTCCTGTATCATAACCAGGTCACCATGACCTACTTTTCATCAAACTCCTGACAGGTGTATCATATACATGTACCTCACTGAAACTCTTGTTAAAAATGTATTTTCAAAAAAAGAAAAATGAAGAAGCAAACAGATGAATAAAGCCACAAGACAAATAAACAAGATTTATTCAGCATTTGATTTGTAGATTGAAAAGGTACAAAATATAATTCACCATAGCTGACAATGCACTGCATGTAGTACACAATAGAGAACACAAACTATTACTGTTTTTAACAGACGAAGACATATGACTAAACAGTGTGCTGTTGATACCAGTAAAACAGAGATTCTGCCCAAACACTTTAAGTTTATCTAGTTCTTTTTATTAAACCCCTACTCGTCCAATCGGAGGGGACTGTAGGTTTTGTCTGTCTTTCTCAACCCCTACAATTAAGAAAATATCCATGACAAAAAAACAACTAAACATGCCACTGAAAAACGCCCACCTGAATACTGTCAAAGGCAAAAAAATGCGGTGGAGAATTAAAAACTCTACGGCAATCTCTACAGCATTGCCGATTGCCATGGGTAATTGAAGGGGTTGCTTTTTGTCTGTCATCTGCACTGGCGTAGGAAGTGTGGGGGGGGGGGGGGGGAGGAGAGAGGGAGGGAGGAAGGAATGTCCCCCCCCACACTTTTCAGATATATTGCTCTTATAATAGTGTAAAAGGGTGTAAATATAAAAATGTGCCCCCCTCCCCACACACACCCTTACTTTTTGGCACCTTCCTTCGCCATTTATCTGTATTGTATCTGTCAGTCCATCTGTCTGTCTGACAGACATATAGTTTCCAAGCCTTGAACATAGCAGAATTATTTTTTTTCCTTCCGATTAATAAGTTTTAACGTTAATTAAAACAGATTCTAAAAAAATCTGAAAAAAAAAACAAATTCAATTTTATTTATTCATTCAAACTGAATAGCTTTTTATCCATCATTATTATATATACATACATTTGTTCCAAAAATTTAATATTTAAAAAACAAAAAAATGAAGAGAAAAAAAAAAAACCCACCAAGAAGATAAATTGGGGACTATTGCATATTTTGCAACAAGTTGATATTTATCTATACAACTGGAAAGAAATGAGATAACAAATACAGAGATGTAAATAGTGCCTGCAACGAAAAGCCTGAGTCCTAGTTTCAGGCAATTAACCATGATACTGACATTCAATTGGGAGATAACCATATGGAGTTTTTAGATTTGCGGGTGTTATTTTCTATTTGATGACCGCAAATGTATCATTTTTGACCGAAGGAGTTAGCCTGAGGTTAAAAATGAAACATTTACAGGCCATACTTGACCATAAATTTTTAAAAAGAATGATCCAATGTGAAATGGTAACTTGGGGAATATGTAATTCAACAGACTGTAAGAAAAATATAGTTATGACGTCAGTTTTGGTAACCATATTTTTTTAATGCATTATCTTTTTTTTTCTTCTCCATTCTTAAAAATTAATATACAGGTAAGCAACAAAACAAAACAAAACAAAACCTCCAAACATTACTACAAAAGAACAACAGTTTGATAAACTGACGGAAAACCGTAACGTCACAGAACTTTCACCAGATTACAATCAATGGGATATATCCACTGTACTGCATTAGCATACGGCAGTTGTATATAACATACAGATTACAGCACAATACTTTTTCTTTAAAAAAAAATCCAACAAAACAAAAACAAATAAATTCAGCTTTTAGCTATGTTACATTATAAAATATACATCAATAAAACGTTTCTTTTTTTAAAATAATTTCCATTATATACATTTTAAAAATCAAATATACAATTAACAACCGTCATTATAACAACAAAAAACAACAAGAACACAGGAGAAGAATTTATACGTCATAAGACCTCAAATGGCTCCATTTCATGTATATACATGTGTATTAAGCCATCGGACATAAAGCTGGTAGGTACCGGGTTCCCAGCCCGGTACCGGCTTCCACCCAGAGCGAGTTTTAACGACTCAGTGGGTAGGTGCAAGACCACTACATCCTCTTATCTCTCACTAACCACTAACTCACTGTCCTGGGCCCCGTTCCACAAAGTGATCTTAGCCCTAAGATCACCTTAAGTGCATAGCTACCTTATGCACTAAGGTGATCTTAGTGCTAAGATCGCTTCGTGGAAAGGGGCCCAGGACAGACAGCCCAGATAGCTGAGATGTGTGCCCAGGACAGCGTGCTTGAACCTTAATTGGATACAATCACGAAAATAAGTTGAAATGAATGAAAATGTATTTCTCATGATATCACATCACATAATGGCCTGTGTATAGCAACCACCTGGTTTAACAGGCCACTTTAGTCTCATCTCAAACCAAGTATCACAAGATTACCTGTATGAACCAGCCACCCATTTACACTGAATAACATAAGGAAAGTGAATATTTTAACAACTGATATCCGCTGAAAATGCACCAGTCAGATTTGAAGTTGTTAAACGGATACGAGAAGTAAAAAAAAAGTTAGTTTTGTTTGTTTAACGACGCCAATAGAGCACATTGATGAATTAAGATGTCAAACATTTGGTAATTCTGACTCGTAATCATCAGAGGAAACCCGCTACATTTTTCCTAATGCAGCAAGGGATCTTTTATGTGCACTTTCCCCACAGACAAGAAAGCACTGGTTGGAATGAGAAAAAAACCAATAAGCTGAATGGATCCACCGAGGTGGTTCGATCCTGCGACGCAAGCACCTCAAGCGTGCACTCAACCGACTGGGCTAAATCCTGTCCCGAGAAGTAAAAAGTAATACTTTTAACTGATTTTGTATAACTGGATGTA
Source organism: Gigantopelta aegis (assembly GCF_016097555.1). Lineage (NCBI taxonomy): Eukaryota > Metazoa > Mollusca > Gastropoda > Neomphalida > Peltospiridae > Gigantopelta > Gigantopelta aegis. The sequence continues at coordinate 33,581,431 of NC_054705.1, read as the reverse complement.
TTCTTGTAGACAATAAATAACCCCAAAATCTATTGAAAATGCACCCGTCAGATTTGAAGCTGTAAAAAGGATATGAGAAGACTAATAGAATGTATCACCGTTTTGAGGTATAGAGAAGGCAATTCCAACCCAAGGGACAAACTGTTTTTTGTGAGGATCGAGGTTTACCGAGGCCATTACAGAAACATTTTGTCCCCGAGGGTTGGAATTGCCTTATTTATACCTCACAACGGTGATCGATTCTTTTTCTTGCCCATTTAATTTCAGTAACAAAACATTAATTTTGTAAGCGAAGGTTAAGACGATTTGTAAACATTTTACCTACAAACTCATTTAATCATACGCAGGAAAAATATAGTCCATCTCATGCAATGACATAAAAATGTAACAACTTACAAATAAATATAAAGTTGAAAATATTAATTTGTTTAAATAATTTTAAAACAATTTTTACAACGTGAAATGGCAAACAGAATTCTGAAAACCATGAGTTATAACGTCAGTCGTTATAAAGCATGAGTTATGAGGTCACACGTACGTAGAAATCGTCTAGACTTCGGGTCGGATAGATTTATCTAGCACTGTGCAAAAGCTGGATAACACTGTCCAGTGGGCAAGAAAAAGTAATACATTAAATTGATTTTGTATAACTGGATGCATTCTTGTAGACAAGGGGTGGGACACAGCTCAGTGGTATAGCGCACGTTTGATGCGTGGTTGGTCTAGGATCGATCCCCGTTGGTGGGCCCATTGGGGTATTTCTCGTTCCAGCCAGTACACCACGACTGGTATATCAATGGCCATGGTATGTGTTATCCTGTCTGTGGGATGGTGCATATAAAAGATCCCTTGCTGCTAATCGAAAAGAGTAGCCCATGAAGAGACAACAGCTGGTTTCCTATCTCAATCTCTGTGTGGTCCTTAACCATATGTCTGACGCCATATAACCGTAAACTAAAATGTGTCGAGTGCATCGTTAAGTAAAACATTTCCTTCTTGTAGGCAATACTCGGTAAATAACCCAATATTTTTTATACAAGGGTTAGGGTCACTTAGGGGATAACTATGTTGTCTTTGACCATTTGCGGACGTTTGTGCTGACTTTATATTCGCTAATTGAGTTTTATCATCCATTAAAATCTTTTGTAGGAGATATCGCTGGCACTATAATTTGCGTTAAATCTGCCCTGCAATATTGTTTCCTAGGAGATATACACGACCCCCCCTCCTTATGAAAAATTTTGATTGACATTTTTCATTTTTTTGTCAACGCTTTTAATCACAAGACATTACAATTTGTTATGGATAATAAAAAGAATCATGTCTTGTGTATATGTTTCAGCGCTGAAACACCATCATTTAATAGTGACATGTTGCTTCAGAAAAAGATTAGACATTCAGTATGCCACTGTCGTTCTGCTAGTTCCCCCAAAACGACAGTCTACCTTACTGCCAAAAATATATTGTGACATTCACAATGCCAGTAACATTTACTGACATTGTTTAGTGGATGGACAAAAATTATTGGGCCTTCCAAATGTTAGCCCAACTTTTGCATTTGAGCGTATAACAAACCGTACACTTTTGATCACTGAAGTGCCCCCCCCCCCCCCCCCCCCGTCTAAAAGTGTACTCCCCAAATGAAAAATGTTGATTGACATTTTTCATTTTTAAAAAAAGCGTACCACAGCCTTTCATATGCCAGTCATGGTGCACTGGCTGGAATAAGAAATAGCCCAATGGGCCCCAACAACGGGGATCGATCCCAGACCGACCACGCATCAAGCAAGCGCTTTACCACTGAGCTACGTCTCGCCCGTTTGTGCACTGAATTTATGACATCATTTATGTGTTCATGATGGGTTACCTATAAACGAAATGGGTTACCTGAATTTGATTTTGGCGTAACCCATAAATGGTTTATGCAAATTTTCGATTCTCGGAGGCCTTTTATTCCAAATCAGTAACAGCAGCATTTAAATGAATGAATAAATGATTCTAATTCAACACATTTGTAAGAACAAATCTGATTGGATCCCTGCTAAAAATTTCAGGTGGTAAAATCACCGATATGCCGGTCGCAAATTTTCTGGCAGAAATAAGTCATAGGTTAAGCGAGGAACAGGGTTGTTTTGTAATGACGTCATAAAGACAATTTCTGTAGCGTTCATATTACGTACAGAAGTCGTTAAATACTGAGAAGTTTTTATGTCAGAAATGAACATATTATTCTTTATTAGTCATTATCTAATCATGAGAGCAGATTAAATATGTCAAATTACACATCTATGTTCGAGCCGCTAACTGTCCGACCACCCATCATCTGTTAATGCGCTGCCTAATGACGTCACCAGCTGGTGACGTTTATAGGCTTATTCTTACTACAAATGTGACAATTTCCTATTTAAAATCAACCAGCAAACAGTTTAATTAGAATAGGGATAACCCTACTGTGTTTTCCGATTTGCGTACGTATATCGGTGGTTTTATCAAACTAAATTTGCGACAGTAAAACCACCGATATACGTCCCCAAATCGGAAAACACAGTAGGGTTATCCCCTAAATGAATAAACATTTTAACGACACCCCAACCAGTGGGTGTCGGCTCGTTTCAAACGGACACAGTAGTACAAAAAGCCTTAATTAGCAACTGTTGAGAAAAGAAAGGAAGGAAGGATTGTTTAACGTGCACATTCAGAGCAAGTTGTTGTAGCTCATGCAAAATAAGAAGAAAAAAAGTTTGCTATACTTATACTTCAATCATTATGATATAACCATTGTTGTGTGCTCAATTAAAGGGACAGACCCTAGTTTTTAAACACTATGACATATTTTTCACTAATACAGCTGTTTATGATCACTGAAATAAACTTTACTTACATTTTATTGTTTAGATCATCCATTTCCGTACAATCGAGGTGTTTCTGCTCATCCTGGTGTTTCTAATACCACAAAATGCATTTTTCATATTTTAAAAATATGTTGACGGTTGACGGTTAGTCTATTTTTAAGGGTATTTCAACATCACACTTGTTTCACTCAGTTGTATCCAAATTTGTTACAGGTTTGTAAATTAAGCAAACTTAGTGTCCATTTTTATGGGTTGAAACTAGAGTCTAGGTGAAAAATATGCCTTAAGGTGTTTAAAAACTGGGGTCTGTCCCTTTAATTACCAAACAGACAATCTAAATTTTTTCTTCAAAACATTCTATTGTACGTTTCTTCAAATTTAGATTTAGCTAAATTTGTGATTTCCTGATTCACTGTATTCCATCCTTGTTAAGTTCTGAAGAGAAATCACAGGCATTGCAAGGCATGAAAATCCAACATCTTGAGTAACGAACATTCTCATTCAGATAATTACAATGTATTTCAGCACCACGATCAACAGACAGCACTATCATTACGAAAGCTAAATGGTCATCAAAATTTGGGAAATAATGATTTCAACATTTAAAACATTGCAATAAGATAAGGCCACATAATTATTTTTTTTAAACTTATTTAGCGTCCACCCATTTCAATTTTCCCAGGTAGGGAGGTTTTATTTTTATTTTTATTTTGTATGTAGAATGGAGTACTGCAGGAAGAAGACATCTGACGAATTGTTACCGCTATTTATTACCCATATGGTTACAAATATCTTGGTACATATCAAAACTAAAAACCCTGATTGATAAATATAAATGTAAAAAGAAAAAGGTCTATGCATGCTTTGTAGATCTCAAACGAGCATTCGATTCTGTGGATAGAAGCAAATTATTTAATAAAATTGCTCTTATGGGGGTTACAGGTAATGTTTTAAAAATAATCGAATCTTTATATGTTAATGTTACATATAGTGTTCAGACTGATAAAGGCATATCACAAAAATTCCAATCAAACATTGGTGTTTGCCAGGGCTGTATTTTATCTCCAACACTATTTATTATGTTCATTAATGACTTCCAAGAATAACATTGGAGATAAAGTATCACTAGACACAATGCGCTTAAGCCATCTACTTTTTGCAGATGATCTTCTACTTTTATCAGAAACCCCACATGGTCTACAACAGCTCCTTGATCAACTAGATATATATTGTAATGACAACAATCTTACTATTAATTTAAATAAAACAAAAATTGTTATTTTTGATGGCCAAAGTACAACAAATAAGCTTACTTGGCATATCTCGGGCAATAAAATCCCAGTTGTAACAGTATACTTAACTCAAAATGGAAAGTTTAAAGAATGTTCCCGATAACTTTGGAGCAAAGGACTAGGTTGTTTTTACAAGATACAGAAAGAATTCTCAAATGTTAATCTACCAGTAGACATTTCATGCCAGTTATTTAATTCTCTTGTTGAGCCTGTCCTTTTATATGCCAGTGAGGTTTGGGGTGCCCAGTTCATATCATTAAAATATTTGGAAACTTTCCTGTCAGAGAGAGTTCTTTTAAAATTCTGTAAATCAACACTACAGGTTAATAGTCGTACCCATAATTGGGCCTCTAGAGCTGAGCTAGGTTTGCACCCACTCCTGTTGTCTGTGGTAAAAAGAATGTTACATTTTTACTCCCATATGCAAACTACAGACAACATTATTTTACACCATGCTTTCTCTGAATGCACAAGCCTTGAAAAGAAAAATACAGGTTGGCTTCACAAATTATATTATTACATTGGTGAGTTGAATCAAAAATGAAGCAGTCAATTATCCCATTCATCTTATAAATATAATTAAAACTAAGTATCACAATATTTTAAAAGAAAACCTTATAGCTCCAGCCAAAAGAGATCCAGTAATAAGATGCAAACATACAAATTATATAAACACAATATTCAACTAGAGCCATATTTATTACACTGTATACATCCAAAACACCGTAAAGCTTTTACTAAATTACGTCTCAGTGACCACAAATTAAAAATAGAGACTGGGCGCCATACAAAACCCTTCACTCCAGTGGAAGAACGTTTATGTGACCACTGCAATGTAATTGAAGATGAATACCATCATATCACAATATGTAAGAAATATAATAGTCAACGTGTCAAATTATATGCATATCTAACTTTCCATAATTACCTATTTACAAGTATGAGTATGCAAGAATAATTTATATATATTATGCAAAACCAAAATCCAGCCTGTGCTGGTGCAGTATGCAAATTTGTTCACGATTATACATGTATTGCACATAATTAGTCCTTATTTAGTCATTTTGTTTGTTTCTTGTTTATGCATATGTTTTACATCCAGTTCCATATGTGGAATGTTTATATGCAATAAAGTTTTTATCTTTTATCTTATCTTTATCAAAGTGATAGTCCCACAAAAGTGCCAAGTGGGACGTAGCACATTTGACGTCACACAATGACATCATCAATTATTGCACTACAACCTTACAGGAACATCAACGAAACGAGATGAATGATATAAATTAAGATCGATTATGATTATGTCTCTCGTGAAATAATTTTCATTGTCACTCGCTAAAGCTTTTGACAACTGATTATTACTTCACTCGGGACATAAACATGATACGAAATGGAAGCTCGTTTAGTATCCTATAATTATAGACAGAAAAGGCATGTTTTAACCTATTAACTCACTCCATCGCATGATTGTTGTATTTACATGATAATGGTTGGACAAAAAACAAAACAAATGGTGTCAATGTTAATGCGCAGGTGCAAGTGGTACATCCTTTGTCCGATAGAAAATTGACATCATGATGAAGTTTGTCGGCGATTGCACAATAACTATAATAGGCAGGAAAATGACATTTTGAGAGTTTTTACACTATATGAAGTGGGGTTTTTTAAATAAAAATATATATATATATTTGGAAGTCGGGGGTATTTCTCAGATCGGGCGGGGGACACTAAACAAGTAATTTTTTTTATGTGGCCTAAGTGAAAACAGAGCATCTCATGGCTTGCCTAGGGCAAAAATATATTTGATTTTTGGGTACAACAATTTTTAAAAATAATTTTGATGTCGTTAACTTTTAATATCTACAGTCCATGGACATTTTTATTATTGGACTTGGTAATAATCCGTTTTAGAAATTCTGATTAGTGACATTCATGAGATACATGTAAAATAAACGTGTATTGTCATGTTATACCATCACCGACCAATCCAATTTCTTCTCACCCCCATCCCCCACCCTTCAAACATTTTTTATCCTGCAACCACTGTTTCTATTGATAGAATATGACGATGAAAGAAGCAAAGTCATATATATATATATATAGTAGCAGGATATGACTTTTGACATCACGCATGTGACGTCACACACATAGCTACATTACAAAATCGCTCATTTGACCTCTAGGTCATCGTACAATGTAGCTGAAATAACAGAATGGAGAAAACTTGGGAGTGTTTTCTCTTTTATGGATATATTACCGGTCCTCAAAACAATTGCACTCCCCCCCCCCCCCCCCCCCCCCACAGCTAGTAGTCTTTTCCAAACATCTCAACAGACAATGGGATGGCCTAAATTCTTCTACTGCATATTTCCTCTAGTTCCGGTCACGTGACTGTAACTTCCTTCGTTTTCCCTGAGCGCATAGCACAGAGAACAGGAAGCGGGGAGGCTCGGGCGGGAATAAATCCTTGAGGACAGGTAATGTATCCATAAAAGGGAAAACACTCCCAAGTTTTCTCCATTTCTTTTCACATTATCGGTCCTCAAAACAAGTGCAGCATTCAACAAAAGGCGGTGGGTTGCGAGATCCGTAGATGCACCCGATATCTCCCCAAGGACCGGATGAAGTCTGACAAGTGGAAGAATAGGCAAACCAGACCAGAACTAGAGGGAGTGTGCAATAGAAGAATTTAGGCCATCCCATTGGCTGTTCGGACCAGACTACTAGCCTTAAGGGGGGTGGGGGGTGGGGGGTGGGTGAGTGCACTTGTTTTGACGACAGGTAATGTGAAAAGAAATAAACATTTCCGAGCATCAAATAGACAATAACACCTGCAAATCTAAAAACTCCATATGGTTATGTCCATTGTCAATTGAATATTTGTTCTACGGAACTAATTGTAATAATCATATATGTCTATTTGGGGATGAAGTGGGGTTAGTATATTCATATTTACAAAATAGACGTAACTGCAACATTTGACAATTTTATTTCCCTAGCCATCGGGCATGGCAAATGTAGTTATTTACTAGCCCAACATTGAATATTACTAGCCACGGGAATGGGGCTACCATAATCTAGAAGCCCTGAATTCTGGCTATGTATTTTATAATATTTTACAGCGATATGTTAAATGATACCAAACAAATGATTCTTTCCACTTCTTAAACGACTTGTCAAACTAAAACATTATTTGCTGGCACTTGTCAACTGATTTATGGAACTAAATGATTATTTGCATTATATATAAAACAATTATCAGTATTCACTATTTTGTGAAACACAAAGTTATTTAAGATCATCATTTGTTTTTCATTTACAAGTCACAGAAAGAAAGAAAGAAATGTTTTATTTAACGACACACCCAACACATTTTATTTACGGTTATATGGCATCAGACATATGGTTATGGACCACACAGATTTTGAGAGGAAACCCGCTGTCGCCACTTCATAGGCTAATCTTTCCGATTAGCAGCAAGGGATCTTTTATTTGCGCTTCCCACAGGCAGGATAGCACAAACCATGGCCTTTGTTGAACCAGTTATGGATAACTGGTCGGTGCAAGTGGTTTACACCTACCCATTGAGCCTTGTGGAGCACTCACTCAGGGTTTGGAGTCGGTATCTGGATTAAAAATCCCATGCCACGACTGGGATCCGAACCCAGTACCTACCAGCCTGTAGACCTATGGCTTAACCACGACACCACCGAAGCCGGTTTACAAGTCACAGGTACATGTACTAGTATTATTCACAATTCTATAAAAGCAAACACCAAGCTCTGTACGAAATACTGACTTATTATTATCTGTAATTTTAATAAAAGGTATCCTATGTATCAGTTTTTCATTTTAAAACCGACGACTACAGCCGCCCATTCTAGGATATAATTTTCTCCCATCCCTAGCCATGCAAGACAGGCATATTCCATGACGTCAGCCCATGCGGAATAAATCAGTCTTGCATGACCACGTGATTTCTATTGTTTGAGCTGATATTAACATTGGGTGACGTCACGTAAACGGGAAAATAACTCAAGAAGTACTTTTTATATTTCAGAAAAACAAGGAAACCTGCTGTCATAATGAAATTATACTATAATTTTCGGTTTATACTTTAAGTATAAACCATTTTTTGGGTACGATCTTTGCAATGATTATGATTATTTTATTGTAAGGTAAAAATTTTAAAATGTAGGTTCTTCACGTTTTCACAAAATGCTTGTTTTTCATCTACTGGACAGGAGAAAAATAATCCTCCATTATGTATCCATGTGGGACAGGGCCATTCCACACTCGGGAACATAATATGATGTCTGGGACTCTGCAAGCCTTGTCCCTGACAATAAATTATGTACCCTCGGGTGGAATAGCCCTGTTCCACATGGACACAGATGGAGGCCTGGTTTTGAGTTCTAATAAAGATAGAATTGCTTAGGGAACTGGGTCTGTCTTTCATAGAATAATGGATTAAAAGAATGTTTTATTTGCAACAGCATATTTTATTGTTACTATTGAACATTTAAAAATGTTGGGGTTTTTTTTTACAAAAAATATTCCTTGCAAAATAATCTGGAATATTGAGACCCGCCAAAGCCACACTAATGTTGGTGCTATACCAAATACGGTTTGAGTTACAGTAACCTTTGAATCATGCCCCCGGACCCCCCAAATAACTCAACTAGCACCCCCTACCCCCCTCAAATAATGTCCCATGCTACGTGCTTGGAAGCCTGGCAGTAACTGAGAAAATTACCTTCAAAGACCCCTCAAATTGTTTGTAAGCATTATGCAAATACATTATTTAATGAGGTCACAAAAGGTCAAAAGGTTATGAAAATTGAACAAAATTTGTGTATTACTCAAATATAGCTGAATTTCAGACTAGTAAATGATCAATAGATAATATTTGTACCTTTGGTCTAAGTCCGAAATGACAAAAGCGAATTTTTGATTAGCATATTCTGACATGTGACCATGCGTGATATTCAGATGTCATCGCTTTATCACAATTCACATGATAAATCTAAACATCAAGCGTGATCAAATGTCATAAAAGACACAGACATGACTTAAAACATTAAAAAACTCAGGCAATAATAGTATCTATCGAAGTATATTACTGTAATGACAGACATTTTCAAAATTTTTAAAAATATTATGATTAACATTTTATTCGGGACATCCCCCCCCCCCCCCCCCCCCCCACAGCCGTGATATAACTCAGATGGATTCACTTTGGGTATTTGGTGTAGCAAAGCCATAATGTAATTAGTAATATGATCATTATTATTATTATTATTATTATTAATTTAAAGAAACTTTGTGGCTGTTCTGTGTAGCACCAACACTAGTGGCAATAATCAAAAACATCATCGTGGTAAAGTTTCTCAGTTTAAAGCTGACGGCGACAGTCGGCCGTTTTTGTAGGCGAGCTCAAGGCTGTGTCGCCGCTTTGCTAGTTCGGGGCTCTCCGGCGAACACATGCAGTCCGAGTGCACTGAGGTACAGCTGACGTTGTTCATCGTGGCTGCCTCGGACAAGGCCCGCGACGATCGAGTCTTGGAGCACGATGGCCTGTCGCTTTCCACTTCCGGCATGGTGGACGAAATGTCGATTCTGTCCTGTGATGACAGCAAGTCCAGTCGTCCCGACCGGGCGCTTAGAGACATGGAGAGAACGGACTTGCGGCTCCGGCTCCGACTGAGGTCATGAATTCTTTTGCCATCAGCAGCAGCAGCGGCAGCGGTGCTGATGCTGGTGCTGGTGTCACTGACGCCGACAGAATCCACAGCTTTTTGAAAAACATTCTCCAATTTTCGTTGGTCTGGATCTCGCCGTTGGTGTGAAGTTGAGCAACTTCTTCGCACGTCGACGGGCATGTCTCCATGCGCCCATGGGCTGATACTCTTGGCATTGTCTTTGATGGTATCGCAACTTGCGGACACGTCAGGCAGCTTTTCCTTTTCCGGACACCTCAGGAAGAGCGACATGCTTTTCTCAGGGCACATGCACAGACTTGTTGTTTTCTCGAGACATTCGAACATACTGGTGTCGCTTGCGTCTCCCTCCATCGGTACGTCGCACTGTTTGCAGTTCTGTGCCATGACATCGTCGAGATCGTTGCTGGCAATGGGAGTGGAGGGGAGCTCGAGGGACGGCTGGCTCGGGATGAGGTATCCTCCTTGATGGAACCCGATTTCGTCCAAGTCCCGGCTGTTGAAATGCTTTCGAGGACACCGTGTTGATCTTCTCTGTTTAAAAAATAAATAAAAAATGAATGAATGGATGGATGGATGTGTAACGACACCTCAGCCCAAAACTAGATCCACGAAAAAGAGAGAAAAAAAGAAATATTTCTTTTATTAACCTTCTGACTATATCTCGCCCGACGTCACGTCAGTCGACAAACTGTAAACTGTATACAGTGCATTTCCCAATTCATATTTCCCACCCTTTTGCACACGACACTCACCGGAAACAATTTATTATTAGAAAACGGAAGACAACTCTGCTTTCTGTGTCTTTCGATTTTGGTTTTTCAATGGAAAATACCTTAGTTTTCGGCAAGTATTTTCGCTTGACAACAATGGTAGCACATCGCGGTCATTTTCAGGGATCAATAGCCGATTGTGACAGCTAATTTGATAATAAATATGATCATTTTACCAACAATGAAAATCACCAAATATTGGTATATGAATCGGAGTTCGTTTAAAAAAAAAAAATTCTGGTAAGAAAACCAGTCATTGGGAATAATGGAAATAAATACTGGACACAAATGGCTGTAAGTAAATGCGACTTTTTCTCTTTTTTTTGCCTAATTTTTTTGCCTAATTTTAATCAACATTAACTGAGCTACAATAATACTTCAAATATGAACTTTATTTTATGTACTTATAAAACATATATGGTAATATATGTGAGTAAAAATTATAAACTTGTACCCACTCAACTTGTTTTCTGCCAAAAATTAATCCAGTAGTCTAATAGGTAACACTTATACTGTATGAGTAGCCGTTAGATATAATTTATCGTACATAAATTACGTAAATATAGATAATATGTAATGAATGAAAGCAAACTGAATACATTTTAAAACAACTTGAAAGATAAATAATATCTAATGCATACAAATGTAGTATTCTATTTCTTACGTATACTCAAAAAGGTTTATAATAAATTTAAAACATCTTTTCCAACTAAAATTTATTATCTTATACACAAGAAAGAAATGAAATTTCAACCATGCTTATTTCATTGGCTATATGGCGACTGGGTCATCACCTAGGCACAGCCAATCGTATAACTTTAAATTGATAACACGTGTGATATACTGCCATTTGATATCATAAATAACCCATGAAGTGTGTAAAACACTAACAAACCAAAATGCTTTATATGAAGTTTTAACCACATGCAGAAGGTGGTATTTGGGGTATTAAGTCGCTATGGCAGCCTCCACTGTTTCCTACTTTTCATGCTTACAAGGAAATGGTTTATTTAACGACGCACTCAACAAATTTTATTTACGGTTATATGGTTAAGGACCACACAGATACTGAGGGCGGAAACCCGCTGTCGCCACTTCATGGGCTACTCTTTTTGATTAGCAGCAAGGGATCTTTTATATGCACCATCCCATACAGGATAGTACATACCACAGCCTTTGATGTTCCAGTCGTGGTGCACTGGCTGGAGCGAGAAATGGCCCAATGGGCCCACCGACAGGGATCGATCTCAAACCAACAGCGCATCAAGCGAGCGCTTTACCACTGGGCTACATTTCGCCCCCCTTCATGCTTACAATTACATTATTACTATGCTCTGTAGATATAGCAACTTACCGTTCTCTAAAGGCCTCATACTTTGAAAGAAAACGAAAACCCTGATCATGCTTTCCACCAGAAAATAATAATTTGAGGGTATGTAATAATAACAAAACAGATCATATGTACCTCTACTAGGTGGCCCATATTTCTGAAGCTACGATATCGTAAAACCATCGTAAGCTATGACGTCACTACAGCACACACCATAGTAGACGTCACAGCTTACGATGGTTTTCACGATTTGGTATTTATCACTAAGATAGCTTCAAAAATATGCGCCCCGAAATCTTCTGAAATTGGAACACTGTATTTCATAGGGGTGGGATGTAACTCAGTGGTACAGCACTCGCTCGATGCAGGGTCAGTCTGGGATCAATCCCCGTCAGTGGGTCCATTGCACTATTTCTCGTCACAGCCAGTGTACAACAACTGGTATATCAAAGGCTGTGGTATGTGCTATCCTGTCTATGGGATGGTGCATATAAAAAATCCCATGCTGCTAATCTAAAAGAGTAGCCCATGAAGTCGGGGCTCGCGCTGTTGGTAGCCAAATTAGTCACTGGCTAATTTTGACAAAAATTGGCTAATAAAATTTGCAAGTGGCTAAAATATTGGCTAAGCCATTTTCTATCTTTTAATAATCACGATTATTCATTTTAATGGCATGCATTCAACAGTCTGGAAGATCTGTAACTTGTTATTTTAATTTTGTAAAGTCTTTGAACCAAAGTAATAAAACAGACCAATAACGCGTATCAATTTGAATACACATGCCAGTTCAGGGCCGAAAGACATGTAGGCTGAAAATAAAACGTTCACTATACTGGTTTATGGACTTCATGTTAAAACCAAAAGGACATGTTGGACACCAATCAAATAGTTTGCGAATGTTAGGAAGAACGTTCATTGGCTGAACTCAGGACAGCTCTCTGCGTATGATTATATGTCAAGCATTCACACCTTGGAAACAAACAAATTCCATAATACCTTTTCCAGACTTTTTATCAAGACAAAAAAATATTTTTTCAAGACTCATGTTACTCAATAGTCAGTAAATACATCTCCCCATATTTTTGCATCAAAATCTAACAAAATGGACAATCCTTTCTTTTGTAATTTGCCCATGCACAAGCGCGTACTTAAAATCCACGGGTAAATGTCGGCAATTGTTAGTCTCGATTACACCAAATGTACGTTAGTGCCGAGATTCATGAAACGTCATCAGATTCCGCTGGTTTCACGCAACCAAACATTTTTTTTTACGTGATTTTAAAAAGACGAAAATTTTATACTTTTCCCAAACTAACTCGCAAAAAAGGTATTTTTCCATACTTTTTCCAGGTTTGGAAAATGGATTTTCAAAATTCCATACTTTTCAAGGTTTTCCAGACTCCGTACGAACCTTGGTCAAGCTTCAGAGTCAGCTGTGACCCACGTGTCAAGAGACATCATTGCGGACATCAAAGAATACGATTACACAAGTAAATGTTGAGATTTGTAGATAAATAACCTTGGCAAATATTTACTTACTACAGGCGAACAAAATGAAGGATATGCTATTACTACAAACAACTCAATATATCTTTATTTGTGTGACCCATATTGCTGATTGTTTATATATAGATATAGATTGTTTTTGTCCATATATGTGTATAAATTTTGTTTTTGTCGGTATATGTGTATGAATTTATGTAAGTCATTCTCCACCATTGTTCCACACTATTATACATAATATTGTATTTCATTGTTATAATGCTGATAAGTAGCAAAACTTAACACCCTCAATACCTGTGTGAACTTGATGTATGTTTGTATAAAAACAAACAATAGTGTTTGAGTGCATCAATGAATACCTAACTGCAGTTTCATTTATTTCCTTTGTCTTTGTTAATTTCGTACTGATGGATATGAGAGCACGCATGTTTTCAATGAAAAAGATTTCGCGTTTCAAAGCCTAACTTGCTCGTATTTATAAAAAGAGCAGTTAAACTACACTGTCGAATAAAATTAGCTGTTACAATCAATCATGATATTTGTTAGATAATGTTAGATATCAATTTGTAAGACTGCAAGGAGACTTTTTTACTAATACAGCTTGATTTTAAAAAGACCGTAAATTTTAAGTTTATTAACATTTTATATATGAATATATATATATTAAATGGAATAGTTGTAACGACTGTGAAGTCAGCATTGTTAGCCTAGGTATTTACGTGCAGAAATCACAACAAACATTTAACACGATGCTGAAATCAACAGCAACAGCAACAACATGGCGCAAGTTATGAAATTGTTGGGGGTGCTGAAAAATCAAAGTAATATATTAACTGCCCCTATCCCCATTGCTGTCTTTGATTTTGATCAGGTAATACAGTTTTGTTATTCAGATTTATTCCAGTTTGTACACAATTAGCTGAAAAAGATGCATTTTCATATTCATATATAAATACTCAACAGTACTGTGTAAAATGAATTTGGCGACACAGGTTTTACCTCAATCTGTAATGGTTCTTAACCATTTGGCTAATATTTTGGCTACTGGTATTTTTGATCCAGGGCGAGCCCTGCAAGTGGCAACAGCGGGTTTCCTCTCTCTATATCTGTGTGGTTCTTAACCATATGTCTGACACCATATAACCGTAAATAAAATGCGTCGAGTGCATCGTTAAATAAACCATTTCCTTCCTTCCTTCGTACCTTCTGGCAGACATCCTTCTGATGTGGATATTAAACTGGGATCTGTTTTCAATGTAAAAATATTTCACCCGTTTCAACAGCCTGACTTACTCGAAACTAAGCATCGAGCCAGCAAGAGCCCTTGTGCTACAGTTGTCGCCACAGGAAACAGCTGTCAAGCGTTCACCCAGGCTAGTGTTGGCCGACTCATTGCTGAAGCTATCTCGCACGTGCAAGGAGACGTTTGTTGTCGACACATCGGCCTGAACATCATGCCTAAATGAATGAATGATTAAATGAATGAAAATGAGTCATTAACTGAAATGAACGAATGAACAAACAAATGAAGGAAGGAAATGGTTTATTTAACCTTCTGACTACTGCAGGTGAGATATCTTGCCCGACGTCATGCCAGTCGACACACTGTACACTGCATTCCCCAACTCATAGTTTCTGCCATTTTGCACACGACACTCACCGGAAAAGTTTTTTCTTAACAAGAAACAATTTATTTTACAGCATGCTAGCTTTTGTTTGTTGTTTTTCAGTGGAAAATAGCTTGGAATTTTGAGTTCAGAAAGTGGTTTGCAGCAAGTATTTTCACTTGATAACAATGGCGGCATGTCGTCGTCATTTTCAGGAATCGATAGCTGATTGTGACATTTAATTTGATAATAAATTTATCATTTTACCAACAATGAAAATCACCAAATATTCCAATATGAATCGTAGTTTGTTGGGATTTTTTAAAATTCTGGTCAGAAAACCACTGTTATCGAGAATAATGGACATAAATACTGGACAGCCCAATATCTCATAAAAATTACAAAAACGCATGAAAATATTACTTACTGATTCATATATGAACTTTATTTTATGTATTTATAAAACATTTAAATGAATATATGTCAGTAAAAATTATAAACTTGTACCCATTCAACGTGGGTTTTGTTAAAAAAATAATCCAGTACTCTAAAGGTTAACGATGCACTCAACACATGGTTAAGGACCACACAGATATTAAGGGAGGAAACCCGCTGTCGTCACTTCATGGGCTACTTTTTTCAATTAGCAGAAAGGGATCTTTTATATGCACTATCAGTCCTCGAAATTCGCAGCGGCAATCGGCAATGCTGTCGCAAAAGCTATCGCAAAATTGATTTGCGACAGCATTTGATCGCTGTCGCAAATCTGAGAGTGGTGAAAAGTCTCTAGGCATTTTTCTCTGAACTCTGTCCAAATACAGATCCTAGAAAAAAGCATTTTATAATCTAGTGTGGCGCAATGTTTCTTCAATTAATATAAATCGGTTTATTCCGGTATGGAAACGCACTAAAGTAAAGATGAGATGTCATCTTTTAGCATATTATTACTGCAGTGGATCATAGATAAATAATTTTGACAGCAGTAATCTTTTCTTTAAAATTGCTGTCATAGTGCTGTTGCAAAATGTATTTGCGATGGCACTTAACTGCCGTAGAAAACTTGTCCGAATTTCAAGAGCTGCACTATCCCATAGACAGGATACCATAAACCATGGCCATTTATGTACCAGTCGTGGTGCACTGGCTGGAGCGAGAAATAGCCCAATGGGCCCAGAACAATCAAATGAATTAATAAAAGGAAAGGAATATTTGTTTAAGGACTTTAACTGGAACCACAAGTGCTAAAAATGCAACCACAAGTGCTAATTGACGAAAAATATACACCCAGTACAAATATACTCCAAAAAACCCCAACAATTAACTACAAGTTGATATTTTACGTATTTTTCTTTATACAACAAGATATATTTGTTTCTGATTTTATAAAGCTTCAATCATTGTTCATTGTTAATATTGGTCAAAATTTACTCCAACAACATGTTTACAGGGTGAGACATAGCTCAGTGGTAAAGTGCTCACTTGATGCGCAGTCAGTTTGGGATGGATTCCCGTCAGTGGGCCCATTGCACTATTTCTCATTCCAGCCAGTGCACCATGACTTGTACATCAAAGGCTGTGGTATGTGCTATCCTGTCTATGGGACGGTGCATATAAAAGATCCTTTGCTGCTAATCGAAGAGTAGTCGAAGTGGCAACAGCAGGTTTCCTCCTTCAATATCTGTGTGGTTCATAACCATATGTCCAACGCCATATAACCGTAAATAACATGTTTTGAGTATGTCATTAAATCAAACATTTCTTTTCCCTCAATATCTGTGTGGTCCTTAACCATATGTCCGACGCTATATAACCGTAAATAAAATGTGTTGAGTGTGTTGTTAAATAAACCATTTCTTTCCTTCCTTCGTACCTTCTGGCAGACATCCTTCTGATGTGGATATTAAACTGGGATCTGTTTTCAATGTAAAATATTTCACCCGTTTCAACAGCCTGACTTACTCGAAACTGAGGATTGAGCCAGCAATACTCCTTGTGGAACAATCGTCACTGTAGGACACGGATCCCAAGTGTTCAGTTATGCTAACGTTGGCCGACTTAGTGCTGAAGCTATCACGCGAGATCAATGAGATATTTGATGGGACACCAGCCGGAACTTGATGCCTAAATGAATGAATGATTAAATGAATGAAAATGAGTCATTAACAGAAATGAACGAATGAACAAACAAATGAAGGAAGGAAATGGTTTATTTAACCTTCTGACTACTGCAGGCGAGATATCTCCCCCTAAGTCATGCCAGTCGACATACTGTTATCAATTATTGACCATCACTGAGGGCAATATCAATTTCTTCAGTCCATAAAACATGATATTGCCTGAAATGTGGTCAATAATTGTTTTATTACATAATGTCATCCATAAGACTCATACATTCCTGCTTTATTTATCAGAATCGAAATACGCCATCGCTTATAATTTCCCGCAATGCATTAAAACTGATGGGATTTAGTGACGTCACGTAATCCTATGACGTATGACACGCAGAGGAATGCAGAAATAAAACAGTTGAAACATTACCAAGACAAAAATCAAATTCGAGACATTATAACCATCATAACAGTATCAAAATCATATGAATAGCAAAATAAAACACAAAATGTGATAAATTTGAACATGCATTTAATACTGAACAGTTACCGATTACTTCTAAATGCATTTTTTTTATTTGTAACATAAAATCCTGACGGTGCCAATTCCAACTGCATTTTAATGTTAATGTATCATGTACGTTTTTAAATCTGCGAGATATTCCATACACAATTTGACGATTACTGACCTCGTTTTTTGTCGTATTTGCGGAATTAAACTCAGTATGACTAAAGATGTTATCTTTTTGTTGAAGTACAGCAAAACGTTTTGTCACAAGTTTGTGCTTGTTTACATTACAATTAGCAGTTGACGTTGCATTAGTTACTTACTCATTAATTGGATAGAATTTTGTCTCATCTTTATTTTCATTGGTCAGGGCAATATCACTTTTGATGGACCGGTAGGACTGTCTCAGGGCAATATCATTATTTACGGAAGGTCATGTGACTGGTTTTTAACCAATAAGAATACATTTATATTTTCATTATGTAACAATACACTGTATACAGTGCATTCCCGAAATCATATTTCCCGCCATTTTGCACACGACACTCACCGGAAACGTTTTTTCTTAACAGGAAACAGTTTATTTTACAGCATGCTAGCTTTTGTTTGTTGTTTTTCAGTGGAAAATAGCTTGGAATTTTGAGTTCAAAAAGTGGTTTTTGGCAAGAATTTTCGCTTGACAACAATCGAAGAGTAGTCGATGAAGTGGCGACAGCAGGTTTCCAACCTCGATATCTGTATGGTTCTTAACCATATGTCCGACACCATATAATCGTAAATAAAATGTTTTGAGTAGCAACCCCAGCTAACACCTATTGTAATCTGGAATTGCCAGTTTTGTGGGTTTTGTCTTTAGTTTTTTTTATTATTCTTTAATAAATTACTATAACATTTTCACTATTATTTTAAACACAATAAAATTACCTTTTAAACAGCATGTAATGTGTGTGTGTTGTTTATTTGTATCTTAAGTTATTTATGTTTGAATCTGTAATTAGCGGCTTTTCACGGCTCACTGCGCGTCAGTAGGATTGGCAAAGCTTCCCACTACATGTGGCTATTTCAAGTCCACTTGCAACTGGGTTACACCTACTTAATATTCATGAAATTTTGCAACCAATCAGAAAAGAGGATGCCTGTTGTGGTGGCGTTTGAATCGTATCAATAGGAATTCCTCAATTGAAGATAAAAATACCCAAAGTAGAATGATCACTGTATGAAAACTTCAAGGAATGTTACAATGATTCATATATATTTTAATAATAGACACTTCAAACTTTATTTTGATGTATTTGATATTGTCTGCAACCCAATTTATCGATGCTGCATCGTTTGCCAAAGTTTCATATTTCCCCAAATGTTTCCCTTCATTGAAGCGTCAGTCGGCCGCCATCTTGGATTTTGCCGATGGTACATTTTTTGGCAAAAAATAAATGATTACTGCAGCATTTGTTAGTGAATTTACTTGTTGATTTTTAGTTTTTAACAAACATGGATGATATATGATTACTAATATATATAGTATGGTTCAAATTCATTGATATTTTGTGCAGGTTTATGGAGAAATCCCTTTTGTTGAACTTTTCTTCTAAAAATAGATTATCTAATTCATTTGGAATTCCCATTCTTTGATCAAATGGTACTTCGTTTTATAGCATCTTTTGTCCTAAAACACAAAGTAATTTTGTAAAATTAAATATATATATATTTTTTTAGTGTAATTAATTATTTTACATTAATAATTATTATAAATTTTACATTAATTAATTTATGATATAAAAATTATTCATAAAGAACAAAATATAATTTTATTGTTTTAAATATTTTTTATATTTGTATATTTATTACAAAAGAAGTATGTTTTACTTGACAAATTTAGTTTTTTCAAATTGGAGCCTAATTATGTAATAATTTCATAAACCAAATCAGGTATGTAATAATATATTTCTGTATGTAGGCCTATATATAATAAAAAAAATTCAGCTTGCTTTGCCATAATTCTCATCAAAGGCCAACATAAGCATGTTCTTAAATGTAATATATTACCCAAATTATTCATGATGCAAGATGGAATATCCTGGACCATTATGTCAGCAAAACTTCTGGACTATGAAGAAATTCATCCTATTTCAGAGCTATCAAATGGAATTGTTCTCGAATTAAAATATTTCTTTGAACAGTCAAATAAAGGTCTTCTTGACCTTGTCCATTTATTACCAACAATGCACCGGCCCCCATTTAATGGCCCAGCACATGCTCTAATAAGGAACTGGACCAAAAAATACCACCCAAACCCCCAATACTTGCTGCCAAATTTCCTCAATCAAAGTTGCGCACCCCTTTCTCTTTGGCATTAATGGCTCCATTCAAAATTCCATAGCACCACCACCACCCCCACCCGCCTGCTACCGATTCGATCGGGCTGCTGGTGCTCCCTTGCACTTGCCAGTGCAGGCAGTCCCTCCTCTCCCCTCCCCCCACCTTTCCTGTCATGGATGGAGGAGCCGGCCAAGGATGGCTCTTGTGCCCATGACAGGCGTGCACTACAACAGCTTGTTCTGAATGTGCACGTAAAACCCTATGACATGACATGAAATATCTCAGTCAAGTAATTGGTCTTATCGAAGAATGACATGGATTTTCAAAACACACTGGTCACTAGTTCTTGAAGGATGATTTTTCCACTGAATAAATGTACATAACAGAACTGAAAATTACTTTACTAAATACAATGTATTGTATATATCACATATAATTGTCATATTTAGGAAAGAACATTACTTTCTTGGTGTAACAAATGAACGGATATAAAAGGTGAGAAACAGTAACCAAATATTTTTCATCAAATATGTATTCATATAATTTTGACAAATTATATTTTGCCATTTTTCACATATACCTATTCAAGTTATTTAATTTTAATGTCTAGAAATGGATTCAGCAGGAAAAATGACACTAAATTGCTAAATTTTATTATGATTTGTCAGTTATTTAGCAAATTAAAGGAAAAAGTCTTAATAATTTTAGGCACCGGTGCCGTCTTTGACCTTTAGTTTACTTACTATAATGTACATCACGATTTCTAAAAATGGTTAGATTTCCGACACCTACTTTCTATATAACTTTGATTCCAATAGAGCTACCAAGATAATTCAAACTGTTTAGGAAAGATCTCTTTAAGATCTACCATTTGCATCTAGTTTCATTGCTCTAATTTAAACTGTTTAGGAAAGATCTCTTTAAGATCTACCATTTGCATCTAGTTTCATTGCTCTAATTTAAACTGTTTAGGAAAGATCTCTTTAAGATCTACCATTTGCATCTAGTTTCATTGCTCTAATTTAAACTGTTTAGGAAAGATCTCTTTAAGATCTACCATTTGCATCTAGTTTCATTGCTCTAATTTAAACTGTTTAGGAAAGATCTCTTTAAGATCTACCATTTGCATCTAGTTTCATTGCTCTAATTTAACTTTAGATTTTTCATCTGGGGTTGCTATTTTGAGTATGTAAATAAAACATCTGTTTTCCCTCAATATCTGTGTGGTCCTTAACTGGATTAATTTTTAACAAAAACCACGTTGAGTGGGTACAAGTTTATAATTTTTAGTCACATGTATATTCACTTAAATGTTTTATAAATACATAAAATAAAGTTCATATATGAATCGGTAAGTATTATTTTTGTAGGTTTTTGTAATTTTTATGATTTTTAGTTAAGTTAATGGGGATTAAAATTAGGCAATTTTTTTTTTTTAAGTTGCGTTTACTTACGGGCATTTGTGGCCAGCTGTCCAGTATTTATGTCCATTATTCCCGATAACAGTGTTTTTCTGACTACGATTCATATTGCAATCTTTGGTGATTTTCGTTGTTGGTAAAACGATCAAATTTTATTATCAAATTAGCTGTCACAATCAGCTATCGATCCTTGAAAATGGCCGCAACGTGCCGCCATTGTTGTCAAGCGAAAATACTTGCCGAAACTTCAAGGCATTTTCAATTGAAAAAATCAAAATAAAAGCCACCATTTTAACCTTTAGACTACTGGATTAATTTTTAACAAAAACCACGTTGAGTGGGTACAAGTTTATAATTTTTACTCACATATATTCACTTAAATGTTTTATAAATACATGAAATAAAGTTCATATATGAATCGGTAAGTATTATTTTCATGTCTTTTTTTGTCATTTTTATTATTTTAGATCGGCTAATGGTTTTGATTAAAATTAGGCAAAAAATCGAAAAAGTTGCGTTTACTTACGGGCATTTGTGGCCAGCTGTCCAGTATTTATGTCCATTATTCCCGATAACAGTGGTTTTCTGACCAGATTTTTTTTTAAAACCCGAACTAAGATTCATATTGCAATATTTGGTAATTTTCGTTGTTGGTAAAACGATCAAATTTATTATCAAATTAGCTGTCACAATCAGCTATCGATCCCTGAAAATTACCGCGACGTACCGCCATTGTTGTCAAGCGAAAATACTTGCCGAAAACCACTTTTTGAACTCAAAATTTCAAGGTATTTTCAATTGAAAAAATCAAAACAAAAGCCACCATTTTGAAAAAAAATCTTTTTACTTTAATTATATTTCCATTTCCGGTGAGTGTCGTGTGCAAAACGGCGGGAAATATGAATTGGGGAATGCACAGTATACAGTGTACAGTATATCGACTGACGTGACGTCGGGCGAGATATCTCGCCTGCAGTAGTCAGAAGGTTAAAAAGAAATCTTTTTTCTTTTATTATATTTCCGTTTCCGGCGAGTGCCGTGTGGAAAACGGTGGGAAATATGAATTGGGGAATGCACTGTATGCAGTATACAGTATGTCGACTGACGTGACGTCGGGCGAGATATCTCGCCTGCAGTAGTCAGAAGATTAACCATATGTCCGACGCTATATAACCGTCAATAAAATGTGTTGAGTACATCATTAAATAAACCATTTCTTTCCTTCCTTCGTACCTTCTGGCAGACATCCTTCTGATGTGGATATTAAACTGGGATCTATGTTTTCAATGTAAAATATTTCACCCGTTTCAACAGCCTGACTTACTCGAAACTGAGGATTGAGCCAGCAGTACCCCTTGTGGAACAATCGTCACTGTAGGACACGGATCCCAAGTGTTCAGTTATGCTAATGTTGGCCAACTCAGTGCTGAAGCTATCGCGCGAGATCAATGAGATATTCGATGGGACACCAGCCGGAACTTGATGCCTAAATGAATGAATGATTAAATGAATGAAAATGAGTCATTAACTGAAATGAATGAATGAACAAACAAATGAAGGAAGGAAATGGTTTATTTAACCTTCTGACTACTGCAGGCGAGATATTTGTTTTCAATGTAAAATATTTCACCCGTTTCAACAACCTGACTTACTTGAAACTGAGGATTGAGCCAGCAGTAGCCTTTGTGGAACAATCGTCAGTGTAGAACACAGATCCCAAATGTTCTGTTATGCTAACGTTGGCCGACTCAGTACTGAAGCTATCGCGCGAGAGCAACGAGATACTCGATGACTCAGCAGCCGGAACTTGATGCCTAAATGAATTAATAATTAAATGAATGAAAATGAGTCATTAACTGAAATGAACAAATGAACAAACAGGCATGTGATTCTTCTGCTAATTGGTGGAATTCCGCTTTTAAAAATATTTTCCTTTGATTCATTTTCCTTGCATTCTGCATTCGATTACGTGCCTTTGGCACGCATGTATCATTTTCAGCTTTTTTAGAAATGTTTCAATCACATGCTTGAACAAATGAAGGAAGGAAATGGTTTATTTAACCTTCTGATTACTGCAGGCGAGATATCTCGCCCAACGTCACGCCAGTCGACATACTGTACACTGTATACAGTGCATTCCCGAAATCATATTTCTCGCCGTTTTCCACACGACACTCACCGGAAACGTTTTTTCATAACAGGAAACAGTTTATTTTACAGCATGCTAGCTTTTGTTTGTTGATTTTCAGTGGAAAATAGCTTGAAATTTTGAGTTAAAAAAGTGGTTTTTGGCAAGTATTTTCGCTTGACAACAATGGCGGCACGTCGCGGTTATTTTCTGGGATTGATAGCTGATTGTGACAGGTAATTTGATAATAAATGTATCATATGTTATTGGGAATAATGGACAAAAATACTGGAAAACTGGCCACAAATGTCTAATATATCATAAAAATGACAAAAACGCACTAAAATAATACTAACCTATTCATATATGAACTTTATTTTATGTATTTATAAAACATTTAAGTGAATATATGTCAATAAAAATTATAAACTTGTACCCACTCAACGTGTTTTTTGTCAAAAATTAATCCAGTAGTCTAAAGGTTAATGACGTACTCAATATATTTTATTTACACTTATATGGAATCGGGCATATGGTTACGGACCACACAGATATTAAGGGAGGAAACCGCTGTCGCCACTTCATGACCTACTCTTTTCGATTAGCAGCAAGGGATCTTTTATATGCACCATCCCATAGACAGGATAGCACACACCACGGCCTTTGATGTACCAGTCGTGGGGCACTGGCTGGAGCGAGAAATAGCCCAATGGGCCCAGAACAAACAAATGAATTAATAAAAGGAAAGGAATATTTGTTTAAGGACTTTAACTGGAACCACAAGTGCTAAAAATGCAACCACAAGTGCTAATTGACGAAAAACATACACCCAGTACAAATATATTCCAATTTTTTTTTCAACAATTAAGCACAAGTTGATATTTTACGTGGTTTTTTTTATATACAACAAGATATATTTGTTTCTGATTTTACAAAGCTTCAATCTTTGTTCATTGTTAATATCGGTTAAAATATACTCCCAACATGTTTACAGGGCGAGGCGTAGCTCAGTGGTAAAGCGCTCGCTTGATACGCAGTCGGTTTGGGATCGATTCCTGTCAGCGGGTCCACTGCGCTATTTCTCGCTCCAGCCAGTGCACCCGACTTTGTACATCAAAGGCTGTGGTATGTGCTATCCTGTCTATGGGACGGTGCATATAAAAGATCCTTTGCTACTAATCAAAGAGTAGTCCATGAAGTGGTGACAGTGGGTTTCCTTAACCATATGTCTGACGCCATATAACCGTAAATAAAATGCGTTGAGTGCGTCGTTAAATAAACCATTTTCTTCCTTCCTTCGTACCTTCTGGCAGACATCCTTCTGATGTGGATATTAAACTGGGATCTATGTTTTCAATGTAAAATATTTCACCCGTTTCAATAGCCTGACTTACTTCACACTAAGGATTGATCCAGCAAGAGCCCTTGTGCTGCAGTTGTCGCCATAGGAAACAGTTGTCGAGTGATCACTCAGGCTAATGTTGGCCGACTCATTGCTGCAGCTATCTCGCACGTGCAACGAGGCACTTGTTGACACATCGGCCTGCACTTCAAGTCTAAATGAATAAAAATTAGTCATTAACTGGAATGAACGAATGAACAAACAAATGAAGGAAGGAAATGGTTTATTTAACGACGCATTCAACACATTTTATTTACAGTTATAAGGCATCGGACATATGTTTAAGGACCACACAGATATTGAGGGTTTCCTACCTCTATATCTGTGTCATTCTTAAACCGCGCGCATGTCTGACGCCATATAACCATAAATAAAATGTGTTGAGTGCTTCATTAAATAAAACATTTCCTTCATTCTTTCCTTACAACATGTAGAAATCATCTGTGGTTGAAGCTTGTCAATGTATTATAAGACTAACAAAATCAGACCTAAAAAAGGTGTATTGACTCGGAATTATTTTTGCAGAATGTGTTTCCAGTCTGGTTGCAAGTGAATATAAATTTCATTTACAATCCAGTACTAGACAGCAATGAAACTTGTACTCTGTGACACTATGCATTTGGACAGGTGGAAAACAGAAATGAAGTTTTTTTTTTTTGTTTTTTTTAAAAGCTTATCCACAAACAAGACCATGGCCTTTCATATACCAGATATGCGGCATTGGTTGTTCGTTCCTACAACCGGAGCACCTCTGATGACTGCTCTACTGATTTTTTTACCGATACCACTAGAGCACACTGATTTATTAATCATCAGCTGTTGGATGTCAAACATTTGGTATTTTTTACATAGTCTTTGAGAGGACACCAGAATATTTGTTTCATCAGTAACAAGTGATCTTTTATATGCACCATTCCAGACAGGATAGCACATACCACGGCTTTTGATACACCAGTTATGATGCACTGGCTGGAATGATAAATAGCATAATGGGCCCACTGACGATAATCGATCCCAAACCCCTCCGCCGCCCCCCCCCCCCCCCCGACCCCACAATATGAGACAAGAACCTACTGCTGCAACATGGGCTGCTTTACCTCCACCCTCTACCCCCACCCACCAGACACACACTCACTTGTTTTGATATCCAACGACTGCGGCGTATGTACTGCCACAGAG
Organism: Gigantopelta aegis; assembly: GCF_016097555.1. Taxonomy (NCBI): domain Eukaryota; kingdom Metazoa; phylum Mollusca; class Gastropoda; order Neomphalida; family Peltospiridae; genus Gigantopelta; species Gigantopelta aegis. The sequence continues at coordinate 33,555,289 of NC_054705.1, read as the reverse complement.
ACTGCCATTGAGACTTGAACTGGCGATGGCGCGGTTACTGGAGGAGTCGCGGTCGCTCTCGTCACGTAGGACCCCTACCCGGTCCATGTGGCTTCCGCTGGCACTCAGACTGTTGGTCATAGCCAGAGATGCATCGCCGATGCTCGGAGCAATGCTGGGGTTGGCAACGTTGTGAGTGGTGTCCACGCTCTGACTGTCTGCAGCTGCAACCAGAACAACATTTGTTTAACCTTTAGACTACTGGATTAATTTTTGACAAAAAAACCCACATTAAGTGGGTACAAGTTTTATAATTTTTACTCACATAAATTAACTTAAATGTTTTAAAAATACATAAAATAAAGTTCCTATCTGAATCTGTAATTATTATTTTCGTGGATTTTTATAATTTTTATATTTTAGATCAGTTAATGTTGATTAAAATTCGGCAAAAATCTGGCCAGCTGTCTAATTTTTATGTCCATCATTTCCGATAACAGTGGTTTTATGACCAATATTTGGTGAATTTCATTGCTGGTAAAATTATCAAAATTTATTATCAAATTAGCTGTCACAATCAGCTATTGATCCCTGAAACTGACTGTGACGTTCCGCCATTGTTGTCAAGAAAAAATACTTGCCGAAAACCACTTTTTGAACTCAAAATTACAATGTATTTTCCATTGAAAAACAACAAACAAAAGCTACCATGCTGTAAAATAAACTGTTCCCTGTTAAGAAACAACATTTCCGGTGAGTGTAGTGTGCAAAACAGTGGGAAATATGAATTGGGGAATACACTGTATACAGTGTACAGTATGTCGACTGGCGAGATATCTTGCCTGCAGTAGTCAGAAGGTCAAGGCCAAAAACAAAACAATGTTGGTCTCTGGTCAGACAAAAGTTCTAGAATTAATTATAATACTAATGTCTTCTTTTTTAAAGCATGGATTGCACAGAAAAGGTGGGTATATTTAATATCAAAATAAGGAGCATATTTAAATTGAAATCAGAATGCACGTCGTACTTCATTCGCGATGGCATTTTGGCTCCAAATACAGTTTTTACGTCTTAGCAAAAAAAGCCCAGCAAAAATCGACATTGTAACATGAAAACCTTTTTTTTTTAAATGTTGATGATCAAAGGTCAAAACCTATAGTCCCCTCCTGTTGGACTGATGGGGAGGGGGGGGGGGGAAGAGAACTAATAACATGAAAGATAGAAAGAAAGAAATGTTTTATTTAACAACACACTCAACACATTTTATTTACGGTTATATGGCGTCAGACATATGGTTAAGGACCACACAGATTTTGAGAGGAAACCCACTGTCGCCACTACATGGGCTACTCTTTCCGATTAGCAGCAAGGGATCTTTTATTTGCGCTTCCAACAGGCAGGATAACACAAACCATGGCCTTTGTTGAACCAGTTATGGATCACTGGTCGGTGCAAGTGGTTTACACCTACCCACTGAGCCTTGTGGAGCACTCACTCGGGGTTTGGAGTCGGTATCTGGATTAAAAATCTCATGCCTCGACTGGGATCCGAATCCAGTACCTACCAGCCTGTAGACCGATGGCCTAACCACGACGCCACCAAGGTCGGTCTAATAACATGAATGCAGTTACCTCTGTACGGAGATCGGCATGGCTGATTGCTGTTGATGTTTTCATCGAAGTCGAACCTTACACCACCGGTGTTTGTCGTGATGCCACAGCCACCACCGCTGCGGCACAGTGACACAGGGACAACTCCATAGACGTAGGCAAGGAGAATTGGCACACCAATACCTAGAAGAAAAAAAAGAAAAAGATTATTAAATCTCTATTGACAATGCATGGATCATTCATTGGCCGATTTTTGAGGGACGGGGGGAGTGTCACTGGGGTCCCATAACCCCACACACACACACCTGATTGAAATGCCTTTCGGTGATTTTTAAAAGTTGATTACGCACAATATACCACATTTCAATTTTGTATTAAATATACAAGGGCAGATCCAGTGAATCTTTTAGAGACGGGACCAAGGACAAAAGGGTGCATGGACAAACTCATGAAACATGCACTGGAAATTGTATACAAAATTTCTCAAAGGAGTAATTAGGGGTGTGTGTGTGCAGGACAGGTGTCCCCCTGGTCTCCTCCCTTAGATCCTTGATGTAGAAGAAATGCTTTATTTAACGACGCATTCAACACATTTTATTTACGCTTATATGGCATCAGACATATGGTTAAGGACCACACAGATATTGAGAGGAAACCCACTGTTGCCACTTCATGGGCTACTCTTTTCGATTAGCAGCAAGGGATCTTTTATATGCTCTATCCCACAGACAGGGTTGTACATACTACAGCCTTTGATATACCCAGTCGTGGTGCACTGTACCACAGGGCTACATCCCGCCCCGGCTACACCAGTGAAACCAGCCACTTACCGACAGCGAGACCAGCGATGACAGGTGCGACAATAATGGAAGCGACAACTCCACCCGTGATTGCGAGGTTGCGCCTGTGTCGCGATGGCTTGTCCTCGTAGCGGGCGTGAATCTGGAAATAAAGCACAAACCATGTCATTTCAGTTTAAATGTATAACCAATCTCAAATGGCCTCAAATCACCCCCATTCGTTCAAGCCACCATGTTTAAGAAGGGCTCGAAATTAACGGCGGCACTGACACCAATTGCCATAGCGGTGAGTCGAATTGCCAAATGTCAGGGGCTTTTCCAGAAGCAGTCTGTGAGCTACATTTTTTCATTAGTAGCAAGGGATCTTTTATATGCACCATCCTACAGACAGGACAGGACATACCACGGCCTTTGATATACCAGTCGAGTGCACCGATTGTAACGAGAAACAGCCCACTGACGGGGATCGAACCTAGACTGACTGCGCATCAAGCGAGCGCTTTATCACTGGGCTACGTCTAACCCCCACCTCCCGCATCCCTGATGGGAAGGACTATAATTACCTTTCTGCCAACCCAGACTGGAATGCCGATGATCATGGCGGGAATTGCGATGCTGGCGACCAGGGTGATTCCGACGGGAGCACCAACCAGCGTTCCGAGTTGCCAAAGTATTTTCTTCTTTCGGCTCCATGGCTTCTTTCCCCAGAACGTGCAGCCCGATGGACTGGAGGAAAGGAAAGGAAAGAAATGTTTGTTTAACGACACCTCAGCACATCTTAAACTAAGGCTACTTGTTGCTGCATTGCCTACACCTACAGCCGGACTCACCCTACCAAAAAGCCATGTTGGCCAACTGCTGATTTTTATACAAAGTGGCCACAACATTTACTGTTTGGTTAATAAAATGGTGTTGAAATTGGCCACTTTTTAATAAAAAATTTCAAGGAACACATTACATATATCTGAAATTTGGCTAAAACAAAAATTCTTTCCAGTGTGAGCCCTGGTCGGTTCGGGTCGGGTCAGGTCAGGTCAGGTCAGGTCAGGTCAGGTCACGTCATACGGCTTAACGGACACTTTCAGAGCAAGCTGTTGTACAAGGCTCACCCTGTACATTGCCAAATTTGCCAATTGCTAATTTTTATACAAAATGGCTACAAAATGTAGTCTTTGGCTAATAAAATATTCCTCAAATTAACCACATTTTTAACAAATTTGAAGAAAATACTCTACATTTCTGAAAACTGGCTAAACCAAAATTTGTTCCAATGTGAGCCCTAGTTGTAGTGCACGCCTGTCATGGGCACAGGTGTTGGCCCATGTCGGCTCCTCTGTCCAGGGCCCCCTTTTACGAAGCGATCTTAGCTACTATCGAACTTAGTGATTTAAGGTTGATGTTACGCTACCGACCTTAACATTTAGTGCGATTGTAAACTCAAACTTACTACAGTAGCAATCTTAACTAAGGTTAAAATATTATAGACCATCCCATCCTCCTACAAAAATGTTTTTTTGTAAATAATTTCAGTTTTGCTTGACGTAAGAAGAAAAGTAAAAGCGTCATGGAAATAAGATTTTTTTAAAACTATTTTTGTGTCCAATTTAGAAAACAGTCGGCTCAGAAATAAATAACTTGTAGTTTTTATTTATAGATCGACGACAGTCATTCTTCGCACAATTGTTTCGGCTTCATACACAATAAATATAACATATCCAAAGGTATTTTTTTATATCATATATTTGACAAAATGTGCTTTTTATATATTTCATCATTTTAAAACTTAAACTTAATATTTTGTTTAAAATTATTAAAAATAAAAACATACCGAAAGTAAACTGCGTTGTCTGCTCTCTGAACTATTTTGACAGGGGCCAAGGTTAGTAGACTAGTTTTTATTTTAAAGTGGCATAGCATTGTAATAATACAGCTAATTTTGAATTTAAATGACGTCAGTATTCCAATGACGTCACTTTCCATCTTCTTATAATTTAACAATAAACTCAGTGTATGACGTTTCCTTTCTCATACACAATAAATAACACTGGGAAAATCCCAATGCAAAAATTCTATTGAAATTGTTTTGTTTGAACTTACTAATGCACATGTTTTTTAGAGAAAAAAAATCCTGGAATTAAAAAAATTGTACTATTTACGAAATGTGGATCTGAAGTGAAATTACGGTAAGATATGTTATATTTATTGTGTACAAAGCCAAAACATGGGTGCGAAGAGTGACTGTCGTCGACCTTAATGTTAATGGCGAAAGAGGTCGTCCATTCCAAATCCGCTCGAAACACATAGCATGCAGAGCTATCCGATACCTTCATATCAGTTCCTCGTCGTTGATTGTGTCGAACTTTATGCTTCTGTCGCAAAAAACACGTTCCATTCGTCTTTTTTCCTTCCTCAGCGTTAATTTAAGATCGCGACCTTAGAGCTTACAATAGGTGCAGACCTATTGTAAATATTAATAGTAACTTAAGGTGATTGTAAGCTACGGTCGTTTAGTAAAACGGACTGTCGATTGTAGGAAAAAGTTACGGTCGCTACCTTAGGTACTTACGGCGATAGTAGCGCTAAGATCGCGTCATTAAACGGGGCCCAGGACAAGCATAAGCCCTGCTATACAGTATGTTTTATATGCACTTTTCCATAGACAGTGCAGTCACATGGCACTGGTTGGATCAGGAAAAGGAAGTTTTGTTTCACAACATTTCAGTGCATTCTAAACAATAGCCATTTGGTGTTAATATGTGGTTAATGTGACTCTTGATCGAAACAAATTAAAGTTAAGTTATATACCTGTAAATAATAACATTTGTTTTTGATTAACTACACCACAAGAGCACATCGACTCAATAATGATCAGCTATTGAATGTCAAACATTTGACAATTTTTTTACTCACAAATTATATGCACTTTGTCATAGATAGAACCCCACATAAAATTTAGCTATTTTGATATGCCAGTCGTGGAACACTGGTTGGGCCAGCAAAACCAACAATCAGAGAATGGGTCCACTGCGGTGGTTCGATCCTTGGTCAAACAATACGACACCACTAGAGCACACTGATTAATCATCGGTTATTGGATGTCAAACATTTGGTAATTCCGACTCGTAGTCATCAGAGGAAACCTGCTACATTTTTCCAAATGCAGCAAGGGATCTTTTATATGCACTTTTCCATAGACAGGATAACACATACCATGGCATTTAACCAACTGTGGCACACTGGTTATAACCAGGAAAATGGTCAAACATGAGACAGGAATTTACTGCTTCTGCATCCTTACTAGATCTTTAATGTGCATTTTTTTACACAGGACAGTACACACCATGACCTTTGATATACTGGCAAGGTGGTATTGGTTGAAATGGGGGGAAAAAAAACACTACAAGGGCTTGCTTGATCTCATGACTCAAGCACCTTAGGGGAAGGAAGGAAATGTTTTCTTTAACGATGCACTCAACACATTTCATTTACGGTTATATGGCTTCGGACATATGGTTAAGGACCACACAAATATTGAGGGAGGAAACCCGCTGTCGCCACTTCGTGGGCTACTCTTTTCGATTAGCAGCAAGAGATCTTTTATATGCACCATCCCAGACAGGATAGCACATACCACATCCTTTGATGTACCCAGTCATGGTGCTACGAGGGGAGTACTCTACGGACCGACATAGACCCTGCCCCACCACTTTTATTGAAACCTTTATATGAAGTTATGTAATTTCGATCCCTGCATGTATCCACCTTAAATAATGTAGGTCTGTAATCTCCTTCATACAGAGCCAGCAGAACTCCGCTCCACAGAGCACGCAGGACATATGGTTACAAGAACCATCGTTCATCTTGACGAACAGAGCACCGCAACGCGGGCACGGCTTGATGTCGTCTCCTGGAAAAACAAGTCATTAAAGCGGAAATTAATTTGTTGCCGTTTTGGGGAATTTATCAATGTATAATTAATTAACAGTCAAAATATTTTATTCAACTGTAGAGTCTGGCACAACAAAACAACTTTGTACTAAATACCGGCCTCGGTGGTAAGCCCTAGCTTGGCCATAAGGCCGGTAGGTACTGGGATCGCAGCCCAGTACCTGCTCCCACCCAGAGTGAGTTTTAACGACTCAGTGGGTAGGTGTAAGACCACTAAAACATCTCGTCTCTGACTAACCACTAACAACTAACTCATTGTCCTGTACAGACAGCCCCGATAGCTGAGGTGTGTGCCCAGGACAGAGCACTTAGATATAAGCACAGAAATAAGTGGAAATGAAAAATGTACTAAATCTGGAAGTGATACATGTATATACAATGATAAATTCAAACACAAAGATAAAAGAAAAACTATTTGTATCATAACAAACAACTTTGAAATCGTGATCTCAAATATAAGCAATAACATAGTCCAGCATACTCGGTGCTGTAACTAAACAAAGACAATAAAGTGATGTGCACTTAGCTCTGTGACCACAACTCAGTGCTGTAACTAAACAAAGACAATAAAGTGAAGTGCACTTAGCTCTGTGACCACAACTCAGTGCTGTAACTAAACAAAGACAATAAAGTGAAGTGCACTTAGCTCTGTGACCACAACTCAGTGCTGTAACTAAACAAAGACAATAAAGTGATGTGCACTTAGCTCTGTGACCACAACTCAGTGCTGTAACTAAACAAAGACAATAAAGTGATGTGCACTTAGCTCTGTGACCACAACTCGGTGCTGTAACTAAACAAAGACAATAAAGTGATGTGCACTTAGCTCTGTGACCACAACTCGGTGCTGTAACTAAACAAAGACAATAAAGTGATGTGCACTTAGCTCTGTGACCACAACTCGGTGCTGTAACTAAACAAAGACAATAAAGTGATGTGCACTTAGCTCTGTGACCACAACTCGGTGCTGTAACTAAACAAAGACAATAAAGTGATGTGCACTTAGCTCTGTGACCACAACTCGGTGCTGTAACTAAACAAAGACAATAAAGTGATGTGCACTTAGCTCTGTGACCACAACTCGGTGCTGTAACTAAACAAAGACAATAAAGTGATGTGCACTTAGCTCTGTGACCACAACTCAGTGCTGTAACTAAACAAAGACAATAAAGTGATGTGCACTTAGCTCTGTGACCACAACTCGGTGCTGTAACTAAACAAAGACAATAAAGTGATGTGGACTTAGCTCTGTGACCACAACTCAGTGCTGTAACTAAACAAAGACAATAAAGTGATGTGGACTTAGCTCTGTGACCACAACTCGGTGCTGTAACTAAACAAAGACAATAAAGTGATGTGCACTTAGCTCTGTGACCACAACTCGGTGCTGTAACTAAACAAAGACAATAAAGTGATGTGCACTTAGCTCTGTGACCACAACTCGGTGCTGTAACTAAACAAAGACAATAAAGTGATGTGGACTTAGCTCTGTGACCACAACTCAGTGCTGTAACTAAACAAAGACAATAAAGTGATGTGCACTTAGCTCTGTGACCACAACTCAGTGCTGTAACTAAACAAAGACAATAAAGTGAAGTGCACTTAGCTCTGTGACCACAACTCAGTGCTGTAACTAAGCAAGGGCAATAAATCGAAGTGGACTTACTCTGTGAGCATGATTCAGTACTGTAACTAAACAAAGACAATAAAGTGAAGTACACTTAGCTCTGTGACCACAACTCAGTGCTGTAACTAAACAAAGACAATAAAGTGAAGTGCACTTAGCTCTGTGACCACAACTCAGTGCTGTAACTAAACAAAGACAATAAAGTGATGTGCACTTAGCTCTGTGACCACAACTCGGTGCTGTAACTAAACAAAGACAATAAAGTGATGTGGACTTAGCTCTGTGACCACAACTCAGTGCTGTAACTAAACAAAGACAATAAAGTGAAGTGCACTTAGCTCTGTGACCACAACTCGGTGCTGTAACTAAACAAAGACAATAAAGTGATGTGCACTTAGCTCTGTGACCACAACTCAGTGCTGTAACTAAACAAAGACAATAAAGTGAAGTGCACTTAGCTCTGTGACCACAACTCAGTGCTGTAACTAAACAAAGACAATAAAGTGAAGTGCACTTAGCTCTGTGACCACAACTCAGTGCTGTAACTAAACAAAGACAATAAAGTGAAGTGCACTTAGCTCTGTGACCACAACTCAGTGCTGTAACTAAACAAAGACAATAAAGTGAAGTGCACTTAGCTCTGTGACCACAACTCAGTGCTGTAACTAAACAAAGACAATAAAGTGAAGTGCACTTAGCTCTGTGACCACAACTCAGTGCTGTAACTAAACAAAGACAATAAAGTGATGTGCACTTAGCTCTGTGACCACAACTCAGTGCTGTAACTAAACAAAGACAATAAAGTGATGGGCACTTAGCTCTGTGACCACAACTCAGTGCTGTAACTAAACAAAGACAATAAAGTGATGTGCACTTAGCTCTGTGACCACAACTCGGTGCTGTAACTAAACAAAGACAATAAAGTGATGTGCACTTAGCTCTGTGACCACAACTCAGTGCTGTAACTAAACAAAGACAATAAAGTGATGTGCACTTAGCTCTGTGACCACAACTCAGTGCTGTAACTAAGCAAGGGCAATAAATCGAAGTGGACTTACTCTGTGAGCATGATTCAGTACTGTAACTAAACAAAGACAATAAAGTGAAGTGGACACTCTGTGAGCCTGACTCAATGCTGTAACTAAGCGAGAGCAATAAAACGAAGTGGACTTACTCTGTGAGCATGATTCAGTACTGTAACTAAACAAAGACAATAAAGTGAAGTGGACACTCTGTGAGCCTGACTCAATGCTGTAACTAAGCGAGAGCAATAAAACGAAGTGGACTTACTCTGTGAGCATGATTCAGTACTGTAACTAAACAAAGACAATAAAGTGAAGTGGACACTCTGTGAGCCTGACTCAATGCTGTAACTAAGCGAGAGCAATAAAACGAAGTGGACTTACTCTGTGAGCATGATTCAGTACTGTAACTAAACAAAGACAATAAAGTGAAGTGGACACTCTGTGAGCCTGACTCAGTGCTGTAACTAAGCAAGGGCAATAAATCGAAGTGGACTTACTCTGTGAGCATGATTCAGTACTGTAACTAAACAAAGACAATAAAGTGAAGTGGACACTCTGTGAGCCTGACTCAATGCTGTAACTAAGCGAGAGCAATAAAACGAAGTGGACTTACTCTGTGAGCATGATTCAGTACTGTAACTAAACAAAGACAATAAAGTGAAGTGGACACTCTGTGAGCCTGACTCAATGCTGTAACTAAGCGAGAGCAATAAAACGAAGTGGACTTACTCTGTGAGCATGATTCAGTACTGTAACTAAGCGAGGGCAATAATGGACTTACTACGTGAGCCTGACTCGGCGCTGTAACTAAGCGACCCCGATCGCATGTGTGGAAACCGCTCTGCGCGAGCTGCATTACAAGTCTGGTTAGGATGCCACTGCTGTTTACAATGGTAGCAGAAGAAAGTATCACAGCCAGGTTTTTCGCACTTCAATTTGGGACATCCCGCACAACCGGCCGCTATCACAGCAAATCTGAAAAAAATCCAACACAAACCAGTTGATGTACTTCAGTTGTATAAATTACTATAATATATTAAAATAGAATTACTCTTTATCAGTAGCCAAATTAATCATGTAGCCAATAATTACACACATCATTTGATAATTCTGATAATTCAATGTGTCAATGATACAGGTAGGTTACATTTTATTTTCACACAAATTGCTCAGTGGATTTGGGTATTTTCTCTGTAGCAATGCAAGCACTCATCTACATGTAGGAAGAAGTTTGCTTGTTTAACGACACCACTGGAGCACATTGATTAATTAATCATCGGCTATTGGACATGAAATATTTGTTAATTCTGACTCGTAGTCATCAGAGGAAACCCATTAAATTTTTTCCCAATGCAGCAAGGGATCTTTTATATGCACTTTCCCACAGACAGGAAAGCACATACCACAGCCTTTTGTGGTGCACTAGTTGGAACGAGAAAACACCCAATCAGCTGAATGTATCCACCGAGGTGGTTCAATCCTGCGATGCCTACATGTAGGGTTGCCAAAAGTAGAAATGACTTCTCCCTGCACAGACATTTGATCAAAATGGATGAAGTGAATATTTATTGGTATATTGTAGCATTTTGTCATGTTCCACATTTTGGGGGAAAAGATGTGACTAGTAATATTTTGTTATTAACTATTATTACTCATTTAGTAATAAAATGTAAGTAAACCAATTGGAAAAAAAGAAGAAAAAAAGTTTGGTTTGTTTAACTGGAGCACATTGATTAATTAATCATCGGCTATTGGATGTCAAACATTTGGTAATTCTGACACGTAGTCATCAGAGGAAACCCTGCTACATTTTTCCTAATGCAGAAAAGGATCTTTTATATATGCACCATCCCACAGACCGGATAGCATATACCACGGCCTTTGATATACCAGTCGTAGTGCAGTGGGTGGATAAACCAATTGAATATTTATATGTAAAATGTGATACTTGTATTAAGTAACTAATGATTAATGTGATGTTATATTAAAAGGGCAGGTGGGGATGAAAATCAAATGTTTATTTTATACGGCCTTACTCAAATTAATCTGGCCGAGATGCTTAACAGTGCTTGACATATGTGAGTGACATCTGACGTCCAGTTTCACACTTGAGTCAAACATTCACACTGAAGTAAACGAATGCGCGTCAAAGGAGTGACAAGGTGCTAAAGAGAGCTACGTCACAAAACATGTTAGATTTTTAAAATCTGTTGCGCCATTTTGTTTTTGATATTTTTCAAATCGGGGCCAAGACTTAAAATTCATAGTAGTCAACAGGGCCAGTTAGAATAAAAAAAAAAAAGAAATGTTTTATTTAACGACGCACTCAACACATTTTATTTACGGTTATATGGCATCAGACATATGGTTAAGGACCACACAGATACTGAGAGAGGAAACTCGCTGTTGCCACTTCATGGGGTACTCTTTTTCAATTAGCAGCAAGGGATCTTTTATATACACCATCCCACAGACAGGATAACACATACCACAGCCTTTGATATATATACCAATTGTGGTGCACTGGCTGGAACGAAAAATAGCCCAATGGGTCCACCAACGGGGATCGATCCGAGCAGTTAGAATAAGATGCATAGATAAAAACAGGTATATTATAAATGTAATTTTAGTATAATCATTAGGTCCATATAAAACAAAGTTGTACCATGACATCACTCCCCTTTCCCAGTTGACAAATGTTATGTCACTAATATCATGTCATGTTAGAATCAGGATCCATGTAGCAACTATCGCCTTAACGACAAGACAATTAACCAATGAAAAGGTTGCTTGTACGATATGAAAATACGAGATGAAATATAAATAATATTTAACCCTAAAAACACAAGCTTGTATAATAATCTCTATTTCTACAAAAGACATTTGTTTTGTTTAACAACACCACTAGAGCACATTGATTAATTAATCACTGGCTATTGGATGTCAAACATATGGCCATTTTGACAGTTACAGAGAAGAAACCCGCTACAAAGGATCTTTTATATGCACCATCTCACCGACAGGAAAGCACATACCGCAGCCTTTGATATACCAGTCATGGTGCACTGGCTGGAATGAGAAATAGCTGTTGGGCTCATCGATAGGGATCGATCCTAGACTGACCTCGCATCAAGAGAGCGCTTTACCACTAGGCTACGTCCCACCTGATTGATTCATAGATTTACGAAAATGTAGTTAAATGCGCTCTCTCACAGATGGTTGACCTAATTGTTGACCCTACAAGGTATTATATGACAATATATACATTTGATTTGTACCTAAAAGTACTTTATTGAACCATCTACATAACCACCATATCACACTTATTATTGATATTTTATAAAAATAACTGAATTATGGGTACGGTCCATAATTCCGAGAAAAATAACGGCTATTTGGAGAGCAGAGGTGTGACGTATTATTTTGAGTCATGTGATGGGCATTCCCCGAATAACCGCAGTGCCAAAACGAGTTACCAAGCTCATGTAACAAGAACGTTTGACTGTCCTCTGCGACGTAGGGTAAATAGAAAATTAAAAAAATGAAAATAAGTTATTAAAAAATAATAAAAACATGTACTGAATGATAATAAGCTTATACATTAATTTATTTTAATAACAGAAGCATGTTAAACGTCGACAATCCCGACTAGTTAGGCCTTTGCATCTATAGGTAAATTTATCGTTAGTCGTACGCGAAAAACTCTAAACATCTGGATCACAAACACCGTCATTTTCCACCGTGTCAAATTCATTATTATACAAAATATGCCATAACAGCTGACTTGGGATAGGAATTGTTACATTTTTAAAGAATACTCTGAACTAGACGGTGTTTATATACAATGTGACTATATATACGAAGGCCGTGTCTATAGCCTCCACCAACGAGGGCTGGCTATTTTCACAGAAAAAATGTATATAGATAGTAAATAAGTACATGTATTTGATTGATCCATATTACCGAACCATCTGGAACACGAGGAATACTGTAAGGATTTGGTAATGTGTGACATTACCAGTAGTGTATTTTATAAATAATATCTGCATTATTGTTGACGTTCGTATTGGAAGCAATCCTAATTAAAATTAGCTCCACTATTACCTGTGGATCTAACAGCAGCCCGTTGGAGCTCATGTCCAGTTGACCTTTCATTCGACCAATCAAAATCTTACTTGCAAAATCATGCCAGTGATTTGAAAAGAATTTGAAAACATTCGGGATTATGCCGAGAGTATATGAAATCATTCGGGTGAATTACGAAGTATGCCGAAAACTAATTTCAATATAAAATTTTATATAAAATTCATTTTAACACGAAAAAAACCCATGATGGTATAGCCATAAAATCTATTTATACTAGTATATAATCCAGAGTTTAATACTGCACTTTTTCCCCTGTTTTTTCAATGTTGAAATAGACCAACAAGTTTGCCTGTTGCATAAATAGTCTCGACCGATATTTTTAGAATTTGTATGCTCCCAAATAACGTTATAAAAGGCAAAGTGTAATTGGTCGACATTTAAATTATTTATAAATGAAATGTCACCTGGACATGGGAGTCCACACAATGCTGTTAGATCTACTGGTGAGACCAGTAGAGCTAATTTTAATCAGATTGTATTGGAAGATAATGCACCTTTAATAGAATCAAACAAGAACGTTTGTTTACATTCTTGTTTACACTTATTTTAATGGCAAGTTGAATTATTCACAATTCATACCACGTATCATTAGATTTGTTTAGCATTAATGGAGATATTTATTATCGTATGACAGATGATATCGGTTTCCAAGTGGAAATAAGATCGGAGATTAGCAATAGTAGCTCATAACATGTATGTTATACGAAAATGGCACCAGAGCCTCATTCTGAATTACTTCCCGTCATAAACAGCTGTTTTTGCAGACGACATTCACCGTGCAAAGGTAAAGTGCTATTTTTAGCTGATTATGTATTTATGTGTTTTTAAAGAATGAGAAATGTCTCATAAAAGTTATAAAATATGTAAAATTAAGTATAGTTAGCTAAAATAATATATTTATTATTTTAAAGAGTTAATTTTAGCGTTATTGGCAATTTATCCAATAAAGGGCAGAATAATTCTGCCGTTTCAACAATTGATGGGATCGGAGGAATTGTACAGTGTAAATTCTGCAAGCGGCTGGAATTCCAGCAATAGCAGAATTACGCCAAACGTAAAATGTGGCGGGGGTATAAATAGCAATCCAGCCAATGTTTGCGAGTCTGGTCAATCGCGTCATATAGTGTGGTCATAATCACGCCATAGTATAGTCAGTTGGGTTGTTGTCAGTATTGAGATATTGTTTGTAAACTATAGTATTTTTCTAATGAGGCGCTGAAGGATTTTTTAGTACAAAATCCATTATCTGTATGTTTTTAGACTCGAGTTCGTTAATTAATTAGTTGAAGTATTAGTACAAGTCTTTTAAGGTCATCACCTGACTTGTTAAATGTACTGAACAAAATAAGAAACTTCCGCTAACTTTGCTTGAACATAACTTAATGAAACAAACCGGGGGAATAATTGTTTAAAGAGTGTTCCATGATGCATCGTTTGGTGCAAAAATCATGGCCATAGGTTAACAGAAACTGGGAATTTTTTTGACCGAGTGTGGTAGGGGTTAAAAAAAACAAAAAAACTTAATAACGGGTATGACCACCTCTTGAATTGACCACTGCAGTGCATCGCAGGTGCATAGAATTGACTAAAGTGTTGATTTCTGCCTGTGGAATATTGTTCCATTCCTGAATGAGTGCTTGACGAAGTTCGTTGACGTTAGCGGGTGGGTTGGGACGACGACTCAATCGTCTGTCCAGACTATCCCAGACATGCTCGATGGGGTTGAGATCAGGACTTTTAGCGGGCCAGTCATCAATGAAATCAATGTTATTTGTCCTAAGAAAATTTACAGTGTCTCTAGCTGTATGAGAGGTGGCATTATCAGGCTGAAAAATCGAGATGTTGGCGCTGTTATGGAACAGAGGAATTACGTGATGAGCGAGAATGTCATTGCGGTAACGTTGAGCATTTAAATTGCCATCAATGACGACTAGTGGTGAACGATAACCATGGGCAATGGCTGCCCAGACCATGACACAACCCCCACCCCCGAAACGATCTCGTTCAAGAACACAACAGTCAGCATAGCGTTCATTTCTCATACGGTAGACGCACACCCTGCCATCACCATGTTGTAAAGAAAATCTGGATTCATCCGAAAAAAGAACGGTATTCCAGCATCGCCGTTTTTTTATTATTTGCCATGTATATAGCCGGCCCTCATTTGCCAAGTATCTATACACGGCGATCGTTTATATAAAATCTAAAAATACATTATACGGTTGTCGTATATATAGCCTCATCACTACAAGTCTGTTTTTACGTATTTTTCATGTCTCATCACAAGAAGAGTTCCAAATTTTAAAAAAGAAGCATATTATGGAATTCCCTCAATCGTAGTTTAATTAAAATATTTTGGATCATATAATAACTAGGTTTGGTATTCCAAATGAATGTAAGTTTCATTTATAATGCATATTTAGAGAAACAAGGCTCACTAAATCCGTGATTGAGCTCCTTTAAGATGTTAAATTAAAAACCGTTTTTGTTAAAAATAAAAGAAGGTATGTAATAAATACAGCACTTCACATACATTGTTTTTGCTTCCTATTTATTGCACTCATTTATTTTGCGCAAGGACATACCACTTGACCACTATATACGCGGTCTCGTGTTATGTATATATTCTTGCGCAAATTAAACAACGTATGTGAAGTTCCAAGGCTAGCTCTGGCACTTGCCAAATTCGCCAATTGCGAATTTTAAAAACAACTGGAGAATTTTATTTTAATTTGGTGAAATAATTTCAAGTATTAATTGACATTTTGTTACAAAATAACTGGGTTTCTTTAAGCTTAGTAGATAATTTGGTGAAATAATTTCAAGTATTAATTGACATTTTGTTACAAAATAACTGGGTTTCTCTAAGCAAAATGTTCTGCTGACCCAGAGCTAGCCCTGAGTTCCGTCTATGTGGAGGCCGGCTAGTACAGTTTAAAAAAGTACTACTCACCCGCAGTCTGGTGCCGGACACCACCTCACATCGGGATCGGTAGCGAGTACGCGACGAAGCATGAACTCCTCATACTTGGTCTTCATGGCTCTGTCATCCAGGATGGCGTGCACGTCGTTCGGGTGCAGCCGTTCGGGGCACTCGGTGCACGTGACGTTGATGCGGCTCTCCGATATCTCGATCTGCAGGTAGTGCTGGAGACAATCGCGGCACGTGCGGTGATCACAGTTGGTCATCACCTCGGGAAACTGGTCGGCATCCTGCTCGACCAGGCACACGGGACACTCACGGGGCGCCCCTCCTCCGCCCCCCACACTGCCGCTCGGTTGCCTCGAACGAGGCTGTCGATGGGGGGTTATGTAGCATGCGGTCTGATTGGGCACGTGCAGGGTGATACTCGACGACAAGTTCAACTGGTCTGGACTCAGGCTGCTGGTATTGGCGTTGGCGATGTTGAAGCTCATCTCGGAGCGACCTGAGTCTGAGTCGAGGCTGACGTGAGACTTGGAATATTTGCGAGAACGCCGGAACCGGAACCGGAACCGGAACAGGCGTCGCAGGCTGAAGTTTAAGTTGAAGTTGAAGGTGGAGCCTCTGCGGTAGCCGGAGTTGCGGGAGGCACCCGACGACGTGGAGACAACCTCACTATCACCTCTCTTCATCTTTTTTTTTTTATGTCTTTATAGGTAGCTTTGCCACAGACACGACAAACCTGAAAGCAAATGAGAAAACTTTTCAATACTGTGAACCAGGGACCCGTTCCATAAAAGCGAACTTAGCCATAAAATCACCTTATGTGCATAACGACCATACGCACTTAAGGTGATCTTAGAACTAAGATCGCTTTGTGGAATGGGGCCCAGGTCCCATATTTTCGAAGCTATCTTAGCACTATGAAATCGTAAAACAATCGTAAACTATGACATAACTATGGTGTGAGCTATAGTGAAATCATAGCCAAGATAGATTTACGATATCATAGTGCTAAGATTGCTAAGAAAATCCTAGCCTGATTAAGATTCTGACATGAGATTTTTTTCCGCAACTACACACCTTTGCAATTTATGAAGACAGATCACAGTAGTTAATCTCAGTAAATACAGTTTTAATTTTTATGGGAACACATCTGCAGCTAGTCTGTGATATGTTACATATTTTATGGGAACCCAACTATAGTGTGCCTTAATATTTTTAGGGGTTTCTTGAATATTTGCCATGGACTCAGTCACAGTAAATACAGTTTAAAGTTTCAGGGGAACATATCTGCAGCTAGTCTGTGACATGTTAGGTCTCACTACACAGATCACTTCCGGGTGACAGTTCATTCATCACGGTCCACTATAGTTCGTAACTGACACATGTTATGGTTCACATATTCACTTCTAGGAAATGGTGAAGAATTAAAACAATATGTATGTTTAATGGTAAGCCTTCTGGCTGTATTTTGCCCATGTTATTTTGTAATATTAGGCATCGACCTTTTGGGACATGGGTGTATAGCGCAAGAGACAGCCGGAGTGAATCAGTTAATGAACCACCTGTTCGGACAGGTACTACAGACAGATGCAGTCATATAGCAAAAAAACTGAGACGGAAATGTTCTCAATTTTGGAGTGAAAATAAATGCTTATATAATGTATGTTCGCAATGGTGTAACGGTATGTTGTTGGTGCCAACGAGAACCCGTTCTATTGGCAATCTTCATTTGAAGTTGGGCAATTTAACATGGGTTTCCATGGCAGATGACATCTGTGTAGTGAGACCATACATATTTTATGGGAACCCAGCTATAGTGTGCCTTAATATTTCTAGGGGTTTCTTGAATATTTGCCATGGACTCGGTCATGAAGAAGATCAAAGGTTGTGCCCAGGGTACACAGTGCGGTAACTTATAGACATGTTAATAGAGTTACCCATACACATCCAAAATGTACAGTGCAGGCATATTGCTATATATTACATGTACACAGTCTTCACCATAAACAAAATCAAGGCGAGCTGAAGATCACTCTCCTTAAATGATGCCAGGCGAGCTGAAGACCAATCTCCTTAAATAATGCCAGGTGAGCAATCGTGTGAAATTCATTAAAATTTGCACTGCAAGGCGATCAAGTTGAAGTTCTCCAAAAACTTTTCAGGTGATTGTGGAGGGGAATGGGAGTGAGCACTGCTACACAATATATGTACCTATTAATACATTTTGTAATTACTAATCTGTGTTTCTGCCAGAAAGACATTTTTAGGTATGGTGATATGGAATTGAATGCAACCACAGTCAAAAAGTTAACTTTAAAAAAATTAATTTTTGGGTATACCCATTTTACCTTCTGGCAGAAACCCTGCTAATGGACCATACATGAAAAACAAAAAATGAAAAATAAGTTTGGTTTAACAACACAACTAGAGCACAATGCTATATTAATCATCCGCTATTGGATGTCAAACATTTGGTAATTTTGACATATAATCTTAGAGAGGAAACCTGCTACATTTTTTCCATTAGAAGCAAGGGATCTTTTATATATGCACCATCCCACAGACAGGATATCACATACCACAGCATTTGATATACCAGTCGTGGTGCACTGGCTGTGACGAGAAATAGCCCAATGGGCCCACCGATGGGGATAGATCCCAAAAGTGCTATATGCATGAAGTTCTAATTGTTTGAAACATAAAACATTAGTGTTGTTCTTAATTTCGCATCCCGTGGACATATATTGTGCATAAACATTTTGTAAAAACATTATTCAATTATAATATACATCACTGTAAATATAAATATATACATGTGTCTTGTAAAAACACTTCAGTTACAATATACAGTACATGCATACATATATACACACACACACAAAGTTGAAACAAAATATAATCACTCACGCAATATATCATTGAAATGAATTAAGGAATGTACATGCGTCTATTCCAGGCGGTTGATAATTTAAAAATTGCGAAAACCATTTATGGGTCACGCAAAAACAAATTTAGGCAACCTATTTCGTTTTTAGGTAACCCATTATGAACATAAAAATGTCACAAAATTAATACGCAAACGAAAAATGGGTTACACAAACTATACTTACGCGAGCGACACGCGAACAAAACTATTTGCTCTCGCAATACTCAGAGGCCTGTATTCATACCTACATGGCTAGAAAACAAAACTGGTACATTGTACCTCTATCTACCTACACTGTTGTATGTACATGTACATCACAGAAGACTTTGATAGCATATACACAGAGAACTGGAACTTTGTGTTTCCTACATGATGAACAAACAGCAGCAAGTCTTACCACTGCTTTGACATAATCCACGACCCATTCACCCAACAGCTGTTAATTAGCACCTGTACGACGGGGTGTTGTCAACAAGATGGGCTTTCTTCACAGCAAGCAAGGCCGTGCTAGAAATGCCATCCTACTGCTGTCAACCCAAGAAGACAGCAGGGACAAACAAGACGACTTCCTGACATCACACCAGGCCAACAGTGACATGCATGTAGTCATAAAGGCGTACATGCATGCACATGTACATGTATGTATACATGTATATCAATGTTTTACCGACATTACAGGGCATCAACTTAAGAATTTTTCTCCCACAGCAAGTTTTAAAATGGATGAAATGGCCCACCGAAGGTAATTCTAAGCCTGCTTATAGATAGCATTTTTTTATTTTTTTTAAAGGGACTTTTGCAGCAAATAAACATGACTAAAAAGATTATTATGCTGTATGTAGACATATTTCAAATGTGCAAATGTTAAATACTGGCAGATAATGTACACCAGGTGTATACATTTTGCCGTTGTTCAGGAGCTTTACAGACGCCACAAAAGTGCCATCAGTAATATGCTCTCTACTTATGGCAATTTATATCTCAACAACGACAATTGCTGTTAGTGCCGTCGTTAAGTTCGAGCCCTGCCTTACCATACAGAAATTGAGGGCAGTGATTAATTCATATTATCTCACCTTCATGTAAAATTCTTTAATCTCATTGGTTGTTTGCCATTGGACAAATCCCGTATACCCCTGTGGGCGGAGCCAAATTCTTTTATACCCCGTCTGTAATTTCAAACAGTTTCCAGCCACCCCAGTTAATGCTAAAGCAATAATTAGATTATAAATAAATAAAGTTTTTATTATTATTATTAATATCTATTTCAGACAATTTCGTATTACAAACATTTGAAGTTAAAAACTCGTTTATCGATGGAACTATTTTTCGTCACTGGCAAGTGGTTTCGTTCACGTCCGCGTGGTACGGCTCCGTTAATAAATTGTTAACAATTATTGTCTGGCGTTATGTTGATTATTTGGCTATATAGATTAATATGTCGGCAAGATAAATTCGTTGTAGAAGCATCTCTCGGGGTATATGGCTTTTTATGTACCCTCTGTGTTCTCTTTTAACCCCTCGCCTTCGGCTCGGGGTAAAAGAACACACAGAGGGTACATAAAAAGCCATATACCCTTCGTGATGCTTCTACAACTTATAATATTATGGGATCCATTTAAGATATTACCATACTGAGCATTGATATTTAATCCTTTTGTAGTAGTTTTTGTTTGTTTAGGGAAGCTAAAAATCACTCTCCTTAAGCTAGTCTTACGGGAGTGACGGTATCTGGCACCATTCCCCAAAAGACTGTCATATTATTATTTGCAATTTTAAAGACAAAATTAGTAAAGTGATAATACAATTTTTTTTCCCTTTTTGTTTTATGACACCACTAGAGCACATTAATTTATTACTTTATATATACATCATAAATGTAATATTATTATCATTTCTAACTAGCCTACTTTTAAGTTATTTACGTTGAAATAAAAGTTCCCAATTTTATATAAAATGTTACTAAATTTCCCAGTGATATAGAATAGATCTATTGATGTGAAAGTCTAATTTCATTTTAAATAAAACACTACATATATCATAATATATATAATAGTAATAACATTATAAGAAAGAAAGAAATGTTTTATTTAATGACACACTCAACACATTTTATTTACGGTTATATTGCGTCAGACATATGGTTAAGGACCACACAGATTTTGAGAGGAAACCCGCTGTTGCCACTACATGGGCACTCTTTCACTTAGCAGCAAGGGATCTTTTATTTGTGCTTCCCACAAGCAGGATAGCACAAACCATGGCCTTTGTTGAACCAGTTATGGATCACTGGTCGGTACAAGTGGTTTACACTTACCCATTGAGTCTTGTGGAGCACTCACTCAGGGTTTGGAGTCGGTATCTGGATTAAAAATCCCATGCCTCGACTGGGTTCCGAACCCAGTACCTACCGTAAGTTCTAATAGTGAAAAATACACTGGAACGTTTAAAAACAAGGGTCTGTCACTTTAAAAATGATAATGCCTGGTTTTTACATGGGATCAGTGATTAACAAAATTTACTAGCCATGATTACAAATTCACTAGCCCTACAGTAGTTAATGCAATTTGACTAAATAATAGTAATAAATAATCAGATATGTCACCTAAAGAGGGAGATAAAGCTTCAAAACACTAATATTGGGGGGTTGGGGTGTGGGCAGGATATACATATTTACAAAATAGATTTAACTGCAACATTTGACCCCCAAAAAATTCACTAGCCGTTGGACATGGCAATAGTAGTTATTTACTAGCCCAACATTGAACATCACTAATCATCGAAGTTGGGCTACCATAATTTAGATGCCCTGTGTCAGTGTTTGTACCAGCTGTCATACTGTCTAACACTATTAGAAGTAGTGTGTATACTAATAATTATATACGAGATGAGGTGATAACAGTCTGTGTGTAACATTACATTAATATTATTCTGCACCTTTCCCGGATACACGCTGACGTACATGAAGACATGAAGGGATGGTCTCACAGAGCGATCACCTCAGGTGCAGGCCATATGATTTATAATTTCATGGGAAACACTTTTTCAGTTCCATGCCTTGTGATCATGGGAACTCATTGGAAACTGTATATATATATTATTTTCGCTGAATAGTTGTACTCGATATAATATAGTGATTTCCCTAGAAATTTGGCAAGGCACGGTAGACCAAACAGTTTTGGGGCATTTTCACAATTTTTGGGGCACTTGTTTTTCATTAAAAATACACAAAAATTAATTGACATAAACATTAATGTAATTTATGTGCTTGCTTTTAATAAAGTAATGGCAAAAGATATAAAAAGCATATTTTATTAATTAATAATACCTTTTTGGGTGTTTTATAAAGGCAATTTCAGAATTAGTGAAAAAGGCTTGTTTAATCTCAGGGCAGCATGGCGCCCGTGCTGATTAAGGCAAGATGGTGCTAGACTATTGAGGCATGGTGCTACACAATGCTAAAACAAGTTAGGAAAAACACTATAATAATAATAATAATAATAATAATGAGAAAACGGAATTTTGGTTTCGTGATTTTACCAACATGGTTCCACTAAAACAGTGAACGACTATTAACTATCATTAGCAAATTTTGTACCCAATAATTTTATTAAACGAAATTAAGCGAATTAATATTTTAATGGCACTGCTATGTAGGGTCCGCTAGTGTTCACCTGTCCACTAGTGTAACAATGAACACTAGCGGTTGCAATGTTGACCGCTAGTGTAACAATATGAACACTAAAACCGTTAGTGTTCACAAAATTGACGCTAACACTAACGGTTGCAATGTTGACTGCTAGTGTAACAACGTGAACATTAACGGTTAACTATGTACAATGTTGACCGTTAGTGTTCACATAACTGGTTTTGATGTTGGACATTATTTTGATTTAGTCAATTTATATCAATGAAATGCGAAAGAAACATCACATCGTATTCAATATCGTACTGCAACAAATAATAAAAAAAAATTTAATTTCATTATCAAAACCTATTGTTGTACAAGAAAGAATTTAAGGGTGTTTTAGTCAATAGCCGATGATAAGATAAAAATCAATGTGCTCTAGTGGCGTCATTAAATAAAACAAACTTTACTTTTTCAAGGGTGTATAGTAGTCCTCTACCAGCCTAACCAGAGGGGATTACAGGTTTTGTCTCCAACATCTGTCAGTCTGTCCGTCGGCCTTTTCCTAGACTTTTATTTGCAATGCGTCAAGATATTGAGCTGGAAGTTTGTATATATCATGTGGAGTTACAGACACAGTTTGAGTTTCATGACAGAATTATGGTCCTTGAAGATAGAAGATATTAGAATATTTGTGAAAAGGACACACCAGCGTACTGTTTTTCCAGAGGCTGTTACATATAAGGCAAATCCCCCAAAAATTCTGTACGAAAGTAATAATATAGACACAGTGCAAGTATCTACTGGTTTTGAATCCAGTTATCTATCCAATACACAGACAAGAATATTCAATAATTAAATTAATTAATTGCTCTTCTAATCGTTGGCATTGTTACACTAATGGTTGATGTAGTAAAATTAGTCGACTGTGTTGACTGTTACTGTAACATTTTAAATTATTACACTAGCGGTCAACATTGCAACCGTTAGTGTTCATTGTTACACTAGTGGACAGGTGAACACTAGCGGACCCTACAACTGCTAAGATATGCATTTAAACTAGTACTCATTAAAAGTTAAATAAAAGCATTGATAAGCAAAGATAATATCTACCAGGCTTCAACGTGTTACTAGTAGTTACGAATCGGCTACCTTACTTTTGGTTTAACTAATATTTGTTCGTCACATACTGCCTTGTAAATCCATAAATACTGTTTTATAAATAGCTGTGTCTTTAAAGCCGTCTATATAAAGTCGAGTCATGAAAATAGAAGCATGTTTTCATCCTCCACTGGAGAAAATGACTTCTGACATGATTAAAATGACATTCATGATTGGAGAAGTCGTTATCGTGGAGGGACCCGTTATCAGGATAAGCACGAGATGACTGGAGCGAATCATAACACATATTATATAAATCAAACATTTAAAATAATTAATGTTTTAGTTTCAAACAGACAAGTAAAGATACATAGTGACTCAACAATCTCAATTTAATACATAAATAAAACCGGGCTCTAAATGGGACAGGACAACGATAGAAATAAGCAGAATTTTTCATTAGTCCAGTGATAGAAATAAGCAGAATTTTTCATTAGTCCAGCAATAGAATTAAGCAGAATTCCAAAGACAGAAATAAGCAGAATTTTATATTTGTCCACCGGACAAGTACATGGAGAAATATACTTGTCCAGCAATATTTTCACTTGTCCAATCAAATGTTTGGTTTTATTCAAGCTCAAGGAATGTATTTTTGATTGCTTGTCCGAGCAGGTTTTGACTTGTCAAGACAAACAGACAAGTGCTTATTTTGAACACTGATATTTGACTATAACTTAATTTGCTAAAAAAAACACCAAATTGTCTGGTTTTAACTTTACTTTAAATTATAAAGTTAACCTTTTCAAAATATAATGTTTCCTAGCACTAAAAATCCCACTGAGCCAATTGGGCTATTTCTCATTCTAGCCAGTGAAACAAGACCGGTATATCAAAAGCCCTGGTTTGTGCTATCCTGTCTATGGGATGGAGCATATAAAAGATCTCTTGCTACCAATGGGAACATGTAGCAGGTTTCCTCTCTAAGACTATATGTCAAAATTACCAAATGTTTGACATTAAAGAGCCGAAGATGTAATCATTAATAAATCAATGTGCTCTAGCAGTGGCGTTAAACAGAACCAAAACTCTAAGACTATATGTTAAAATTACCAGATGTACGTCTGACATCTAACAGCCAATAAATCAATCTGTTCTAGCAGCGGTGTTAAACAGAACCAAAACTCTAAGACTATATGTTAAAATTACCAGATGTACGTCTGACATCCAACAGCCAATAAATCAATCTGTTCTAGTGCTGTCATTGAACAAAACAAACACTTTTTTCTTTCTTTTTTTAAACCCCACAAACCCACAATGCACATTAATGTATTGTACCAGTACTTTTTTTTATTACACAAGACAATGCTAAACTACTACATAATATATATATATATATATATATATATATATATACTTTAAAATGTTCTATGTATTTATAAGCACTACATACCTTAAAACAACACACCTAAAAATAACAACACCTATACAAGTAGACTGCCAGAAACTTCAATAACGTTCGATATTATTAAGAAGTTAATTTGATCAACAGGATCTTGATGTGATGCCAGATGTCGAAGATCAGAAGTAATCAGATTTACGCACAGTTGACTGGCCGTCAACACACCCACATAAAAAAACACCAATCCACTGGTACGCACACCCTGTATACATGTTTAGGGCCCTGGCCTAATGGTGGCTGGCTTGCCTCAATTAGCAGAAACAAGAAACACACAAAATCAATGTTGTCACAGCTAAGTGCCACCAGACCACAACAGCTGGTTAACGATGGGAGAGAGAACAAAAAAATCTCAGCTCATTTAATGCCAAAGCAGTGTAACATTATATTAGAGAGTGGATGTGATTGTGGAGTATATATATGTATTAATGTTAATTAGTGTAATGGCGTTCACCATGGGAAGATTTTTTTTTATCTAGAACAAAATGAAAACAGGTATCTGTTATCTTGAAATGCCGTGATAAAGCACTCGATTGATGCACAGTCTGTCTAGGATCGATCCTCAATGGTGGGCCCATTGGGGTTTTCGCATTCTAGCCACCAATTCCGTGTTTTCACTACATCGTCCGGTCATTAATTTTCGAACATCATTAGTTTCCGAACGGCCATTTTGTTTGGGATTTCTCGCGATATAAATAGAGATGTGACGTCATCAAGGGTCGCAAGTTAACAGCCAGGCTATTTTCACTAGCCCTACAAAAATGCTTCGGGTAAAACTCCCATGGATAAGTATGACATCAATATCTTGTAATCTTATGTCATTTTGCCTTGTGACACTTTTTGTAAATGCATCATCATTAAAAGGTCACCAGTAACACACAAACGAAAAGTTCAGTACTCACGAGGAAGCGTCGTCTGCTTTGTTTACTATCTATACTAGCGGTCTACAATACCAAAGGGAGGGAACTGCTGTCAAATTTTTAAAAGTATGGAAGCCCATCCGGGCCATTTCTTATGTAGAATTCTGATGTATGCAGTTTGTAATGTTTTTAATATGTTTTTATTTTTGTGTTTTAGACTATTCCACGGCCAGAAAAATCAAGATAAAGATTATATTCGGATGAGACAGTGTCCAAGGCATATGTAGCTGTTGTGGAAGATAGCATGGGCATCCGGAAAGCTTCAAGAACAATTGATATTCCCGTTAGTACATTGCATGATCGATGCAGTTGGAAAGTTGATGCGGCCTGCCATAAATCCGGACCTGAACCATTCTTATCTACCCATGAAGAGGAAAAACTGGTGTCAAATGTACAGAGCATGGCAGCGTTCAGTTATGGCTACAGCAGATAAGATGTGCTGATCATTGCAACTGATCTTGCCATCTGTTTAGGGAAGAAGACAAGAGCCAATATGCCAGTGTCCTTAGGTTGGTTTCATGGTCTCATGAGGAGATACCCTGAGTTAAATGTACAGAAGCCGAGGTCCCTGGATATCCAGAGGGCCAAAGCAACATCCAAGGAAACAGTTTTGTGCTACTACTCCCACTTGGAAAAGATTTTGGATGACAACGACTTGAAGAACAGTCCTTAGCGTATATACAACATAGATGAAAAAGGACTAATCGAGAATCACAAGCCTCCAAACGTTGCCTCCAGTAAATCGGTACCAGTTGCAGTAACACTGCCGAGGTCGAGCACGACGACAGTGATCGGATGTGGCAATGCCATTGGACATGCCATCCCTCCATATTTCATTTTCAAAGGGAAGTGAATGCAAGACGAGCTAATGGAAGGTTGTTTGCCAGGAGCTAATGGAACTGTCAGTGATTCAGGCTGGTACAACAGTGAAACTTTCCAGAAGTATCTTATAGAGCACTTTGTCAAGTACTCTGTCCAGCCAACAGCAGAGAAACCAGTGTTGATCTTGTACGATGGTCACAAGTCTGCGTGAATGGGCGAGAGAGAGACACATCATCCTGTTTGTGCTTCCAGCACATACCTCGCATGTACTTCAACCAATGGATGTTGGTTGCTTTGGGCTGTTCGAGAAAATCTACTGCAACCTTAGACACACGTACATGCGTGAGCATTCAACAAAGGGCATCGAGAAGCATTGTATGTCGAATGGGTTGTCAGGCATACACAAGGGCAGTAACACAAGCCAATCTGCAGGCGTCTATCAGAAAGTACAGAATTTTCCCTTTCGACAGACATGCGGTAAACAAATCGGACTTTGTGCCAGCTCAGTTGTTCCAGTCTTCTGAAGATCAGGCAGTATTACCAGAAGAATCTAACAACACGAACAAAAGGAAATGATCAGAAGTCACCGATGTCACTTTGCCATTTTCTGCAACAGGATTCTTCTCGCAACTTGATGAGACTATGTTCAGCATTGCAAAGCCCACAAAGAAAAGAAAAGTGATGAGTGCTATTGTAGGTGGTAGAGCAATAACCAATGACAGTACCCCCGAAAAGATGAAGGACAAGAAAACAATAGCCAACATTTTTTTTTCTGTTTGCACATATCGAGTTTCTGTCTTTGTCAAGGCACGACTGGCATAAGCAATTAGCTGGCCATCTTGCATCAAGACAGTAACCCAGCCCTTTCTGGCTAGCAACCGGCCTCGGTGGCGTCGTGGTTAGGCCATCGGTCTACAGGCTGGTAGGTACTGGGTTCGGATCCCAGTCGAGGCATGGGATTTTTAATCCAGATACCAACTCCAAACCCTGAGTGAGTGCTCCGCAAGGCTCAATGGGTAGGTGTAAACCACTTGTCGTAAAAGAGTAGCCTATGTGGCGACAGTGGGTTTCCTCTAAAAAACAGTGTCAGAATGACCATATGTTTGATGTCCAATAGCCGATGATAAGATAAAAAATCAATGTGCTCTAGTGGTGTCATTAAATAAAACAAACTTTACTTTTTCTGGCTAGCATCACTGAATAGTAAGTTCACACTCAGGGTTATAGTACACCAGAACAGGAGCTTCAATTACAAGTTTCTGGACAGCTTTAAATTGAAGGCTTCGATCATCATGAGTAGGTGTCCATACCAGTTCCAAATCACATCAGCACGTGTCAGTTTTCTGGTAGGTTAAAGAACATCAGATAGCTTAGGCAAGAACTTTACCAGGTAGTTTACAAAATCACAGAGACGCTGGACATCTTCAACTTTTTCAGGTTTCTTCATCTTTAGGATAGCATCAACTTTCTCGGGATCAATCTTCTTTGGATTGCAGAGAGTTATTCTTGTCTTCCCTTTCGGCTGTAGAACTGTCTTGTTCCACATATGAAGTGACGTCTTGCACAAGATAAGAGTAGAAGTATCTTTAATATACTTTTCAGGAATGACATTCACAGATGCACCACAGTCAATCTGGAATGTGACAGGTTTCTCATTGATCAGGCCTTCACTGGTTACCTTGTGACCCAGAAAGGTTATTTCACTTTTTCGGATTTCAGCTTTATCTTTATTCAGCTTCATTCCCACAGATCGACATCTGTTGAGCAAAGCAGTGAGATTCTTGTCATGGTCTTCTGTAACAGATTCTAGGTCTTCGCCAGATCCATAGACAATGACATCATCAGACACACCAATCACCCCATCAAGACTTTGCAGTAAAGCATTCAGACATTTCTGGAAGAGTTCTGAGCTCACAGAGGTTCCAAAGGGCAGCCTTTTCCATCGATACCGACCAAATGGTGTCTGGAATGTAGTAAGAAGACTAGGTTTCTCGTTGATCAGCATCTTTGCTTTAATTATCTTCTGTTGCTTGTCTGTTACCGAGAGAAGTTGTTCAGAATCAGAATCAATCCGAACATTCTCTAGCAGATGGATATTCTTAAGTTCTCGCTTCATAGGACATTTCTCTGCGAAATGATTCTTCTTTTTACACATTTTGCACGTTTTTCCCCAAGCAGGGCAAAGTGATTTCTTAAAAGGATGAGTTTTCCCACAGAACTTGCATTTGGGCTTTAACTTTCCTCCTAATGAGTGACTTGTGATTGCATGGACAGACATTTCTTCACATCCAATGGATCGCAGTCTAAATGATGTAGCTTCAGCACATCGACAAATATCAATACATGTAGTGAGGTTTAGACCCGATTCTTGAAGCAGACATTTTCTTGTAGCATTGTCAGTAATACTAAGAATGATGTGGTCTCTCATTAGACTGTCTCTCATAAATTCACAAAAATTGCAAGTCTTTGACAGTGTGTGCAGTGCAGCAACATAGTCTTCAAGAGGTTCTGCAGTACTTTGGTTTCGACTGTTAAACATATAGCGTTCATATGTCTCATTAATATTTCCCATAAAATGAGCATCAAAACCATCAATAATATCTTGCAGTGTGTGTGGATCTGGAAGGCGAACTCCATTAACTACAGAGTAAAAGCTTCTGGTCCAATAGTGTGTGGGAATAAAGCACGTTGATATTCAGCTGTTTGACTATCTAGCTTTACAATAGTATAGTTCTGCCACATCTGTTTAACAAATTTCCACTCATCACCACCTCGTTTAACGTTCAATGGCGGACACTGATTAACTCTCGCAGGTAAATGTGGACCCACTCAGTCTTCTATACTTTTTTTTCTTTTACGTTCAGTGAGTAATGTTTCTCAAATTTTTCACTGAAAATACAGTTCGTAGTAGGGCAGTACTACTTATGAATGCAGGAATAATAATATATGTAATGTTATTAGTACAGATCTTGCTTTTTAAGGTGTGCGGGTGCGATCGCGCTCGTAATTTCAATCTGGCGAGTGTTACACTTAACAAACGGCGCACATAAAGTAATTTTGTATATTGATTGCCACTATTTACCGTATGTAGCTGATAGAAAGATCCAGTTAATAAACCAGAAAAAAATGTTACGAGAATGGCAGTATCCATGCAAGATTTTAATATATGACTGGTACTTATCTTTGCTATACAAATCAGAAAACACAGTTTAATAGACATCTTCGAAGACGTACCAATCCGATCAAAATTCTTTGCCTATTTAATTTATTATTAATTAGAAACAGTCCACTTTTGTAAGGTAACAGATCACAACGTCTGATAAGGATAACTCATTTATACTGTTCATATCTAGTAATTTTGAAATTTACATCCAAAAATTAAATAGTGGGCCTTTAAAATTTTGAGCATGTTTGGAAACTTGCTTTTGACAATTTTGCATCTCTATAGTGGGCCTTTAATATAATTAATGTGCATCTTAAAAAATTCTACTACTCATTAAATTTGGACGCTAGATTAGATCGGGCGGTCAAAAAAAAATTAACAAAAAGAGAAATGGGATTGAATTAAATAGTGGCTTCTGTAGCCTACACAAATTAATTTGTTACGGAATCAGCAAAGTCGTTAAAATTGTCTCAATTAGTTCATAACTGTTACTAAGTGTTAGCCTACAAAGCTTACGTAAGGTCCCGAAAATGGCAATCGTGTAATTTTATACTTTCTTTAAAAAATTAAAAAATTAGACGGAATAATAAAAAGAAGGAAAAGAAATGATAATATTAGGTATGTAGGAATAAGCATAGGTATTTTTTTACGTCTATTATTTTTCTTTTTTATCTTTAAGAAAAAATCAAATAAAACTTCATTTAAATATTTGTATTTCAGCCAGAGGTTAATGAATGTGCATATGTTATTTAGATATGTACATATGTACACACTATAGTAACAGTAATCAATGATCATTTCCAACTATTTAATTTTTGTTTTCGTTTGTTAGAAAGTCACAGACCATGTGACTGGAACATGATTTGATGCTCAGTAGTCTGTGGCAAATACCATGTGAATGTCAATGTCCCAACACTATCAAATGAAGTAATTGTAGGCCCATGTTTCACGAGTTATAATTTTTGTTAAATGTTTTAATAATATGAGTCAGTAGTGCACACCTGATATGCTTGGGTCATAGTTCATGAACCACCTCCTCGGAACCAGTGTTTTTTTCCCATCCCAACTATCCTAATAATGTTCGTTGTACATAATAATCAAATTCAAGACAATTTGATTCCTATATATATGTTTAGCTGCACGTTCATCAAACCATCTAACACTGAAAAGGTATATATATAATTGTGTGCATCAAATTATCTGAATAGTACATATTGTAATTAAAAAATCAAATAGTCTGCATCAGTGTATACATGTCATAATTATATTTCTGTAGTACTACTCCTGAAATTTTTTATAAACTGTAACTCCATTCCTGAAAGGGCAAAGAATCCGACTCCACTAATGAACCAAACATAAAATTAGAAGAAAACAATATTGGTTTATTAATTGGTTCATTTTTGCAACATATGTCTCTACATTTACATGTACCAATTACTATTGTCTGAACCAAACTGTTAACAACTACAAAAAATTACTCTCCTACCTTTAATTGCCGTTAGATTTCCTCCAAAGTTTGTCTAGACACAAATCGCAAAAAAAACCACTACAAATTCCATACACGAGACTGCAACGATGTTGCCGATATCGTCTTTGCTGAGATTGTACAGGGAAAAATACATGCAGTTTTCTGCCGTCAGCCATCATGCAGCCATGTTGCTTGTTTATGGAATACTCTTCAAGAGGGGTGAAAGCCTCCAAAGTATGTGACACAATTAATATAAAATCAATTATCTCTAGTGGTATCATCAAAAAAAATATAATAATAATAAAAAAATATGATGTCATCACGTTTGCTTTTATATCATAACATGTTATGACGTTGTTAGATTAAGTCCTATCCTTTCACCCCTCTTGAAGAATATTCCATAAAAAGTCAAAATGGCAGCTGGCACAAAATTACACGCTTTTTGCCCTATGCGCTCTCAGCTAAGACGATTTAGGTGACATAGTTATCATCTGGTATGTGGAATCTGTCATTGTAATGGTTTTTCAAGATTTCTGTCTGGACAAACTTTGAAGGAAATCTAACGGCAATTAAAGGTAGGAGAGTAATTTTTCGTAGTTGTTAACAATTTGGTTCGCACAATAAATGCTTGATTTTCACTCACCATAGCATTTTGACGGGTACAAGTGTTTTGAGGTGTGCAATTTTTCACTTGTCTTTGTTTTTCAAAAGGCAAGGACTGTAGTAGCAACACTGTCAAACACTTCATTTTCTCCACTTAAGAATTTAAGCAGACTATCGCCACACACAGTGACACATAACCAAAATGGCGTACTACGATTAAAAAGTTCCAATGCGGAAACCACGAAAGTGTGTGAAATGTATGTGCAGAGAGTACTCACAGACACGGGAGAATCGTACACAATAAAGCTGTGGAAGAACTTTCACCCCTGCCACCATGTTTAAGACTTTCACCCCTGCCACCATGTTTAAGACTTTCACCCCTGCCACCATGTTTAAGACTTTCACCACTGCCACCATGTTTAAGACTTTCACCACTGCCACCATGTTTAAGGTCCTTTGAACTTTAAAGAATAAAGAAGACGATCAAAAGTTATCAACCTTTACTGCACACTAGTGGAAAATCAACAAGACCGGAAGTACGTCATAGACGTGTATTACCAATTATGGTAGACCGAACGTATCATAACAGGTACGAAATGACCATGGTATGAAGTGATTAACAACTACCCTAAGTTGGCCTAACCCGATCCCTAATTTAGTAATTAAAACTACCGTAACCATTGAAATTTGAAGGGGGTACGGGTAGAACTCATGCCTTCGTGTACTGAAGTATTTCTGATTCAGGGTATAGCGTCGCAAAGAATGCTTCGGTTGATCCATGAATATGAAACGGAAATGGAAACCCAAAATAAAAATAATAAAAATACAATTTCATGTTTACAGGATTATGGATACGCCCATAAAAATGGCCATATTCTTTTAACATACTTACGTATCGCTTGTCACATACTTAGGTGGGAAGAATGATCTCCATAATATTACCGTTACATAAGAAAATAATCACGTCATACTTCGAATAAGAAGAATAAACGAAATTTAATTTTTACATTTCGTCGTTGCTATCAGAGAAGGCAAAACCGGAACTGATGTCATAAAAACTATTGTCTATTGGTCATCAAATTTAACCTCGTACATTTCCGACATTTCACCGAAATATTCCGACATTTAACGAAATGCGACTTTGGCTGTGTTCCCGAAGCCATCGTTATTACTATTATCCTGTTCAATTATTTAGACCCAAAGTTTTTTGCAAATGTTACGTTTATTTCCTATTCGATATTTGTTTTCTTTGCATTTACATGAAAACAAACCCAATCCCCGACAGGTTTTATATACAAATCATCATATAAAATGCACGAAGTTGACTTAATTCCACTTTTTAAAAATCTCTGTGTCGTTTGAATGCACGTTATTTCTCCTATAAATAACTACGGTCATTTGCATATCAAAACATTGGGATCTGAGGCTACGTGAAGGCCATTATAGCTTGTTTCACTAAATCAAGGTTATTATTGTTTTGCAGTGTGTAACAGCAATGTCTAATCTTTCCGTTAAACATAGATGTAAACAAACAGAACATGTAACCCTTTCTTGTAGGTGCATTATATTTAATAAATTTATATTTTTATTTTATTATATCAATTATATATTAGCATACCATACCTAACCTAACACAACTGAGGTGTAGCACAGTAATAAACACAAATCACCTCACACACCGCAGGAATGTGCTTTCCAAATTTATAAATTAATTTAATGCAGGGCCGGACCCAGAAGACCGGGGGGGGGGGGGGATAAAATGTAAAAGGCCACCAACATATATATATATATATATATATATATATATATATATATATATATATTATTTAGGGTGGTGCTAGGGGCTGGGGTTTGGGGGTGGGGTGTTACATTTGTAATGCGAAAAACCAAAGGGCTATTGTTCGGACTCGTATGGGTTCAACCACTTTTTCATCCCGCAGTCACAGCCCTGAATGTTCAAAATACGACAGCATTGCTTGGTCAATAACATCATTATTTCGATCTATGACTGCACGTGCTATTGTAGCAATGTGTAAACCACGTAAAATACAAGTTAGGTAGGGTATATAAATTCATTGAAAATGTAGTAGTCGACATTCTTGTTATTGGTATTTGAGGAAAAAGATGGGTAAATCGAAAAACACTTCAGTTGATGTAAAATTGTGTATTAAGAACGTTTTCGATTATTTTGAAGATGAATATCAGCGCGGTAGACCTAGGTATGCTTCTTATCGAATTGTCGATCGAGTTGCCGCTGCACTTAAAGTTTCGGTTTCAACAGTAAAAAGAACTATGAAAAATCTAAGCTCTACGAATCCAAGCACAGAAATCACTGTTAAAAAAACGCGACCGAAAACTCATCGATTTATTTGATAAAGATGTTATTAGACGACGAGTATACAGATTTCATAGAGAGGGCGAATTACCTACATTACATAAGATTAACGTGGCTTTAAGGGAGGAATGTGGAATCAACATATCCATATCAACTTTACGAAGAACACTTCATGACCTCGATTTTAAATACCAACATATGTCTACAAACGGAAAAGTGATTTTTGAGGACGCCAATATATCAGACAGGAGACTGTCCTATCTCCATGAAATATCCAGTTTACGAGAACAGGGGTATTTAATAGTGTATCAAGATGAGACCTGGGTGAATGTCAACCACACAACATCCCACCACTGGACAGATATCCACCCGGGCACAAGTACCGCCAATCACCTGCCGAAATCAGACGCTGCTGATCGAGTTCCTAAACTCTGTTCGGTGACTGGGAAGGGAAAAAGACTGATTATTTGTCATGCTGGCTGTGATAAATATGGATTGATAGATGGCTGTGAATTGATCTCTGAGGCTAAAAAAACCCCAGACGGAGACTATCATGGTGAGATGAATAAAGTAAAGTTTGTTTTATTTAACGACGCCACTAGAGCACATTGATTTTTTATCTTATCATCGGCTATTGGACGTCAAACATATGGTCATTCTGACACTGTTTTAAGAGGAAACCCGCTGTCGCCACATAGGCTACTCTTTTTACGACAGGCAGCAAGGGATCTTTTATTTGCGCTTCCCACAGGCAGGATAGCACAAACCATGGCCTTTGTTGAACCAGTTATGGATCACTGGTCGGTGCAAGTGGTTTACACCTACCCATTGAGCCTTGCGGAGCACTCACTCAGGGTTTGGAGTCGGTATCTGGATTAAAAATCCCATGCCTCGACTGGGATCCGAACCCAGTACCTACCAGCCTGTAGACCGATGGCCTGCCACGACGCCACCGAGGCCGGTAGGTGAGATGAATAATGACAATTTCATCAAATGGTTTGAAGAACCTTCTGTTATCGTCATGGATAACGCAAGCTACCACAACAAATTAACTGAGATTACACGAAGTCCTGCACTAAACGCTAAAAAGGAAGAAATTCAGTCGTGGCTACGAAACAAAAATATACCTTTTGAGAGTAACATGACAAAGCCAGTTCTTTATGAACTTGTGAAAAGTAACAAATGTGCAAAGCAATTTGTTACTGATGATATTGCTGAACGCCATGGGCACTTGTGTCTAAGACTGCCGCCAAGACATTCTGAACTCAATCCGATAGAACTGATCTGGAGTCAAGTCAAAGGGCACATAGCTCGTCATAATGATGGTAAAATTACCACGGTGCGGAGAGAACTTGCACATGCATTGAACTCTGTCACACCTACACACTTCTCTGACGCAGTTAAACATGTAATAAAGATCGAAGAAGATTTTAGAAAACAAAATAGTTTTATAAGAAATAAAATACCCCCTGTGATAGTCCCCCTTAACGAAGATAGTGATGAAGAAATGAGTTCGTCGACTGATTAAGTTATTTCTCCATACCCATCAGGAGTATTACTTTAATGTATGAATGAACTCTTTAACACCAAAAACAATTTATTTCCATATCATTCACTATCAAACAACCTAAGAACCTATAAACTAATCGACTAGAAATGCATATAGACTACACATACATACGAGAGAAATGTTTATTTAACGACACACTCAACGCATTTGATATACGTTTATGTGGCGTCAGACAAAACGGTTAAGGAGCATTATGACCGTGAGAAAGAAACTCGCTACCGCCACATGGGCCACTGTTTCTGATAAGCAATTTTGATAAGCAATAAGGGACGTTTTATATGCACCATCCCATAGACAGGATAGCACATACCACAGCCTTTATACATCAGTTGTGGTGCACAGGCTGGAACTAGACACAACCCAATGGGTCCACCATGTGGGATCGATCAGTCGACCTACCATGAGCGAACGCTTTACCTCTGAGCTACGTCCCGCTCCATATACAAAAGAAGCCTTAAGTGGGGCTGGGGTTGTGCAGAGGGTCACACCTCCACCAATCGCATGCATACCATATTCTTCTCTCTCTCTCTCCCTATAACCATATAACCATAGATTAAAATATGTTGAGTGCGTCGTTACATAAATGACGTCTCTCTCTCTCTCTCTCTCTCTCTCTCTCTCTCTCTCTCTCTCTCTCTCTCTCTCTCTCTCTCTCTCTCTCTCTCTCTCTCTCTCTCTCTCCCTTCAGCGCGCGCGCTTGTGTATTCCATAATATAATTATAATATTTGATACATATTTTTTTTTTTCAAACTGAGGCTTTGTCACTTGAACTCCCCACCTGAATCCGCGCCTGCTTCATGTTTACAGATATTTTCTTAAATATAGATCATACTACGATTTGTGCGGATAGGACGATAGAACCGAACATTAGTTTGAAACGCACTATAGAATGATGGTTTTGATATGCAAATGACCGTAGTTATTTATAGGAGAAATAACGTGCATTCAAACGACACAGAGATTTTTAAAAAGTGGAATTAAATCAACTTCGTGCATTTTATATGATGATTTGTATATAACACCTGTCGGGGTTTGGGTTTGTTTTCATTAAATGCAAAGAAAACAAATATCGAATAGGAAATAAACGTAACATTTGCAAAACACTTTGGGTCTAAATAATTGAACAGGATAATAGTAGCGACATAGTTAGCGTGTCATGTTCTCGAAGATGTCTTAATGAAAGTCGTTAGCCTCCGGTACCACTATATTAACAAGAGGTCCAACCCTGCCGTTAATCGTGTCGTTTAATGCATGTCTGTCGTAATAAAGCATGGACTGATCCAGGAAATATTTTTATGTGGATCAAGAACAAAATGGCACCTGAAAAAACTTTTTTTTTTCTTTTTTTCCTTTTTTTATGGGCGTCTGCATATATTGTTCCAGGTGGGAGGGTGAGTGAGACTAAGTCATGTTGGCACATAATAAAGTATAGGTATTGCCAGATAGGTCTATATGCAGGCACGGAAAATTAACGTTTGATTAATTGAAATCCATGTCGCAAAACCCCTGGAAAAGTTTGAAAACGTTATAAAATGCATTTTCCTACATTCTATAAGTACAAATCATCACTACAAATGTTGATTATTGCAACACTACGGACACTCATGTATATTATTTATAAGTAATAGCGATATAGGAGAGCATTTTGTTTTGTTAATAACATTAGAATTAAATATAATTGAATAAATATTATTTTTAATAGATCAGTGTTGAATATTTAGGCCTACCATCCGTTAAATGTGACATATTAGTACGTAAAACATAATTTTAACTGGACCACAAATTGAGATACACATGCGAGACAGGTTTGTGGTGAATATTTTACAAATTATATATGAGATTTTCTGGTATATAGAACACAAAATGCTGTAACTGACTGAAAAAGGACTCTTCTGGGCACAAACATGTTAGAAATGTTTATCTTTATTACTCTTATGTACATCAGAATATACTAATACTAAAACAATTATTTACACTGGCGTAGGAAGCGGGGGGGGGGGGGGGGGGGGGCAACGTGGGCACTTTTCAGATATTTTGCTTTATATTTGCTTTATAACAGTGTAAAAGTGTGTAAATATAAAAGTATCCCCCCCCCCCCCCACCCCACACACACTTTTTGACACCTTCCTACGCTCGTGATTTATATAGCCGTCGGAAGCAGGGGGCCAGGAAGCAGTAGCTGGAGGGGCCGACCCCCTCCACAGTTGCAAGGCGATCTTGTATTATACTCCGACATTATCTTTGTAGTTATATGTATGCATGTTGTGTGTGTGTGTGTGTGTGTGTGTGTGCGCGTGTGTGCGCGCGTGTGCGCGGGCGCGCGCGCGCGTGTGTGTGTGTGTGTGTGTGTGTGTGAATATATATATATATATATATATATATATATATATATATATATACATATATATATATATATATCACACACACACACACATATATATACGCACACACACACACACACACACACACATATATATATATATATGGGTCATTTTCCCTATAGTAGTACCTTTGTAAAAACTGTTTTTAAAGTATGACGCTTTATAATCATGTCTCATCTCTGAGCTCAGGTGAATATATTTAAAATTCACGCTGTGATCTTTACATAGGATTTTATTATTTGTGTCAATTTTTGTCCGTAACAGGGTCTGATAAGTTGGTCAACACCGTAACAAAATTGATGAATAAGTAATTAAAGACAATGAACCAACATTATACAAAACATTTTCTTTGAGTTTTGTCTTACGGGAGATTTTGTTTTATACTGTATCTTTGAATGATTCCAATGGTCCAAGGTGTATGAATGCATGCGTATTCTTACAAATCCATCCCGTATTCGGAATTGATACCAAATATCCGGAATTAAAAAAAAAAAAAATCACTATAATTTTTTTTATAAAAGCAACCGTTTCCTATTACATTCGACATTCCAGAAATTACATATTTATATTTCTTATTTTAACGGAAACTCGGTATTGTCTACAGAGTAATGTACCATTACTAAGGTATATGCTAGAGGAACTCGCATTTTGGTTTAGAAAACTTTCAAAGGTACTTTAACAAAAGGTACGGACAACCAATAAACGAGGGGTAGCGTAGTAATATGAAAATCTGCTCTTGGAGCAAGTGTTCAGCTGAACGCCACGTTTCCTTTTACTGAGGGGGTTGAGGCGAGGTCTTAATCTCGTGATGTTCATTGTGACATATTGCACACACACGTGGCCAGAACATTGTATACCTGCGATTGGTGGAGGCGTGGCCCTCTGCCCAACCCCACAACCACATCTGGCTTCGTATATAGTTGTGTTAGGTTAGGTACGATATGTAAATATATAATTTATAAAATAAAGTCAAATAATGTATTGGCAAAATTGATTCAATATACTGCATATAAATGGAATGGTTACATGCATTTTTTACGTATATGTTTAAAGAAAAGGTTAGACAAAGCTGGTACACATTTTACATTCCAAAACATGCATAACCTTAATTCCATGAAACAAGCTATAATGGCCTTCACATAGTCTCGTATCCTAATCTTTTGTTATGCAAACAGCCGTAGTTATTTATAGGTGAATGAACCTGCATTCAAAACATACAGAGAATTTTGTAAAATGGAAATAAGTCAACTTCATGCATTTTAGATGATGAATTGTATATAAAACCTGTCGGGGTTTGGGTTTGTTTTCATGCAAATGTAAAGAACACAAGGATTGAATAGGAATTAAACGTAACATTTGCAAAAAATTTTAGTGTCTAAACAACTGAACAGGACTATAATATCTTCTGACGCCTATATGTTAGGCCAAAACAATAACTTTTATTAAAGTGTCAAATTCACTTTTCAATATTTGTTTTCAAACTAGCCACTATACATAGTATTATATGGATAGATTTAATTGATAGTTCTAAGTTACACGAAATCACCCAAACAGCAGCATTCTTTGAAAATAATCTGATTAACTGAATTAAACACATTTCGCTTTCAAATTCTGAATGAAAATATTTTGATAAATATTTTAATAGTGTTAGCTTCTTCACACATGGTAAACAAATTGGTTTTGCAATATATGAATATCCATGACATATAAATACTACTTACTGACATATAAATGACATATAAATGACTACGTACTATGACATATAAATATGTGAAGACCAATTCTTAATTACTAGAATTTGTAAAGTTTGTGTGTGTCAAAGCTGGCTCACACTTTCATTCACCTTTCTCATCTATCACCATTTGCACTATCATTCTCATTATCGTAATATAAAAACTTTCCGAATTTCTCCAACGATTTCAATCTGTTTCGATTCTTTCTGTCAGCTTCCTCCGACTCTGTCTTCTGAGCTGTCCACACCATCGCCTACCTGTTTCAACTATCTCCACGGGTGCAGTCACTGTGTATTTCGCTGCACCCGCCTGACATCCTCGTCCTCAGCCGTTAATAAAGCTGGACTGACCCGCGGCACTATTAACTAATGACCACTGGTAGTAGAGGTGTATAGTATGCGGTTACAAGTACCTCTTAACAATGCCAGCATTAACTACTGAACACTCCCCCAAGTGGTCACACTAAGCCCACAGCTAAAAGCTGATGGGGAATGGCAGCTAGGTGTGTGGCACAGATAGTCACAAGAGACAAAGACCTATGGCGGTTGGAAAGACAAGGACTAGGATGTGGAGGTGAACATCGAAAAAAGTTGAAAGATAGGAGGAGTTGCCAGATTGGGAAGAAATGAAACGGAATTCAAAGGAGAGAAAGAAAAGGGGGCAGTGGGATAAAAACAAACGAACACAAACATTACTAGTTTTATGTAGGGGCCTACATTTTGCATAACTTATGATAAAATGATAAACCTTGCAGTCAATCATGATTTTGTTGTTTTATTTCGTGAGAAGAAAAAACAACCTGGCACAATTATATGGTACCAATTATTATGGATAGCCTTAGGATACATGTTTGTTAGGTTTCACGCCACCATCCGGCATTCGCTTGCATACTGATTGTTTTTCTTTAGAAAATACAATACATATGACTAACACAGGCACAAAATATATAACCGCCGGTACGCTAGAAAAATATCGAGCGATCACGATACGTATTGTTCATATTTTATATTGCGGTATAGGTAGACCGAATATTTCTGTCTCTGTCAAGCTTTATTTCAAAATAATATTTTTGTGTGCAATTTAGAAATCAATTGCCTCAGAAATAAATAATTTGTAGTAAATTCCAAAGTATGAAAACAAGCGTTCCCAGAGGGAAGGATTATAGATGTAGGCTATACTTGTGTGTACATATGCATTGTTTGTTGGCTTTTGCTTGTTTTATTCATAATTTTAGAATTACACACAAAAAAAAAAAAATATATCTTCCGGTAATCGAGCACCTATCTGTGATAGGGAACTAATTAAATAGTTCGCAAACGTTAGCGTCGCTCACTGTTGCTGAACGCGGGCTGAATATATAA
Source organism: Gigantopelta aegis (assembly GCF_016097555.1). Lineage (NCBI taxonomy): Eukaryota > Metazoa > Mollusca > Gastropoda > Neomphalida > Peltospiridae > Gigantopelta > Gigantopelta aegis. The sequence goes on along the minus strand of NC_054705.1, from coordinate 33,513,757 downwards.
ATGTCTATCACGTGACACATGTTTCAAAATGGATGCTGAAACTAATTTAGAGAAGTAAATGTGTTTTGAAAGTTGAAACACTTACAAGATAATTATTTACGAAGTACACTTCCACACAAACATTTTACTTAAAGGTTCTACAAAGGCAATTTTTGTAGACATTTGCTATTTTAATATGGGTCACATAAAATATTAAAAAACTTTAATTTAAAAATTCAGAAGTAGCCTTGCAATAAATTGAATTATCCTCGTCGGTGGGTCCCATTGGGCTATTTCTCGTTACAGCCAGTGCACCACGGCTGGTATATTAAAGGCGTTGGTATGTGTTTTCCTGTCTCAGTGTCTGTGGTATAATGCATATAAAAGATCCCTTCCTACTAATGAAAATTGTTTCACCCATAAGACTACATGTCAAAACTATGACATTATATGATTATTAATAAATCAAACTTCAAAGTGCTCAACTCGACAACTGGTGTCGTTAAACAAACAAAACCCCCCAACAAAGACCACCTTTGTTGTTGTTACATATGTGTGTTATAATGATGTGGAAATCATTTATAAGTACTGTAAAATAAGTTAAAGCCTAAATCTGAGATTTCAAAATGAGTTTTAATGGCTCAATAGGGAAATGTTTTATTTAACAACACACTCAACACATTTTATTTACAGTTATATGGTTAAGGACCACACAGATATTGAGAGAGGAAACCTGTGTGCTACTCTTTTCGATTAGCAGCAAAGGATCTTTTATATGCACCATCCCACAGGCAGGATAACACATACCACGGTCTTTGATATACCAGTTGTGGTACACTGGCTGGAGCGAGAAATAGCCCAATGGGCCCACTGATGGGGATCGAACCCAGCCCGACCGCACATCAAGCGAACACTTACCACTGGGCTACGTCCAGCCCCGGCTCAATAGGGATGCACGTAAGACCACTTTACTGATTTCTTCCTGACCAAGCCAGCGCACCACAAGTGGTACCGGTATATCAAAGGCTGTGGTATGTGCCATCCTGTCTGTGGGATGGTGCATATAAAAGATCCCATGCTACATTATGATGAATGTAGTCGGTTTCCTCTCATGACTGTCAGAATTGCCAAATGTTTGAAACCTAATAGCCGATGATTAATTAATCAATGTGCTCTGGTGGTGTTGTTAAACAAAACAAACTGTTTTTTAAAACACTGTTTTGGTTGATGTGTGTCTGGGACAGTGTGCTTCAACATTAATTCTAGTTCAGTCACTGTTTTGGTTGATGTGTGTCTGGGACAGTGTGCTTCAACATTAATTCTAGTTCAGTCAACGGGCAGAAAGGTCTAGAAAGTTGTGCTAGAAAAACCGTCTAGCACACCTGCCTACATGTATGGTAATAGGGCCTCCACAAGTCCAAAATATTGGACTAGAGTACTCGAGGGTCAAACTCGACCGGGACCCGAGTTTCAGGGCGGAACATACATTGTAGCCCAGTGGTAAAGCATTCGCTTGATATGCGGTCAGTCTGGGATCGATCCCTGTCGGTGGGCCGATTGGGCTATTTCTCGCTACAGCCAGTGCACCACGACTGGTATATATCAAAGACTGTGGTATGTGTTATCCTGTCTGTGGCATGGTGCATATAAAAGATCCCTTGCTGCTAATCGAATAGAGTAGCCCATGAAGTCGTGAAAGCAGGTTTCCTCTCTCAATATTTGTGTGGTTCTTAATCATATGTCTGACGCCATATAACCATAAATAAAATGTGTTGAGTGCGTTGTTAAATCAAACATTTCCTTCCTTAATTCCGGACCCGAGTTCCCGCCATTTACTCTAGTAAAATAACATTATGCTTATTAATTCCAGCGCTGAACATGGATACAAAATGTGTTTTTTTTTTTTTTTTTTTTTTAATTTTAAATTGTCCCCAGAATATAAAATATGGCAGTGTCAGGGTTGGGGTGCCCTGAGCTCACTGTCTCATAATATTTTTTAAATTACATATGGTATACACAGTTTTATATACATACATATAAATGGCAAAATATATACACACGAATAGATATAATCCACTCACTTTATGTACCGGAATATTGTTGTTGTTGATATTTTGTTTGTTTTTTGTTGTTGATTTTTTTTTTTATGGATACCAAATGATGCCATTGTATTGCATTCCACATATTGGAGTTTTGTTTTCCCTCGATGTCTCATAGCCCTATCACATAACTGGCAACAAGCATATGGCAAAATGATGTAAAAAAATTAAAATTAAATGAGAGTGCTCTTCCTTGCATGGGTAGTCTTGCTAGAGTACCGGTACTCGTGGAGACCCTACAGCGCAGGGCTTGAAATAGGAAGTAAAATGTAGCCTGCTGTTAATTTGTGTAAGTAGCAGACCAAAAGAAATATGGCCTGCTAATAAAAAATGTGGCCTGCTGGAAATAAAGACCATACAGGATGAGGGGAGGGTTTGGAACAGTGTTGGAACATTAGAATCTCTGAGATGTATTTTAGAGATATTATCCAGTGTTCGAGATTAAAACTTTTGGTCAGTATCCCAGTTGGATACTAACATTTCAAAATCTGGTATCCCACCTGAGAATTGAGTATCCCACTTAAACTAAATTCATAAATTACATCGTCACAAACTTGGACGACACTGTTCTCATTCCCAGTCTACTCCTACGCCGCAATCGAAATCACAGAATTCGTGAAATTCACAATCAAACGGAAATCGGCAAAAAGATATGCTGCATCTATTTTTGAGTAATAATGACATAAATTAATATTTAGCAGTAATCTATAAGTGTTTTTGACATTACTAATGATAAACCTACCTGTATCAATTTTCTGCAGATGTGGAATCAATATCTGAAATAAAATTTGAAGGGATGACACATCCGACAAAAACAATAGCGACGTGGCAGTTCCCAGTCTATTGCTTTTTTTCACCGTTCATTGTAATTGTTAAATGGGGGGTGGGGGCGTGGGGGGCAGGATGTAGCTCAGTGGTACAGTGCTCGCCTGATGTGCAATTGATCCTATCTAGGATTGATTCCGGTCGGTGGGCCCATTGGGCTATTTCTCATTCCAGCCAATGCTCCACAACGGCTATATCAAAGGCCATGGTATGTACTATCCTGTCTGTGGGATGGTACATATAAAAGATCCCTTGCTACTATAAATGGAAATGTAGCAGGTTTCCTTTCTAGGTTCCATTAGACCAAATCAATTCCTATTGCCGGTAATGTTAACGTTTACTAATAAAACTGATATAAGCAGCGTTTCTGTTTTAACTGAATATAATATTTATATCTTATGCATTACTACAATCTGTAATGTAACACATCATTTACATAGTAATATTGGAAAATATAGCTTTACAAGTGTGGTAATAGTGGAAGATAATACTAACACACTCCTAGGTAGATTAACAAATGTGTCAAAATTGCTCTTGTACTTGGTATATACTTCAAATACCCTTTACTATAGAAAACTCACTGAATATATGGACAAGATTTAATGAACTGACCTAAAGCTATCATTACCAAGCTTATATTTGTGTACAAATGAAGAAGAGAATGCAAAATGGCTACACAGAACCCACTTCTGTAGATTTTAATGTTTTTGCCAAACTCACAAAAACAATTGTAAAAACTCCCATATTTGCCTAAAACATAATTCACCAACCTAAAAAGTATGTTAAAATTACAGCAGAAATCAGGTTATTTAAATACAGTCATTCCAGAGCCAATTGCATTCAAATACACATTGTTAATGGAGATCTAAACGCTTAACCTAATATCAGCTAACATTATTTTTTAACTAAAAATGAATTATTACTAACAGCTTATTTCATCTTGCCTAGACTTATTATCCTAAATAAGATTAGTGTTATATGACATGTCCATCACCTTGGATAAATAAGCTTTAAAATATTTTAAGTAAAAAATATGGGCCAAAATCTCCAATTGGTCAGCACAGACTTTTTTTCAAACTCTATTCTCAGCAGTGCACAGTGAATTAATGCCAAGGTCAAGGTCATTATGAACTCCCATGCCAGAGTTTAACCTAATTAAGCAATTATGACTGTCAAATAACAGTAAATGGCACACAATATAAAATAATGATAATATAGTGAATATATGCTATAGGTTCCATTAGACCAAATCAATTCCTATTGCCGGTAATGTTAACGTTTACTAATAAAACTGATATAAGCAGCGTTTCAACACACCCAGGAAGTACAGCAATAGAAAGTGTGGCACCTCACATCTAATCTAGCTGCAAGAAAATGGGGGGTCACATATCATTTAAGAGATTTAATTTATGTTTTTAATAGCAACCGTCATTTTTGCTGAAAATTGCAGTTCCATTTTTGGGGGTACCCCGCATTAGTTTCAACCTCTGGTATATACTGCATAACAACTGTATAACAAATAAAAGTGTATTTATTTATTGTCAATGGATAATAGTATTAGCACAAATAATCAATGTCACATATTACTACCAATCACACCCACAGCTGCTTTTACTCCGTAAATATTTGACGGTGCATGTCGAACCTTGACACGGTACTCTCTTCTTTGGTACTATGCAACCTATAAGACTATATATATGTCAAAATTACCAAATGTTTTACATCCAATAGCCGATGATTAATAAATTAATGTGCTCTTGTGGTGTTGTTAAACAAAACGTTTTTTTTTTTTTTTGATGCCTGGTTTTAATGTGTGTTTTTTCTTCTTTTTTTGCATTTCATCCAGATCGTAAAAAAACAAATCTCCGATTATCTTCAGCTTGGATGTGAATGGAAGATGTCATGCGGGGATGGAAGAGATCTCTCCTCTGTGGACGCAAATACCAGACACTGACGATCATTCTCGTCATTGTCATCATCTTTTACTGGTTCCAGTTTTCCTCTCATAAAAAGATAAATGGCTGGAACAGGATGCAAAACAAACATGTAATGTTCTCACACAAGCATCCGAATATGGATTCAACCAAGCTGGAAAATTTAAATTTATGGACATTGAAGAGACTTCCACGGGGAGTTCATTCTGCTGATGCAAACAAGTATAAAACGGATGATGGTGTTTTTCGGTGTGTAAAATCGAAAGTAAGAATATGAATAGTAAAGGAATATATGTGTTTATTGGCAGCACGGTACATTGGATTAGGGTTAGGATTAGTCTGTTAGATGTTTTAGAGAGGAAACCCACAAACATTTTTACATTAGTAGCAAAGGAACTTTTATACCGTATGAACCATCCCACAGACAGGATAGTACATACCATGGCCTTTAAATACCAGTCGTGGTGCAGGGGCAGGACATAGCCTAGATGTGCGGTCTGTTTAGGATCGATCCCCGTCGGTGGGCCCATTTGGCTATTTCTCGCTCCAGCCAGTGCACCACGATTGGTATATCAAAAACTGTGGTGTGTGCTATTCTGTCTGTGGGATGGTGCATATAAAAGATCCCTTGCTACTAACTGGAAGCAAGTAGACATGGGGGTGGGAGTAGGGGCTGACTGAGATCGCAAAGTGTTTTTTTAGGGGATGCAATTTCCAGCATTCTACAAGTAAAATTAATCTCTGCCTTAAGATTTACTACCATTAATAATAGCCCCCCTGTTTTGCTGTGCCTGCAAATAACTGACATGCAATAGCCAATGATTAATTAATGTGCTCTAGTGGTGTTATTAAACAAAACAAACTTTTAACTTTCCATTCAGAATCCAGTAAATTGACTGTTACCATAGAAACAAATAGCCAGAATGACCAGATGTACTGTTTTCGAAGCACAACTCCAAAACCATTCAAGAAAACTTAACAAAACATTGTACACATAATTATATCACTTTATAGTCCATCCCACAGGGAATACCTTTTTTAATACCATGGGATTTACTACAAGTTCAGGGATAACTCTTCCAATTGCCAAATTCGCCAATTACGAATTTTGAGAACAACTGGCGAATTTTATTTTAATTTGGCGAAAACAAATTGTGTAATATTTGATATTTTGGTTTTGCATTTTTTAAAGATAATTTGGCGAATTTTCTGATCGCTTGGAGCTAGCCCTATAAAGTTATTTATTTCTAAGCCGATTTTTTTCTAAATTGCACACAGAAATATTTGTTTTTATTTTTTGCTATTTCCAAAATACTTTTAACTTATCTTGTTACGTCAAACCGAACAGAAATTATTTAAAGAAAATCCCCAACATTTTTATAACAGGATGGGATGGACTATAGTATGGTTTCCATTTTGAGGATGTTAACGACTATGTCTTCATGTTTATTTTGACAGCAAACAATCAAGGCAAAGTATTTCAATGACGATTTCTGCGACTGCGATGATTTCACAGATGAGCCTGGAACATCAGCTTGTCCATACTCGAGGTATAGTATTCACACTCGATGCACTATCACTGATTCATAGTCATCAGAAGGAAAGAAGGAAATGTTTTATTTAATGATGCACTCAACACATTTTATTTACGGTTTATATGGCATCAAACATATAGTTGAGAACCACACAGATATTGAGAGAGAAAACCCGCTGTCGCCACTTCACGGACGTTTATATGCACCATCCCACAGACAGGATAGTGCATACCACAGCCTTTGATTACCAGTCTTGGTGCACTGGCTGGAATGAGAAAAAGCCCAATGGGCACATCGACGGGGATCGATCCCAGACCGATAATGCATTGAGCGAGCACTTTACCAGTTGTCTATGTCCCACTCTCTAGTCATCAGAAGATGCAAGTAACTAGGTGGTGGGGTTAGGGCCATTAATTCAGGCCTCTAAAAATTACGAGAGCGACCCGTTTTGTTTGTGTGTCGCTTATGCAAATCTAATTTTGCGTGACCTACTTTTCGTTTCTCACATTAATTTAAGGACCCACTTTTATGTGAACAACGGATTATTCAAAACAAGAATGGGTCACCAGAATTTGTTTTTGCGAAACCGATAAATGGTTTACGCAAAATTGCAATTCTCAGAGGCTTGTAATTCACTTTTCAACTGGGTGGGTGGTTGGTGGGGTTGGTGGGGGGTTGTTGGGGGGGGGTTGTTGGGGGGGTAGGTGGGTGACATATTCATCCATGTAACTTCAGAATGTCTTCTTACATGTCCTCCTCTTTTATATTGTTTTCTTTCTTTCATTCCCTATCATTCCTTTCTATTATATTTCATAAAAATGCAAAATGGCAGCCAGCTAAAATTACATGATATTGTGTTTTGTCTTAGGGGATTTAAGTGAAGTCAATTTGGCTAATATGGTTATAATCTAGCATGTGGAATCTGTGTCATTGTAATGGTTTTTTCATGATCTGTGTTTGGACAGTGTGGGGAAATCTAACAGTAATTAAAGGTAAGAGAGTAATTTATCATAATTGTTAAAGGGACAGATCCTAGTCTCAGCCCATGAAAATGCACACTAAGTTTAGTTAATCTACAAACCTGTAACACATTTGGATAAAGTTACAATTCAGTGAAACATGAGTCTCTGACTTTGAAATGGTGAAATACCCTCTAAAAATAGACTAAAACTCGACTCCATAACTGTTACTTCTCAGATGCACGTGCATTTTTAAAAATAGGAGAAATGCATTTTGTGATATTAAAAACACCAGGATGATAAAAAACACTTCGAATATATGGAAATGGATAATCTAAACAACAAAATCTTAAAGGGACACATCCTAGTTACAGTTATTTGTTAACCATTACGGCATTGTTTTTCGCTATTAAACCCCATTTTTCACAAATAAAATTGCACTTTACTTACATTTTATTATTTAGAATACACATTTCCATTCACCTGAAGTGCTTTTTGGTATTCCTGATGTTTGTAAAACCACGAAATGCATTTTTTGCATTTTTTCACAAGACGTGCTATCGAGAAAAAAACGTTAAGCAAGCGAGGTCCAATCTATTTTTAGAGGGAATCTTCCTGTGTAAACGTCACAGATGTTGGTATACCACGTGACCGTTATCATTTTGGTTCGGTTTGTTTTCTCGTGCACGGTTCGCGCAATCAACATCCGATTTGTTGTTGTTCATTTGTGAGATTTTTCTTCACAGTTCGTGAACATTTTCAGTAACAATAAAGTTCAGACAAGTAAGTGTCTCAATACAAAACGTTACAAACCCTTAAAACCAATAATTTTGCTAAGTCTTACGATATCTGGAGAGGGGATACAACCAGGACAGAACAGTTGGAACATGTCCAGGAGAGGTGAAAAGAACGCATCCCAAGTCTGTGCGCACTCTGTGAAATTTGTCGTGACGTAGGCATTGTTGTGCTTCGAGCGACATGTACTGGTAACATCAGAATACTAACTTTCAAAATTATTTCAAGCAATTGGGACATGGGGATTACCATGGTATTTAGCATATAAAACCTGCTTTTTCACTCCATTTGATAACAACGTGATCTAAGTGTGTTACAGGTTTGTAGATTAACCAAATTATAATTTGTTTTCACTGGATGGAACAAGGGTGTGTGGCTTTAAGTAAAGTATGATTTGAGTTATCTAAAACGGCTCTGATAGTAAAAAAAATATACCTTAGTGTTTCAAAACTAGGGTATGTCCTTTTAACAATGTGGTTCGGATTTTACATACATATAGACATCGGAGATCAACTAACAATGTTACTTTTTCTAGGTTTTACTGCCAGTTCCAGCTGAAGAATGAGGACCCACAGTTTGTTCCGTCCAGCAGAGTGAATGATGGGATATGCGACTGTTGTGATGGTAGCGATGAATGGGCTGGTGCCGTTGTCCCACAAAATATAAAACTTCCAGGTTTGTCTCTTATTCTAAAGTTTTTTTGTTTAACAACACCACTAGAGCACATTAATTTATTATTGCTTATGGATGTTGGAAGTAGGGGGGGTGGGGTACGCACAGTCTCTAGTGACGGAGGGAGATGAGGGGGGCACAAACAATATTCCAGGTTTGTCTCTTATTCTAAAGTTTGTTTTTAATAACACCACTAGTGCACATATAAAAAATTAATCCTCGGTTATTGGATGTCAAATATTTTGGTCACATATAATGGTCCGTGACTTTTAATAGAGAATGAAGTGGCAGGTAATATCTGATCTCGGATGTATTAAAAGTATCTACATTTTTACTCATGGTGAAGAAGTTGAAAAATGTGAATAAATAGGAGAACATCCAGTCCCAAGGAAGTCCTTTACTGGAGATTTCATCCTTCTTGCACCACCATAAAAATGACTGCCATACCCCAAATATTGCATTATGGAGGTTATCCAGATATTAGACTGCAGAGAGCAAATGAAAGGCAAGTCATATTTACCTGTAAGGGGCAAGATATAGCTGAGTTGGTTAAGTGTCTGCCTGAGGTGCTTGTGTCACAGGATCGAATCACCTCGGTGGATCTATTCCAACTGATTGGGGGTTTTCACGTTCCAACCAGTACACCACAACTGGACAAAGGCTGTGGTTTGTCCTGGATAATCTCCACAGTGTAATTTTTTGGTAGTGGCAGGCCTCTTTATAGAGGTGCAAGAAGGATGAAATCTCTAGTAAAGGATCTCCTTGGGAGTGGCTGTCCTGTAGACGATGCACTGGATGGAGATTTACCGGCCACGGTGGTGTCGTGGTAGGCCATCGGTCTACAGTCTGGTAGGTACTGGGTTTTGGATTCCAGTCGAGGCATGGGATTTTTAATCCAGATACCGACTCCAAACCCTGAGTGAGTGCTCTGCAAGGCTCAATGGGTAGGTGTAAACCACTTGCACCGACCAGTGATCCATAACTGGTTCAACAAAGGCCATGGTTTGTGCTATCCTGCCTGTGGGAAGCGCAAATAAAAGATCCCTTGCTGCTAATCGGAAAGAGTAGCCCAAGTCATGGCAACAGTGGGTTTCCTCTCAAAATCTGTGTGGTCCTTAACCACATGTCCGACGCCATATAACCGTAAATAAAATGTGTTGAGTGCGTTGTTAAATAAAACATTTCTTTCTTTCGGTTTTTTTAGATGGAGATTTATGGAATCGACCACTATTTTGCCAAATTGTTTATTCGACTCTGAATTGTGCAGAGATATGGCCGTGATAACTTATTACTGGTTTTGTTGTTCAGATTCATATAACAATAATTAAAACAAAAACTCGTCTTTTAGAGGGCAGGACTTAACCCAATGGTAAAGCGATTGCTTGATGTGCCGTCAGTCTAGGATCGACCCCCATCGGTGGATCCATTCGGCTCTTTCTTGTTCCAGCCAGTGTACCATGACTGGTATATCAGAGGCTGTGGTATGTGCTGTCCTGTATGTGGGATGGTGCATCTAAAAGATCCTTTGCTACTAATGGAAAAATGTAGTGGGTTTCCTCATTACCAAATGTTTGACATCCAGTAGCCGATGATTAAAAAAAATCCATGTGCTCTAATGGTATTGTTAAGCCTATATCACACTATACGACGCGACCCAACTCAACTCAACAGTTGAGTCATGTCGTGTAGTGTGTATTGAAAAATCAGCCGTCGGCGACTGATTTTCAGTCGGCCCGACTGCATTTGACACGACCGAACATGTTCAGTCGCAGACGACGGCCGTCGTATAGTGTGAACAGGTCTACGACGCGACTGTCGCGTCGTGTAGTGTGAACGGTTTACACGACGCTATACAACTGATGTCTACCGGTATCCAATGAAATGTCTACATTTCATCATGTGACATAAAAGTTATTCTGGACAGAAGAATAGACCCCTTCGCAGTCACCACCGTAGCGCCACCTGCATAACTATGAAAACAGGCTGGGCGATGTAAACAAACGATTTTTGCCATTGATTAACATGGTATGTGAGATTTTTTTTCTTCTAAAATGAAGAACACAATTCAGAATGGTTCGCAACATTTGTTCTGTCTTTAACTGTGGTCACCAGAGGAGTCGTAGAGTGAACTGTGCTGCTTTTTATACATTTTCTAAAGATATAACATTTTAGGCATATTGAAGCTGGTATTTACGCCATGTTGATCAGTATTATTAAAACATTATTTTAAGCGTCCATGGAAACCATAACGGAATTCTGATAAATATAAATATCATGTTGTCGTCATTTTTCGAAACCATCACATTTGAAAAGAAGATGTTATAGGTGCAGAACGCGGGAGGGGGTGGGACCCATGCCTCTTGCCCGCATTTCCCCTGTTATTGTTCTCTGGCTGAGAATGCTGTGCTAGAATGCCTGAAAGTCAAACTTTTGTTGAAGGAGCATGCCTCAAATTCCCTATAGCCCATTCCCCCTTCAAATACTCTCCTCGGACCCTGAGTGGAACCTTTTTATTCCAGAGCATTGCTAAATAAACAGAAAGCATTTGAACAGAAAGCATACCGTAAGTCATGTTACTAGACAATTTAGTGTGTAAGTGTGTGTGTTTTTTTTGTTTTTTTTAATTTGTGTTTTGTTTTGTTGTCTTTTTGGGGTTTTTCCTTCTTTTTCTTATCTTTTTTGCTACTTTTCTGTTTGGAATTTTGTGTGTTGTGTGTGTGTGCGTGTGTGCGTGGGGGTAACCTATTTGTGGATAAGTATGCATATGGCAAACACCCAGTTATACTTACCGGTAAATACTAACTCGTTACTAATTCCGTAGTCTCATCTCTCAGATTAAGTGGACCCTCGTACAAGGGTCCATTCATGAATTAGGCTAAGTAACATTCTAGTGGGGAGGGGAAGGGATTTCATGGAGGTGTTACAAAACATGGGAATGGAGGAGGTGTTTGTCATGAGTTATATATCATGTTTTAAAAATAATTTTATCATATTTATTTATAAATTAAAATGCAGCTAATCATTGCTGTTGTGTTTTTTAACTGATGATTTTCTATCCAGTGGTATTATTACCAAACAGACATAAATAAAAAATCTTATAATATTAGTCAATATGTCTTTTGGGAGAGGTTATGCATTTAATGTTACATAATTTTCGAGTAGTGGCCTATGCATTACAGAAGGTCACACGATTATGGGAGGTGGTCGTCTGAAAAGGAGCTTTTAAAATGCTTTTTCCTACTAGTGAACAGTTAGGGGTTCTTATTACTTGGATAGATCTCGAGTGGTGAATTTAAAGCATTTTGAAAGTATTGTCTCATGAATGAAATACCTCACTGGTCAGCATGATCAGAAGAAAATTAGTCCTGTCGGAAGGTGCCAACAATTGGATGTTCCAGTAATGTATTAACTGTCCCTCGTATTATTTTCAGATTCCTGCCACTCACTTAAGGCGCCTGTGACTGACTCTCCCCCTCCCTCCCCTCTCTCCGTCTCTCTCTCTCTCTTCTCGCACACAATGTAAATTGTACATTATTTCGATTTGAAACAGATACAGGTACGTGTGTGAATGAATTGTCGCTGGGGACAGGCATCAATAATGTATAACAAAACACCATTCACAAGTACCATGTCACTTTAGACGATGTCGTTTTAACATCATCATGTCAACTACGGCAGTCCGAGCTCTTCAGTGTCTAGTTGGACTCATCTTAGATTTTTAAAAGAGGGGTAATTAACAAGACTTTTTTTTCAGTTGAGTTGAGTCGCGTCTTATAGTGTGAACGGATTTCAGACACGACCGATTGGTCAGCGATCGTGGCCCACGACGCGACGTGACCGTCCAGTTGAGTCGCGTCGTATAATGTGATCTAGGCTTTAAACAAAACAGACAAACAAGCTCTTCTTTTAAATATCTATTATCTTGAAAACACAAAATCATTTAACTCCATAGAATTCATAGTGTATTTTCTGTACATTGTCTTATGGGTTTTTATTATTGTTATTATTTGTTTTGGATGACCTTCAGATGAACGTCAAGGTCACCCTGTCTTCCATGCCCCGTGTGATGACCACTGTAACCGGTATACCAGTCTACGGAGTGAGGAACTCCGAATACACAGAGAGGGACACGAGCTGAAGAAAGGTTACATTGAAGCAGCACAGGTTCTTGAAGAGAGCAGACGAAAGGCAAGTCATGTTTATCTCAGGGTTCGTACGCGTCCTTAAATCCCTGGCGTGGGACGTAGCCCAGTGGTACAGCGTTCGCTTGATGCACGGTCAGTCTAGGATCGATTCCCATCGGTGGTCCCATTGGGCTATTTCTCGTTCCTGCCAGTGTTCCACAACTGATCAAAGGCCGTGGTATGTACTATCCTGTCTGTGGGATGGTGCATATAAAAGATCCCTTGCTGCTAATACATATTTATCATTATTTATAACAACATTTCAGTGGTCTGTAAAAAGAAGTAGGATATACAATAGGCATATAGATATGAAGGTGTTTTACTTCACATCAATTCCACGTGACCTGTTGGGGCTGATGAAAACACCTGAATGAACAAAAGTTATTTCTAGTTCAATGTAATTAAATTGGATTATCTGATAGTTCACTGCAATAATCTGTATTTTTTTAAATCCAGGACTATGGTCCTTCTGGTGAATTCTACAAACTGAGTCTCCAGTGCTTTAAGTACCACACATCGGAGTATGAATACGACGTCTGCCCATTCAAGTCGGTCAAACAGCAGAAGTTCCCGCAGGCGTCTGTATCCCTCGGCTACATTCCAAAATGGCATCAGGTCAAACACGGAGATGTACAACTCATCATGGGGGGCGGGGATTCCAGAGTCTGTCCAGACATGATTCCCAGAGAAACTTTGGTAAGGGCTATTACAGAAGCTTTTTAAAACACTGGATGGGGTGGGGGGAGGGGAAACATGGGTGTTTGGGATATGTCCATAGGCATACAGGCTTCACTTTTTGGGGGTGGGGGTGGGGGTCAGGCTAATTTGGTCAGGTTGGTTTGGGATCGGTCCCCATCGGCCTTAATGTTTTTTTTTCCTGTTTTTTTTCTTTCTTTTTTAATTGGCCCAGAAATGGCAATAATGTCATGGATGGGGCCCTGAATCACTATCTTACAAATAATGTTGAGCATAAATAATATTAAATACATATAATACATAAAGAGTATTGTTAAAGTAAATATGTTCAGATTGATTGTACATTGGGCTATTTCTCATTCCAACCAGTGCACCAGGGCTCCGTTCCATGAACGAATTGTAGCTAAGGTTAATTGTAGTGATTTAAGGTGAGTTTTACAACTGGCACCGTAAACTTTACAGCCATTCCACGAAAGAATTGTAGCTAAGGTTAATTGTAGTGATTTAAGGTGAGTTTTACAACTGGCACCGTAAACTTTACAGCCGTTCCATGAACGAATTGTAGCTAAGATTAATTGTAGTGATTTAAGGTGAGTTTTACAAATGGCACCGTAAACTTTACAGCCGTTCCACAAAGCAACCTTACGGTAGTCGTAAGTGCCCCTTTAATTATTAATAGATTAATAGATCACAGAGTTTCATAAAAGGTACTTGGTATATATTAGATCAATTTTTATACAAAGAGTTAGTATCCTTCTTAGAAAATTATTAAATCATCATTTTAGTGGCTTACAACTCCCTCGTACCAATTGTAAATTTTCACTAATTTACGACGGTAGTAAGCTACGCCGTGTCGTGGAACCGGCTGAAGATCGTAGAAAAAATTTAAGGTCTTGATGGTAGGTATTTACACAATAGTAGGGCTAAGATTGCTTCGTGGATCGGGGCCCAGGACTGGTATGTCAAAGGTTGTGGTATGTGTTATCTGTGGAATATATATTCTCACTGCATTTAGTCGCCATGCTTTAGTGTTACGCTGTCCCCTTTTATGTTTGGGCCCCCCCCCCCTTTTTTTTCCTGTGCCCCTCATTATTTTTCCATTTCCTGCTATAATTACAGCACTCGCTCCACTATTTCAAAATGCACACTTCTTTTCACACTGAAAAACATTAATCAGTCTGCACACTGTCGGTGGGCCCATTGGGCTATTTCTCGTTCCAGCCAGTGCACCACGACTAGTATAACAAAAGCTGTGGTATGTGCTATCCTGTCTGTGGGATGGTGCATATAAAAGATCCCTTGCTGCTAATCGAAAAGAGTAGCCCATAAAGTGGCGACAGCGGGTTTCCTCTCTCAATATCTGTGTGGTTCTTAACCAAATATCCGATGCCATATAACTGTAAATAAAATGTGTTGAGTGCGTCGTTAAATAAAACATGTCCTTCCTTCTCTTTTTCAGATTCGTTTTCTCTGTGGTCTTGAGGACCAGATTCTGAATATCAAAGAAGATACCCGATGTGTTTATGTCGTCAAGTTTAGTACCCCAGCAGCATGCTAGCAACCCAGTGTTGACATTAATAAGTTCTGTACCCAACATACTAGTGTGTTGACATTAATAACTTGTTAATGTCAACACACTACATAAAGAGTTTAATCAGTTTAGTACTTCAGCAGCATGCTAGCAACCCAGTGTTGACATTAATAATGTCCATACCCAACATAGTGTGTTGAAATTAATAACTTATTAATGTCAACACACTACTTAAAGAGTTTAATCAGTTTAGTACTTCAGCAGTATGCTAGCAACCCTGTGTTGACATTAATAATGTCCATACCCAATATAGTGTTGAAATTAACAACTTATTAATGTCAACACACTACTTAAAGAGTTTAATCAGTGTAGTACTTCAGCAGCATGCTAGCAACCCAGTGTTGACATTAATAATGTCCATACTCAACATAGTGTGTTGAAATTAATAACTTATTAATGTCAACACACTATTATGTTGGGTGCAGAACTTATTAATTGACATTTTAAAGTTCAGTAATAACATTAGCTTGCTAGAAAAATGTTTAGCACTCTAGGTTAGTAATACCACACAGAAATTGTTCACTCAGGCTGCTAACACACTAGTGAAATTCCACGATAACCTGTAGAAAAAGTGATATTTTCAGTGAAAAAAGGCAGCAAAGACCTTTGTATGAAGTCTATGCGGTGTTCTCTGACTTGATATATCTCCTTCCAAATTAGTGTACATGTTAAATTCAACATTCCATAAACCAGTAGGGGGGGGGGGGGGGGGATTTAGCTCAGTCAGTTGAGCGATCCCCTGAGGTGCTTGCATCGCAGGATCGAACCAACTCGGTGGATCCGTTCAATTGATTGGGTTTTTTCTCGTTCCAACCAATGCACTACAACTGATCAAAGGCCGTGGTATGTGCTTTCCTGTCTGTGGGATGTGCTTTCCTGTCTGTGGGAAAGTGCATATAAAAGATCCCTTGCTGCATTAATAAAAATGTAGCGGGTTTCCTCTGGTGACTACGAATCAGAATTACCAAATGTTTGACATCCAATAGCCGATGATTAATTAATCAATGTGCTCTAGTTAAACAAGACAAACTTTCCATAAACCTGCAAAATTGAGGCATGGGATTTTTAATCCAGATACCGACTCCAAACCCTGAGTGAGTGCTCCGCAAGGCTCATTGGGTAAGTGTAAACCACTTGCACCGACCAGTGATCCATAACTGGTTCAGCAAAGGCCATCATGGTTTGTGCTATCCTGCCTTTTGGAAGCACAAATGTAAGATCCCTTGCTGCCTGTCGTAAAAGAGTAGGCTATGTTGTGACAGCGGGTTTCCTTTAAAAAAAAAACTGTCAGAATGACCATATGTTTGACGTCCAATAGCCGATGATAAGATAAAAAATCAATGTGCTCTAGTGGCGTCGTTAAATAAAATAAACTTTACTGAAGAAAAACCAAAATATGTTGCATGTTTAAAACATATGTATTCACAAGAATGGTGTTTTGGCATGTGAAGAACAAAATTTTATTCCGTAAAAGCAAAAACATATTTAACCACCATTGTATTTCCATCATTCAAATTAGGGCGGGACCTAGCCCAGTGGTAAAGTGCTTGCTTGGTGAGTGGTTGGTTTGGGATCGATCCCCGTCGGTGGTCCCATTGGGCTATTTTTCGCTCCAAAGTGAATTTCCTCCCTCAATATCTGTGTGGTCTTTAACCATATGTCCGACGCCATATAACTGTAAATAAAATGTGTTGTGTGTCGTTAAATAAACCAATTCCTTCCTTCCTTCCATCCATCATTCATTCAAATTATAATGGAAATTAAATAATGTTTCTAGGTTTAGTTTCTTTTGGATGTCAGTATACATTAATAACCAGTATATTCACATTAATAAGTGAGCTAAGCCTATCCCAGCAGCCTGCTTGGGTTTAGACATGAATAAGTTAATCATTTCATAATTCTACTTACAAACCAGAAACAGATGTATTGTCAGTTGTATTGTATCATTTCATATACTGTTTTACTTTTATTGGGAAAAGAGGTATATTTACATATTTTTATATATTATGTAATAAATAATACAGATGTACTTTTAAAATGTATTAAATGGATTACCCAGAGTTGTGTTGCAATTTTAACACTCTTCCAGACATGTGCAGGGAATTGTACAGAGGGGTCTAGACTTTAAAATTGAAGTTTCTAGGTGGGGTCCAGGTCATGCTCCCCCAGAAAAATATATTTTTTTTTAAATGGGGGTGAGCCCCAAATCCCCCCTCTCCCTGCACATATGCCTGGTTTTCTTCGAATACTAAAATGACTAGAAAAACATTCTAAGGTCAGGTCATGTCAGATCAGGCCATAGGGTGTAATGTTCACATTCATACATGTAGCAAACATACTATTTCTTACACACCCGTTGGGGAGAACACCATGTGTTATTTTTGATAACACATAGTTGTTTACACACGTATGTGTGTTAACAATTTCAAGACATACGACTGGCTGCTCCTAGGTGATGACCAGGTCATCAGTGCCATACGTCCAATAAAACCCCCCAGCACGATGGAAATTGATTACACTGTGACCTATAGGTAACCTGGCAACCATGTGTCCGTGACGCGTAAGGCAGCTACAAGTGCAAAGGGTTGTAAATATCTTTTAGTCGATAAAGATGTTAAAATTTGCTTAAAACCTTGTGTTTGAGGATATGTAAGAAATGGGATAATACATTCGTGTCCGTTAGATACCATTTATCTCACAACTCGTAGTTTAAAAACATATCAAACTTGCTTTCGCTCGTTAGATACGTTTTAAAACAAGTCGTGAGATAAATGTTATCTAACGGCCACTCGTGTATTATTCTCCGTCTATAATAACACACAAACAGTTTCTTAAAATTATTAACCGTTACATAAATAAGATTGTAACACCAATGACCGTGAATAAACCTACTTTCATATTTTAACAACACATTCATTTCATTTAAACAAAACTATTCACAAATCTTCATATGTCTGCTGTTTTTAACAAATAAGTTTGATGGCCGATATCAACTGGTGGAATGTTTCATCCAGAAAGCATTCAGTTTCTTTTCTTTTCTCGTAAGTATATACAGTAACACCAATGACATAAAAATCAGGGACAAGCTTACACTGCCTACCATCTTTTAAATACGGAAACTATTTGCAAGATTCCTTCATTGGTGAGTAAGTCGGCCATCAGTACTTATTACATTAAAGTTATTCAGTGTTATGTCTTCTATTACGGTATATATTTTAACAGTACATGTTATGTATAGTGTTGTGCTAGGGACAGGTAACACAAATGATATTTTCCACTAATCTTGAATAAAATCTATCAAAGCTGATTAGCAGAGAGAAAATTGCTATGACAGGATGATATTATTAATAAGATATCATTAAAGACGGCAAACCTTGTGTTCTGTATACATGTATAAATGCAAAAGAAATTATGTAGGGACATAAATGTGACATAGCATTAGGGGTAAGACAGCCCAGTGGTACAGCGCCCGCTTGATGTGCGGTCGATCTGGGATCGATCCCGGTCGGTGGGCTCATTGGGCTATTTCTCGCTCCAGCCAGTGCACCACGACTGGTATATCAAAGGCTATGGTATGTGTTATCCTGTCTGTGGGATGGTGTATATAAAATATCCCTTGTTGCTAATCGAAAAAGAGTAGCCCATGAAGTGACGACAGCGGGTGTCCTCTCTCAATACTTGTGTGGTCCTTAACCATACGTCTGGCGCCATATAACCGTAAATAAAAAAAAAATTGAGTGCGTTGTTAAATAAAACATGTCCTTCCTTCCATTCTGTAGAATAAGCCGTATATGTAGGAAGGCTTTTGCCCGAATTAAACGATAATGACCAAATCTGGATAACAACATTTATTCATATTAGCATTTTACCAAACAACAATATTGGGTTGCAAAGAAATCACTTCACATTTTTACATGGATTACAATTCATTTTCAGGGGAGAATGATGGTAAACAGGTCTCATGTTGTCACATTTTACCCGAATATCTGTATAATGTTTGCCAAAATCTTAGGTTATGCTCCAGCAATAGGGAGACTGTTGCTCCCATTTCCCCCAATCTCGTACGCTTATGGAGGTTCTCTCTCTCAAGCTTATTATGTAAGGAACCAATGATCGATAATAATAGAAAATAATTGATCGGTTTGGCTCTATCAAAATAATGACCGATTACAAAGTTCATAATCGATTTTGTAGTGAAATGTTATCGTAAATCTTCCTCCAGGTTAGATGATTGAATATAATGTAAATATATTGAAATGAGGCCTTATGTTCATGTGTACATAAATAAAGAAGATATTAAATCGTCATTAACGCTTATATTAGCTGTAGCTTCCATCTAGGTTAAGACGACAGTAGGTTAAGGCGACAATAGGTGCATGGTTCTTGTAATTCAGTCTTCTTAAGTACATATAATACTCAAGGCAGTAGCTAGGATTTTTTGTTGGGGGGGGGGGGGTATCTGAGTAGTTAATAGCCTAAAACTCCGTAAACGGTTAAGAAGAGAATTTTCTTTAAGTTTCTATAATTTTGCCCCCCCCCCCCCCCCCCCCCCCGCCGCTAACAACGGCCCTGATGCTAATCGAAAGTTGATCGGTGCAAACCGATTACAACTGATGACAGATGAAATTCCTAACGATTCCCAATAATGTCTTCTAATTAATAGGATATAACATACGAGCAAGAAGGATTACCAAAATTTAATAGACGTAATGTAATACATAAAGCTTATTATAGGATTCCCCGTCTAATTAATAAGATATTATATAATATTAAGGAATCAGGGGCCTAATTCATAAAGATCTCTTAGGCTTTTCTACAACAACAAAGCATCCTCTTTGCAAGTCTTTTAGCATTGCACTGCGAGATCGCAAAGTTGCGAGCGTTTAGTGAATTAGACCCCAGGTCTCCACGACTACTCGAGTACTCAATTCAATTCAATTCATTTATTAACCGTGAACATTTACAGTTCATCAGTTATACATACAAATACATATATAACAATGACACAGTGGAAAGTGTTGCCATGAATAGGACGCGGAGAATATAAATGCTTTTGTATAAAACTCTGTATATAGACTATTTAACTATTGATTCTCGTCTTTTAAACATTTTGAACAGATATTTCCCTAATTTACATAACTCATTTACGTTGTTAGTTGTTAGTAATTCTATCAATTTAAACATAGATGGGTAAATTCTATAATATTTCTTGATATATAAAATTCTATAATCACTGAAAAAGGGACAACATAATATCGCATGAAACTCGTCCTCAATTTCACCTATTTTACTATACAATCGTTTAGATCTACTTATGTTATGATAGCGACCAACTTCGATAGCTAAACTATGTGATGGTAATCTTATCTTTGTAATGCATTTTTTATATAGAAATCCGAGATAAGTAAACTGATCTACAGCCTCGGGTAACAAATCATTATAATACCATTTTTCATAATCATACCGGCACCTACCCTTTCTGAAAACCACTATTTTCGTTTTTTCAACATTAAGACACAAACCCCATTTTATATTATAGTAATATAAAGTGTTTAACATTTTCTGAAGACCTTCAGCCGTTTTTGAAAAAAATCACCATATCATCAGCATATAGCAATAAAAATAGACTTATCTCCTTTAACTCATAATTCGGACACATGTTATTAATGAATGCATTTTCTATATCATTTACATAAAAAGAATACAAAATCGGTGACAAAATTTCACGCTGCATTAGACCGATATTATTATTGAAGAAATAAGAATGAACTCCCCCTATACTAACACAGATTTATACATATTTTTAATAATTTTCAAGTATTTGCCTCTAATTCCGATTCTGGACAGCTTAAAACATAGGCTTGTTCTGTTTACAGAATCAAATGCTTTTTTATAATCAATAAAACAGCAATAAAGTCTAGCTCTATCCGCAAGGGTTTTTGTGATAATGGAAGATAAGCTAAAAATTGCATCTGTTGTTCCCATACCTCTACGAAATCCAAACTGGGCGTCACTGATTTTGTCAAATTCCTCCGACCTGTCTAACAGTCTTTTATTAAGTATAAAAATAAATAATTTACCGAGAGCACCAAGTAAACTGATACCCCTGTAATTATTGGGTTCGGCGGTATTCCCCTTTTTAAAAACGTGCACAATAACTGCAATACTCCAAGCAGCAGGGAAAATGCCTGCATTTAAAATAATGTTAAACATATCTTTGATAATAGGAAACAGAAATTCTTTGTATTCAATAAGAAATTCATTTAAAATGCCACCCAGTCCTGGACTCTTATTTCGCTTCAAATGTGATATTGCTACTACTAATTAAGAGTCAGTAATGTCACAATCTAACTGTTCGTACAAACAATCATATTTTGTAAAATCCTCATCATCATCTACTGGATCACTAATGTTATTGTCAGTTTGGACCACTTCTGTAAAATGATTATAAAATTCACTCAAGGCTCCATTTGGTTTAACATGTTTTCTTTTTGAAACATTATGATAAAATTCTTTAGGGTTATACTTTCTTAAGTATTCAAGATGGTTTCCCTGCCACTGCTGATATTTTCTTTTAAGTTGTCTTTCTAATTTTTTATATTTACTTTTGCAGAAATGTAAGTAATTATTATTTTCAGGTGATTTGTCAGAGTTGAAAGTTCGTAATGCCCCCAGGTAGGTCTTGTACAACTGTCTACACATTGTATTGAACCATGGTTTGTCACATCTATCGTTTATCCTGCTACTGGTGTTATTACTGAAACCTGGCTTAGCCCCATTATACACAGTGTCACATTTAAAGAAGTGGTCTGTAATATCATGCAAAGCACTCGTAAAATTATTAATCATATTATCTATTCCTAAATGCGAATCAACATCGACATTTATGATACGTCTTTGTAAACGACACAGGCCGAGTCTAGCTACACGAGAGTCCATTCACAGGACTCGGTAGGACTCGAGTACCCGTGCAAGGAAGAAAGAAAGAAAGAAAAAAATGTTTTATTTAACGACGCACTCAACACATTTTATTTACGGTTATATGGCGTCAGACATATGGTTAAGGACCACACAGATCTTGAGAGGAAACCCGCTGTCGCCACTACATGGGCTACTCTTCCGATTAGCAGCAAGTGATCTTTTATTTGCGCTTCCCACAGGCAGGATAGCACAAACCATGGCCTTTGTTGAACCAGTTATGGATCACTGGTCAGAGCAAGTGGTTTACACCTACCCATTGAGCCTTGCGGAGCATTCACTCAGGGTTTGGAGTCGGCATCTGGATTAAAAATCCCATGCCTCCACTGGGATCTGAACCCAATACCTATCAGCCTGTAGACCGATGGCCTAACCCCGACGCCACCGAGGCCGGTGTGCAAGGAAGAGCACTCGCATTTATTTATGTTTAAACGTCATTTTGCTATAATATGCTTGCCGCCGGTTACATTATAGGGCCAATGGCGGATTGTGTGTGTGTGTGTGTGTGTGTGTGTGTGTGAGAGATTATCAATTTCCATACATTCGAAGTGTTTTTGATCATCCTGGTATTTTTAATATCACAAAATGCATTTCTCATATTTTTAAAAACACGTGCGTCTGAGAAGTAACTGTTATAGAGTTGAGTTTTAGTCTATTTTTAGAGGGTATTTCACCATTTCAAAGTCGCAGACTCACGTTTCACTCAATTGTAACTTTATCCAAATGTGTTACAGGTTTGTAGATTAGCTAAACTTAGTGTTAATTTTCACGGGTTGAAACTAGGGTCTGTCCCTTTAACTAAACTTAGTGTTAATTTTCACGGGTTGAAACTAGGGTCTGTCCGTTTAAAATGACAGACCCTAATTTCCAATTTTCTGTTTTATTGTTGTCTTGTTAGAGCAATTGGTAATTAAAATCATACTTTATTTAGATTTTATTGTTTAGATTATCCATTTCCTTACGTATGAAAGTGTTTGTGGTCATTCTGGTGTTTTGTTTAACGACACCACTAGATCACATTGATTAATTAATCATCGGCTATTGGATGTTAAACATTTGGTAATTCTGACAGTCGTAAGAGGAAACCCGCTACATTTTCTTAATGCAGCAAGGGATATTTTATATCCACTTTCCCACAGACAAGAAAACACATACCACGGCCTTTGACCAGTTGTGGTGCACTGATTTGGAACGAGAAAACCCCCACAATCAGTGGAATGGATCCACCGAGGTGGTTCGATCCTACGATTACAAGCACCTCGAGCAAGCACCCAACCGACTGAGCTAAATCCCGTCCCCTTTATTTAATGACGACTCGACACATTATAATTTACGATTATATATATATATTTTTTTTTTATTGCATCAAATAAATGGACCACATAACACAGATAATGAAAATAAGAACTAACTGCCGCATTGCCAGGGGCTACTCTTTTCGGTTAGCAGCAAGGAATCTTTTATATGCACCATTTCACAGACAGGACAGTACATACCTCGGCCTTCGTTACACTACTTTCAAAGCACTAGTTGGAACGAGAAATAGCCCCAAGTGTCCACAAATCCAGTGGTTATCGATCGCGCATCAGGTGTGCGCTTTAGGTTGTACTATAGCAAATAAAATCCCATAGGCGACCATGTTAACGTTTGTGTTTAAAAACACTATATATGCAATATATCACCCAAACTGTGACCCATAAATATTAGTACTAAAACCCGTACCTCAAAGTATCAACAGAAGAAAATGGTACCTTCCATGGTTCAGGACAGGATGTTTTAACAACACCCCAAGTTTCTCACAAAATTTGAGTACTTTTGTTTTTGCAGGTACTCAATACATGTTTCAAGCACAAGGCTACTTGACACAATGGTGCTAGATGGAATCAAATTGCATAAATATTTTTGCCCAGATGAAACTTTTTTTTTTTCACTTTTCTTTTTTACAACAAAGACAGTCACATTTATCACCAATGGCAGGACTTGTGGTATTAACTGCTCTATTAAAAGTTATGTGCACCTCCAACCTGGACCCAGCCGGATGCTATTTGGTTTAGTAAAACCTTTACCACTGGACTACGTCCCGCCCCCACAATAACTATATTCCTTCCCAGCAGAGAACGTCGGTTTCTGGCTATGATATGCACTGAAATTTATTTACCGGCCTCGGTGGCGTCGTGGCAGGCCATCGGTCTACAGGCTGGTAGGTAGTGGGTTCGGATCCCAGTCGAGGCATGGGATTTTTAATCCAGATACCGACTCCAAACCCTGAGAGTGCTCCGCAAGGCTCAATGGGTAGGTGTAAACCACTTACACCGACCAGTGATCCATAACTGGTTCAACAAAGGCCATGGTTTGTGCTATCCTGCCTGTGGGAAGCGCAAATAAAAGATCACTTGTTGCTAATCGGAAGAGTAGCCCATGTAGTGGCGACAGCGGGTTTCCTCTCAAAATCTGTGTGGTTCTTAACCATATGTCTGACGCCATATAACGTAAATAAAATGTGTTGAGTGCGTCGTTAAATAAAACATTTCTTTCTTTCTTTCTGAAAATCTATTTATTTCTGAAGAACCGATTTTAAACATTATTGCACATAAACAATGTTTATTGTTATTCCCAAAACATTCTACTTTTCTTTTTCCTTGAAATAAAATGAAATTATTTACAACAACAAAAAACAACAAGAAGAAGAATGTTCATAGATGCTGAGAAGAACCATTAAAAAGCACAGTTGTAAACCAGCAACCGGCATCGATTGTGTTGTAGTTAAACCATCGGTCTTAAGGACGGTAGGTACTGGGTTCGTATCCCCGTACCGGCTGTCATCCATAGTGAGTTTAACAACACAATGGGTAGGGGTAAGGCCACTACACCTACTTCTCTCTCACTAACCCTGGCAACAAATCAGTAACCCACTGTCCTGTTCAAACAACCCAGATAGTTGAGGCGTGTGCCTAGTACAGCGTGCTTGAATCCTAATTAGATAGAAGCACTAAACTGCGTATAAAAGTATACAATCCAATCTGGACTTTCATTTTGAATCTCGGTTTTGTTTCGGAAGTTTATCAATATTTTGGCTTTGATTTGGAAGAAACAAAAGTTTGTTTTGTTTAACGACACCACTTGAGCACATTGATTTATTAATCATCGGCTATTGGATGTCAACGTAAACCCGCAACCTTTTTTCCGTTAGTAGCAAAGAGTCAGGATAGCACATACCACGGCCGTTGATATACCAGTCGTGGTGCACCGGCTGGAATAAGAGATAACCAAATCGGCCCACTAACGGGGGGTTGACCTTAGGCCGACCGACCGCGCATCAGACGAGCGCTTTACCACTGGGCTACGTTCCGCCCCCTGGAACAAATGCATTGTCACATGCTCAAGTATGTGACTCTCTCTCAATGTGGGCGGGACGTAGCCCAGTGGTATAGCGCTCCCTCTATGCACGGTCGATGTGAGATCGATCCTCGTCGGTGGCCCCATTGCGCTATTTTTTGTTCTAGCCAGTGCACCACGACTGGTATATCAAAGGCCGTGGTATGTACTATCTTGTCTGTGGGATGGTGCATATAAAAGATCCCTTGCTGCTAATCGAAAAGAGTAGCCCATGAAGTGGCGACAGCGGGTTTTCTCCCTCGATATCTGTGTGGTCCATAACCATATGTTCGACGCCATATAATCAGAAAATCCATCGGGGGGGGGGGGGGGGGGGGGTGGAGGGGGGTGGGGGGGGGGGGGGGGGGGGGGGGGGCAGTGACATGAGGTGGAATACCAAGGTAACTTTGAAGGTTTGGATGGGGATTGTAAAACAATTTAGGGCCCCCCAACCCCCCCCCCCCCCCCCCCCCCCCCCCCCAATGATCCGCCTCTGCTCACACACTTATTCGTCATCCTCATTCAATTAGAACACGCAAACAGTTGCCAAATACCGGAAATATAACAATCGAGCTATCACGAGTTCACAGTCTATAATACATCCTCACATTTAAATGAGGCAGGGCTTGTTGAACACTCGATCTACAAAATACTCTCCCTTCTGTAAACAGGGCACGACTAGAAGACACTCGATCTACCAAATAATGTGTCCAACACTATCACATATAAATACAGTTGAATCTCATTGGCTCGAACCCTGTCGGTGCTCGAAAAAGTGTTCGACTCATTGGGTAGTTCGATCTAACCATTTGGTCAACAACATGTAAGTGTAACTCGGGATTTCGTTTCTGTTCTAGCGTTGCAGTGTATTCGACCCTTCGAGTTCGATCCAACGCGATTCTACTGTATAAGGCTTGTGAACTCTTTGCGCTATCAAGTACTGTGTTTAAAATACTCTCTCTCTCTCGAGTTTTACGAAGCGATCGTAGCACTAAGATCATCTTAAGTGCACAGCTACTTTGTGCACTTAATGCGATCTTAACACTAAGATTATTTCGACAAAGGGGGTCCAGGTACGGATGGAAGTGACTAGGGCTACCAAAAACACCCTCATATTTAAACAGAGTAGAGCTAAAGAACATTCGGAGCTACCAAATACTGACTAAAATACATCTTCACATTTTAACACATTAAAGCTAAAAGGCACTAGCGCTACCAAGTTCTGTCTAAAATACATCCTCACACTTTAACAGATTTGACCGAAGAACATCCCAGATACTAAATATGCTGTCTAAATTGCACCCTCACATTTTAATAGACTGGGCTAGAGGGCACTCGAGCTATCAAGTTCTGTTTAAATTACACCCTCACATTTTAATAGACTGTGCTAGAGGGAACACGAGCACCCGAGTTCTGTTTAAATTACACCCTCACATTTTAATAGACTGGGCTAGAGGGAACACGAGCACCCAAGTTCTGTTTAAATTACACCCTCACATTGTAATAGACTGGGCTAGAGGGCACTCGAGCTATCAAGTTCTGTTTAAATTACACCCTCACATTTTAATAGACTGGGCTAGAGGGCACTTGAGCTATCAAGTTCTGTATTATAAAATACACACTAACATTTAAAACAAGGTAGGGCCAGAGAGGGGCCACCACAAAAATACAGCCACACAATTTAACAGACTGGGCTAGATGACACTCGAGCTACCAAGTTCTGTATTATAAAATACACCCTCACATTTAAAACAAGGTAGGGCTAGAAGGGCCACCAAAAAAATAGTCTAACATACAGCCACACAATTTAACAGACTGGGCTAGATGACACTCGAGCTACCAAGTTCTATATTATAAAACATACCCTCGTGATAGGGCTAGAAGGGCCACAGAATAATACTGTCTAAAATACAGCCATCTATTTAAAATTAGCTCCACTGGTTAATTACTATTAGCTCTACTGGTAGACCAGTAGAGCTAATTTTAATCAGATTGAAAATACAGCCACACAATTTAACAGATTAGGCCAGATGTTACTCCAGAAATTACTGCTAGCTAAACCCGACCCAGTGTGGATAGTATAAAGTCGTCCTGTAATCTTTGGTAAACCTCTTCTCCAGCTGCGTGCCATTCTTAAAGGGTTTGTCGTAGTAGACGACGATCCCCTTTACCATCCACCCCACCCACCAGCCGAACGTCCCCACCGTCATGATGAGGTGGTCGCACGACGCCAACAGCGCGAAGTCGATCTCCCGCGAACCACCTTCCATGAAGGCCACGTTTGGGTCCTGAATAACCCGCCGCGTCCACGTCATATCGTTGGAGCAGACGACATAAACTATGTCTCCTTTGACCTTCGACCTGATGTATTCCATCGCCCTTTTCAGGTAGTCCTGGCCAGGTGCGTCGTAGCCGTATTTGATCAAGTAGTCCTTTGTGATGATGTCGCCCCTGCGGATGTGGATTCCGACGAGGGTGGCGTTAGATCTGGAGTATCCGAGATTGTTCAGAGCGCTCGCCATCAGCGTTTCGGACGCGTTCAGAACGTGTTGTTTGATCTTGAAATACTCACGAAGAACGAACTCTTCGTTCTTCCAGTACACCCAGGACTGGAAATAGCCGTCCATCTTCAGATCCGTTTTGTTCAGTGTCACGATACTTTCGTCAAAACCGCAGTCGTAGCGACTGTTTCTGGACGGGGCCTTCTTGCACACCTTCTCCGCGTTGTAGTATCGAGTGCAGTCCGGAACGTAGAATATTTCCTGCAGCTGCTTTACGTCATTGCGCGTGCAGAACATGGTCATGTTATTCGACTTGGAAGTGGCGTAGGCGAAAGCGTACTGGAACAACAGGTTGCCCAGGCCTCCCTGGAATGTTACACACAGGAAGCGTTGGCGGGTTCCGTACATGGGCAAGATGGCGGCTAGGTTGTCATGAAGAAACGTAATGGTCACGGTTATCAGACCACAGTCGTAAACGATAAGGAATATCACAGTCAGGAGGAAAACACGAACTGAAACGACACAAAAAAAAACCCAGATAAAAGAGAGCAAATTTAACTACATTACTATAACACATTGGTTAATTAATTATTGGATTAATTATCTTCTGTTGCACGTCAAAATTGGGTCTTCAGGGCCGTAGCTAGGATTTTTTGTTTGGGGGGGGGGGGGGGGGGGGCAACTGAGTAGTTAATAGTCTAAAACTCCTTAAACGGTTAAGAAGATAATTTTCTATATTTGTTTTCCGATTTTTTACTAGTACCCCCCCCCCCCCCCTCCCCCAAGCTACGGCCCTGGGCCCCGTTCCACAAAGCGATCTTAGCCCTAAGATCACCTTAATTGCATAGCTACCTTATGTACTAAGGTGATCTTAGTGCTAAGATCGCCTCGTGGAACGGGGCCCTGGTCTTTAGTTATGTGTTTAACAACGCCACTGGAGCACATCGATTCATTAATTATCGCAGGTCTCACCCTGTCTACTGCCAAATAGCCGACTGCTAAGTTTTATACACAATGGCTACAACATTTAGTCTTTGGCTAATAAAATATTCCTTAAATGAACCTTAAATTTTAATAATTTTCAACAAAATACTCTCCATATCTGAAAACTGACTAAACCAAAAAAAAATTCCGTGTGAAGCTGAGATTCCTTTTATCCGGTTGCTTTTGCGGCTCCGTTTACGACTCCGTTTGCGGTTGCGTTTACAATACGTTTTGAGTGAATCCATTTGACGGTAAAGTATGCGTTTATACAGCCTTTTGGCAGAAAGTCATCATGGCGTCAACAATTACCGCACGGCGAAACGGATGAATCGCCCCACGGAGCAATTGAAATAAGCGCATGCCGGTTTCGGATAACTAAACGCAAACGGACCGCACTAATGGAATCACTCTCACCTGGAACAAGCTGGCTTGATTAAACCGCACCGCACCGCAAACGGAGCCGCAAACGCAACCGGACAAAAAGGAATCTCAGCTTGAGACCTATTATCGGCTATGAGGGCGTGACGTAGCCCAGTGGTAAAGCGCTCGCTCGATGCGCGGTCGGTCTAGGATCGATCCCCGTCGCTGGGCCCTTTAGGCTATTTCTCGTTCCAGCCAGTGCACCACTACTGGTATATCAAAGGTCGTTGTATGTACTACCCTGTCTGTGGGATGGTGCATGTAAAAGAACCCTTGCTGCTAATCGAAAAGAGTAGCCCATGAAGTGGCGACAGCGGGTTTCCTCTCTCAATATCTGTGTGGTCCTTAACCATATGTCTGACGCCATATAACCGTAAATAAAATGTGTTGAGTGCGTCGTTAAATAAAACATTTCTTTCTTTCTTTCTTTAACCATATGTCTGACGCCATATAACCGTAAATAAAATGTGTTGAGTGCGTCGTTAAATAAAACATTTCTTTCTTTCTTTGTTTTCGGCTGTTGTATGCCAAACATTTGGTAAACAGTCCTCAGTTAACGTTTGTTTTGTTTAACGATGCTACTAGAGTACAATGATCCATTAAATATTGCCTCTTGTAAAAGAAACCGGCCTCAGTGGCGTCGTGGTTAAGAAAGAAAGAAAGAAAGAAATGTTTTATTTAACGACGCACTCAACACATTTTATTTACGGTTATATGGCGTCAGACATATGGTTAAGGACCACACAGATTTTGAGAGGAAACCCACTGTCGCCACTACATGGGCTACTCTTTCCGATTAGCAGCAAGGGATCTTTTATTTGCGCTTCCCACAGGCAGAATAGCACAAACCATGTTTTTATGCACGTTTCTATAGACAGGACAGCGGATACCAAGACATTTGATATGCCAGCCGTAGGGCACTTGTTTGGACGGCAGAAGTCCAATGGGTTAACGGCCTTAAGTGTAGCGGTTGTGACGACAAACAAAACCAGAAAAACGAAGAACATTCCCTACTCAACCTCCATCTCCCCAAAAGGAAGGAAATGTTTTAATTAACGACGCACTCAACACATTTTATTTACGGTTATATGGCGTCGGACATATGGTTAAGGACCACACAGTTATTGAGGGAGGAAACCCACTGTCGCCACTTCATGGGCTACTCTTTTTGATTAGCAGCAAGGGACCTTTTATATGCACCATCCCACAGACAGAATAGCACATACCACGGCCTTTGATATACCAATCGTGGTGCACTGGCTGGAACGAGAAATAACCCAATGGGCCCACCGACGGGGATCTATCCTAGACCGATCGCGCATCAAGCGAACACCTTACCATTGGGTCTACGTCTCCCTCACCAACCCCTCCCAAAAGACCAAATTTTACAGACAAAGTAGGATGGACATGTCATCCTGGGAATAGGCATTATTTCATTTATTTTAACTTATTTTCGTGCTTATATCCAATTAAGGTTAAAGCACGCTGTCCTGGACACACACATCAGCTGTCTGGGCTGCCTTCCCAATACAGTGGGTTAGTTGTTAGTGTTTAATGGTTAGTGAGAGAGAAAAGGGTGTAGTGGTCTTACACCTACCCATTGAGTCGTTAAAACTCGCCCTGGGTGGGAGCCGGTACCGGACTGCGAACCAGCGACGCTAAGCACCTCAGGCGGGCACTCAACCGACTGAGTTAAATCCCACACACCATATCAGCAAAGTAGTTGCCTTGCACAAGTTTTCACACGCACTCTGACGATAAAAATTAATGTGTCTGTGCGAGTTTGGTGCAAACTGCAACCGGCCTCGGTGGCGCAGCGGTTAAAGTTACAGTCTTTGGTTATCATATTATAACATCATGTACAAATATGAAATACAAGCTCAAATGTACTTTTAAAAAACTCGTGTGTGTTCGCTATGAACGGATATCGTCAAAAGTATACGCTCGATTCGTCGCCTGTGCCACCAGTGCTCCGCAAAGCACAAACGAAAGCCTGTTGTCAGTTTCAGTTAACACGTGCGTTTGCCGATTTCAAATTGTAGGGTTCGTCTCAAAAAATGAAATGAGAAATCTTGCACTGTACGAAGAACGTTCGGTTGAGGATACGGTACTAGAGTCTTTAGTTAAAACCGGTTTGATCTTGACAATGTATAATCGACAATCGTACCTTCCTATTTCAGAATTAATATTTTATAAAGTGTTAGTAGAACTTTTAAAGTTTAGTTTGTATACTAGTAACACATTGATCATGTAGGCCTATATATTTTTTAAATAAAATATACTAAAGTAGACCATGAACGTTTTCACTTCTTAATTTTACGTGTTAAAATCGACAAATTCAAATAAATATTCTTTCGTTTGGAAAGGGTAAAGTTAGGGTTGGGGGAGCATGATCACATATAAACTTCGCTCAACACAGTCTATAACCCCAACCCCGCTGAAATCCCTGCACGCGCGCCTTGGAAACCAGGTACATTTATTTATTTTTTTAGCAAGGGATCGTTTATATGTACCATAGCAGAGACAGGATATTACATACCATGGCCTTTTATATACCCGCAGATGGGGATCGATACTAGACTGACCGCGCATTTCCAAAAAACACCTTTTTAAGTCGAAGTAATGAATAAAATTTAACACAACACCCTCTTCCTCTACCCATAGAGCGTTACGTAATTATTAACACCCCCTTACATGTAACACCAGACAGCTGAGGCGTTTGCCCGGGACAGCGTGATTGAACCTTAATTGGATATAAGCACGAAAATAAGTTGAAATGAAATAAAGGAAACCAAGCCTTAGAAGTGAACATTTACCACGTGACTGATTGGCATTCCGCATGAATTTAAAGTTGCAGAACCGACAGGCGATCAGAACGATGGTTCGCGTGAAATATTTTGTTTTTGTTTAACGACACAACTAGAGCACATTGATTTTATTAATCATCTGCTATTGGATGTCAAACATTTGGTCATTTTGACATATAGTCTTAGAAATGAAATCCGCTACATTTCCCCATTAGTAGGAAGGGATCTGTTATGTGCACCATCCCACAGACAGGATAGCATATGCCACGGCCTTTGATATACCAGTTGTTAGTGCACTGGCTGGGACGAGAAATAGACTAATGGGCCCACCGACGGGGATCGATCCCAGATTGACCGCACATAAAGCGAGAGCTATACCACTAGGCTACGTCCCGCTCCTGAAATAAACTGTGTCCTGTTTAAAACTAGATTGTTCTTACCTATAACACATCGCAAAGAACGTCTTTTTCGTTCTTTGGGATGAATACCGGTCATTTTTCTACCCAGTTCTATCAAATTCTGAAAAAAAAGAACAGAAAGATAAGTTGCTGTTTACTTAATGCCCTCCCTCTCCCTCCCCCCTCTCCTCCCCCCTCTCTCTGTCGCTCTCTCTCTCTCTCTCTCTCTCTCTCTCTCTCTCTCTCTCTCTCTCTCTCTCTCTCTCTCTCTCTCTCTCTGTCTGTCTCTCTTTGTCTCTGTCTGTCTCTCTTTGTCTCTGTCTGTCCCTCTATGTCTCTCTCTCTCTCTCTCTCTCTCTCTCTCTCTCTCTCTCTCTCTCTCTCTCTCTCTCTCTCTCTCTCTCTCTCTCTCTCTCTCTCTCTCTCTCTCTCTCTCTCTCTCTCTCTCTCTCCATGTGTTGAAATAGCTATATGTTCCACACCAAATACCGCTGTACTTTTAAAGTAACTTAATAAAAAGTAAGATGCAAACATGTACGGTTTCGAAATGTTCTCCAACATATGTAACCAATTTGTCAGTTGACCGTGACCTTATTCTGAGACATGGGGCCACATTAAGGCGTTAAAAACCTAGTCCCATGAAAGTATTCCAGTGGAAAACGGTTCTACGCCAGTGGAGTAGACTTGTGAATATGGATATTAATAGACTTAATAAACGTATTTTCATATGAAAAGTGTAAACATTTGAATTTTAATGCACACCAATTCTGTTTACAGCAACATATTGGACAGTTTTGTGACATTGATATTCCGCTACCTCAATTTATAATTAATGATGCCGCAAAACAACTGTGCGAAACACATATGGGTTCGTGGAGGGAATTTATATATCACAATATTGGAAAACTGAGGGCTTATCGCGTATAAATTTAAGAACTGGTTTGGCGTTGAAAGATACGTTTTGAAATGTTAATGCCCGGCCACTACAGAAGCGCTCTAGCCAAGTTTCTGTGTGGTGTAGCACCAATACGACTAGAGACGGGCCGATATGAAAATTTACCTGCTCTCGAAAGTCTATGTCCTGTTTGTCCTAACCAATGTGTGGAGGATGAATTGCATGTTTTTACATACTGCCCCCTTTACGAAGACCTCCATTTTATTCTGTATCAACACGCACAAGTTGCCATTAAAGATTTTATGTCTTTATCTGATTTTAATAAGATATGTTTTTTACTGTCTGAACCAAAACTTGCTTTTATAACAGCCAAAACATGCTTTTTAACTCTACAGAGACGTAGAGACTTTTTATATTTTAGATTAATTTGTATATTTTGTTTATTGTCAAAAGCTTGTTTTAATATTACGATGACGTACCCATATGTACATATATTAGTATTAATATCTTTGGTTTTTAAATTTAGTATAAATGTGAATATTTGTTTATTGTATATATCGTCTCTCATAATTCCCTATGGAATGGCTTATGTACTTTTGTATGTTTATTTTAAATGTAATTATGTTGTACATGAGGTGCAACGTAAATAAAGATATCTGTCTCTCTGTCTGTCTGTCTGTGATTGACCAGTTGTGATGCACTGGTTGGAACGAGTGATGAAAAACCACCGCAATTATTGAGATATATGAATCCAAGAAATACCACAAGGATTTAATATTGAATTAATTCCAAAATGTTGATATTTCATTTTTACAAAAAAAAAGGTCCTAGTTGTTTCAAAACAAAAGCTATGTCACGCCACTGTCGTTCTGCTAGTTAATGAGTCTACCGCTGACATTCAGCCCACATTACTGACATTGTTTACAACTGTCGCAAATGAAAAGAATGATAATGGATGATAAAAAGAATACCCCTCTCGTGTCTTGTGACATCATAATTTATCAGCACTCGTTGATAAAAGTATAAAATCCTCGGAAAGCCTCGGACTTCATAAATTATGATATCACATGACACTCGGGGAGTTTCCGTTGTAATACAGATCATTGTGAACAAATGACAAACATTTTGGCTCGATTTTCCACAAACAGCACAGCAATTAGGAAGGACAGTTTTTTTATTTAACGACGCACTCAACACATTTTATTTACGGTTATAATATGGCGTCAGACATATGGTTAAGAACCACACAGATATTGAGAGAGGAAACCCGCTGTCGCCACTTCATGGGCTACTCTTTTTGATTAGCAGCAAGGGATCTTTTATATGCACCATCCCACAGACAGGATAGTACATACCACGGCCTTTATTACACCAGATGTGGAGCACTGGCTGGAACGAGGCACCGCAAAAAAAGTCACTGAAGATGTTAAACACTGGTATATTGTTACACTCGCGAGTTTTAACGACCCAATGGGTAGGTGTAAGACCACTACACCCTCCTCTCTCTCTCACTAACCACTAACAACTAACCCACTGTCCTGGACAGACTGCCCAGATAGCTGACGTGTATGCCCAGGACAGCGTGCTTGAACCTTAATTGGATATAAGCACGAAAATAACTTGAAATGAAATATTACATTCATCTACTAAGCAAACAATATGTTGAAGCCACCATAAACTTTATGTGCTCGTATTTGAATCACTATCTATGTACTCATTGTTCGATGCATGCTCTACTTACCCACCTTTATTATAGTTTTATTTATTAATTTATTGTATGTTTGTATGTTTGTTTGTTTGTTTGTATGTATGTATACAACGAAATGTATTTATATGTTACAACTATCTGTTGAGAGGAATAATATATATATATATATATATATATATATATATATATAGCGAGAGAGAGAGAGAGAGAGAGAGAGAGAGAGAGAGAGAGAGAGAGAGAGAGAGAGAGAGAGAGATGTATATGTATATGTATATCTATATATTTCTCCCATCCCTAGCCATGCATATTCCATGACGTCAGCCCATGCGGAATAAATCGGTCTTGCATGACCACGTGACTTCTATAGTTTGAGCTGATATTAACATTGGGTGACGTTACATAAAGGGCAAAATAACGCAAGAAATGCTTTTTATATATTCATAAAAACAAGGAAACCTGCGGTCATAATTGAAATTAACTATCATTTTCGGTTTTATACTTTTAGTATAACCATTTTGGTACGATCTTTTCAATGGTTTGATTATTTTTTGTAAGATAAAAAAAAAAAATGTAGTTTTTCACGTTTCCCCAAAAGCTGTTTTCATCACTGGATGGGAGAAAAAAAAATCCTCCATTATTATCAGTGGGCCTGGGCTATTCACCCGAGGGTACATAAAGATAAAAATACTAATACAAAACAAATTTCCCTCGGTGGAATGTCCGCCCCATGGACACATTGAAGGATTTTCTTTTAATTGGAATACCATTCTGGGTTAGTACATTTATTATGGAAACCTTAAATTAAATTTTTAAATTTTAAAAAG